>NC_138316.1:31682500-32182500 GCF_965601325.2 Salmo salar | reverse complement strand
GAGATAAACTGTGGCGAGAGACTAGGGAAAGAGACTGGGGGAGAGAGACTGGGTGGAGAGAGACTTGGTGGAGAGAGACTGGGTGGAGAGAGACTTGGTGGAGAGAGACTTGGGGGAGAGAGACTTGGTGGAGAGAGACTTGGTGGAGAGAGACTAGGTGGAGAGAGACTTGGGGGAGAGAGACTGGGGGAGAGGCTGGGGGACAGAGAGAGAAGCTGGGCCACGTCAGAGTCAGGGACTGGGCTGGGGAGAGAGGCTGGGTGGAGAGAGAAAGGAGGACTGGGGAAGACTCTAAAAAGAGCTCTTACTAGAGTGTGCTGTAGATTTTGTGACAGGCTTAACAATGGTTTTCCCCTGACAATAACTATCTAGAGCACCCGTCTTGATTTTGGGACACAGCCAATGACTTCCTGGTGTAAGTAAATACTGTATAACTGAAGTTGCTAGTGCCTCTCTAGTTAAGTATAGGCTAAGTGGAGTGAAGTTTGGACTGGCTGTCTGTGTGTGGGGATGGAAGGCCTGAGGGTTCAGGACCAAATTACAGCTCTCTCCCCCAAAGCTCCGATGTGTTAATCAGCTGCCCACAGAGACATTAAGCAGTCTGCTTCAGCACAGAAACAATGACTCATACATCAACACACACACATAGAGAGAGAGAAACACACAGTCAAGCAAGCACACAGCACAAACAAACAAACACACAGACCCACAGTATATTAACCCACATACTATGTGTGCAGTATGCCAGCCAATGACGGAACGAGAGAGAGAGAGAGAGAGAGAGAGAGAGAGAGAGAGAGAGAGAGAGAGAGATAGAGCTGAGGGGTGAATAAACTGAATGATATGAAGAACAAATGTACAAGTTAGGAAGAAGGAATAGAATCACAACAGTTCTACCAATCTAGAGCAGACCCAGACCAAGGGTTGGTGTTCTGCTAAAGCAGAATTGTATATATTTTAACAATATAGGAGGCATCCCAAATGGCACTCTATACTCTTAGAAAAAAGGCTTTCAAAAGTGTTCTTCGGCTGTCCCGATAGGTGAACCCTTTTTGGTTCCAAGTAGAACCCTTTCCATGTAAAACCCTTTCTGTGGAATGGGTTTTACATGGAACCCAAAAGATTTCTACCTGGAACCAAAAAGGGTTCTTCAAATAGTTCTCCTATGGGAACAGCTGAAGAACGCTTTTAGATTTTAAATAGCACCTTTTTTATAAGAATGTATTCCTTATAAAGTGGACTACTTTTGTTGAGGGCCCATATGGCTCTGGTCAAAAGTAGTGCACTATGGAATAGGGTGGCATTTGGGACACCCCCCTAGATGCACACCTCTCGTAGAACATTGAAGTGCATTAATTTACAAATTCAGTTTGTTCATGGACAGAAGATTAACTGTCAAACACCAATTTGAATATAGTTGCTCTCTTGCAGCTGTACGGCTGCATGGGTTGTGGAAAGAAATAACAATTTTAGCTACGCAGACTTTGGGAAACCTTCCATGTTTAGTCGATGTGAATGTCCCAAATGGTACACTATTCCCTATATAGTACACTTCTTTTGACCAGAGCCAGTAGGTCTCTGATCAAAAGTAATGCACTATATAGGAAATAGGGTGCCATTTGGGACAGTCAGAAGTCACTCACCCTCCGACAGCCTGTAGGCCCAGTACTTTGGGATCCAGCACATTGAGAGGCTGCAGAGAGAAGAGAAGTACAACATCACACTGCTAAACATACTGTGGCATGGAACCATTCACAAACACACACAGCAAACACACACACACACACACACACACACACACACACACACACACACACAGCACACACACACACACACACACACACACACACACACACACACACACACACACACACACACACACACACACACACACACACACAGCAAACACACACAACAGAAAACAAAAGCCCAATTTGGAAAAGTACTGTTCATCTGGGGGTCAGATCAGGACAGAAGTATTAAAGAAATAAACTACAGATGGAGGAGAGGAGAGTCGAAGCTGTGTGTGTGTGTGTGTGTGTGTGTGTGTGTGTGTGTGTGTGTGTGTGTGTGTGTGTGTGTGTGTGTGTGTGTGTGTGTGTGTGTGTGTGTGTGTGTGTGTGGTGTGTGTAGAGTACAGGGCAGGGAATGGAGATCCCCCTCAGGGCAAGTTGAGAATTATTCCATTTCAATGTGATTTCCTGAGCTGGTATTCAACACTAAGACAATATAATGTGTCGTTCGTGGTGCTCAAGGCCACAATTTGTTTTATAACACTTCCTCCTCTCTGATCCCTTCCCCACCTAAACACAAACACACACACAAAACAAACATACATTTGGAAACGGACACAAGCACACACAGATACTCACACACACACACACACACACACACACACACACACACACACACACACACACACACACACACACACACACACACACACACACACACACACACACACACACACACACACACACACACAGTGCTGAATACAAGACGTTACCACCCAAATCATTCAGAAAGACAAGGGATAGAGAAACATAAACAATCAACAGTAAATGTCCACAAGGCACATGTAGCACTTTCAAATGCAACTATGACATGGTCACACACACACACACACACACACACACACACACACACACACACACACACACACACACACACACACACACACACACACACACACACACACACACACACCACACACACACACACACACACAGATGGAAGGAGGGAAGTCATGTGGGTCTACATGAATTTGATTAAACAATGATTTTAAACCTTGTTGTGTGGTGGAGGTTTTTCTGAAAAGAGAAAGAAGGAAAGAAGCACAGGAAGTTAGACAGGGGCTTCTTAAACAGTCTGAAACTAGATACAATAATACAGTATATGTGGTTCTGTCTCTAAATACATACAGTATCATACATGTGTACAGTCCCATAACTAGATACAACACTATGTGGTTCTGTCTCTAAATACATACAGTATTATACATGTGTACAGTCCCATAACTAGATACAACACTATGTGGTTCTGTCTCTAAATACATACAGTATTATACATGTGTACAGTCCCATAACTAGATACAACACTATGTGGTTCAGTCTCTAAATACATACAGTATTATACATGTGTACAGTCCCATAACTAGATACAACACTATGTGGTTCTGTCTCTAAATACATACAGTATTATACATGTGTACAGTCCCATAACTAGATACAACACTATGTGGTTCTGTCTCTAAATACATACAGTATTATACATGTGTACAGTCCCATAACTAGATACAACACTATGTGGTTCTGTCTCTAAATACATACAGTATTATACATGTGTACAGTCCCATAACTAGATACAACACTATGTGGTTCAGTCTCTAAATACATACAGTATTATACATGTGTACAGTCCCATAACTAGATACAACACTATGTGGTTCTGTCTCTAAATACATACAGTATCATACATGTGTACAGTCCCATAACTAGATACAATACTATGTGGTTCTGTCTCTAAATACATACAGTATTATACATGTGTACAGTCCCATAACTAGATACAACACTATGTGGTTCAGTCTCTAAATACATACAGTATTATACATGTGTACAGTCCCATAACTAGATACAACACTATGTGGTTCTGTCTCTAAATACATACAGTATCATACATGTGTACAGTCCCATAACTAGATACAACACTATGTGGTTCTGTCTCTAAATACATACAGTATTATACATGTGTACAGTCCCATAACTAGATACAACACTATGTGGTTCTGTCTCTAAATACATACAGTATTATACATGTGTACAGTCCCATAACTAGATACAACACTATGTGGTTCTGTCTCTAAATACATACAGTATCATACATGTGTACAGTCCCATAACTAGATACAACACTATGTGGTTCTGTCTCTAAATACATACAGTATCATACATGTGTACAGTCCCATAACTAGATACAATACTATGTGGTTCAGTTCAGTCTCTAGCATGAGTTCAGTTCCTACCAGAATAGATATAGTACTACATATAGTACTACATATAGCACTATATGATACAGTACTATAGATGTGGTTCAGTTCAGTCTCTTACTACAGTACATAGATACAACCATATCTGGTGGTGATCCTGTTGCTCAGTTTATGTCTATAAATGAAAAGCCCTCTACAAATGCAATTTATTATTATCATTATTATTATTATCATTAGCAGCAACGCCAAGGTCGGAGGTTCAATTCCTGCAGGGGTCACATACGCATAATAAAAATACATGCACTCACTGGAATGGAAATCCCTTTGGATAAAACATCTGCTAAATTAAAGTGGTATATAGGGATAAACATATTTCAGTACTATAGAGGTGTTTTTTACTTCAGTTTTTCCCAACAAATTTATACAGACAGAGACAGAGTCAGTTTGTGCCGGAGGGATAGTAACTATGAATAGACACATACTGTACTGTAACACAGTGAAATAATCCAGTTTCTGCCCCATACAATGTACAATAGAAATACCTATGTACAATATACTGAATTAGCTGGAGTCACACCAATGTACAATGTACTGAATTAACTGGAGCCATACCAATATACAATGTGTTATATGGAGGAATGACAATACAATACACTAATACATGGACTGATACTGTAAGTTATTTAGCAGATGTGAACTTTGAAATTCTGTTAGATATGGTGTTGATGATAGTGTTTTTAATAATGCAGTGCACTGCACAATTTAACTGACAGAAAATGATTGGCGGTGGACAGCGGTACACTAACCCGATGATAACTTTTATGTCTCTCCATAACCCTAAAGTAAACTACAAACTTCCTTTAAATAAACAGGGCTACAGCGGACAGTGTCCCTAGTGTTGAACCGTTGATGATAATGGTGTAGTCTTAAAGAGATAGCGCTACACAGTACAGGGCAGTGTAATGACTTCACTATTGATCTGCCACTGATAAGTGTCAGCATAATCAAGATCAAATACTGCCACACATAAAAAACAACACTCGGTGATATACTAGGACTAAGTCCTCCAGCAACATTGACAGAGGTAGTGATACATTTGCATCCCATTGCCACCCTATTTCCTATATCGTGCACTGCTTTTGGTCAGGGCCCATAGGTGCCAATTGGGATGCAGTCACTGTGTGAACTAGCATTGTTTACAGAAGGCAGGTCATCGCTAGCTGCCACTGAGAGACCTCTGTCTTCACCGTACAGGAAACCCCAGACTCTGAACACACTAGGAAACTATAGATCAGGAAATAGTTCAAACATAACAATGGAAATGCCATGGAAACGCCACACACTTGTCCCTCATGGGGGATAGATCAAAAATCTCCTCATTGTCGCCCATAAAAGTTAGCCTATACATTTAAGCTATTGTTAAATTAAGAGTATTTCACACTATGTTGGTAAAAATGAGCATACAATGTTTGTATGTGTGTCAACCCCATTACGTGTTAATGTCATTGTCACCAATCAACTGCATTACATATAAAAATGACTGCAAATACCACCATCAATTTCTATATGGCTAGCTTATCGAAACGAGAGTCGGCATTTAGCAGATTTTTTTTCTAAACCTGAAAGGACAACTTCTAAATATTATGCAGCATGCAAATCAGATTTTATTAACCATATTGTGGGCCTGTTAGAACACATGAATCATTACAGATTTGACTAATATCCACTTTGTTAAATCATCTTTTTTGAATGGGTGCCAATGACAGCATCCTTGTTCTGTCCCCCACTGGACTCAATGTACCTCTTTAGCCATGTTAAGATCAGTGAAGCTACTATGATAGGTACAGCTACTGTAACATAGGAAAAACGAATGCAGGTCTGCCAAGTATACAGGGACAGCTAAGATACAGTAGGTGCAGCAATGTCTCGTCCTGACCCTAGTAAGTTGTCATTTTCTATTGTAGAGTAGGTTAGGGCGTGACAGGGGGTGTTTTGGGTTTTCTATGTTTTATATTTCAATGTTTAAGTTCTAGTTTTTCTATTTCTATGTTGGGATTGTTTGGGTTGATCTCTAATTGGAGGCAGCTGATCCTCGTTGCCTCTGATTAGAGATCATATTTAAGTAGGGGTTTTTCTCTTCTGGTTTTGTGGGTTATTATCTTTTGAGTAGTGTTTGTTTCTCTCTGCGTCACGGTTTGTTGTTTTGTTAGTTCTAGTATTTAGTGTATTTCATTACGTTTCACAAATAAATAATGTGGAACTACAAACGCGCTGCACCTTGGTCCGCTCCTTCAAACAGCCGTGACAAGCAAATCTAGGTACAGCTAAAATACAATTTTGTCTAGCAGCAAATCTGGAAACATAGCACAGCTAACATAGGTACAGCTAAGATGCAGGAAATCTAGGTGCCACTAAAAGCTAAGGCAAATCTGGGTAAGTTCTAGCAAGGTCCAGCTATGCCACTGAGACAAAAAACAACAGCGTTTTAAAAGGTTATAAAAAAGACCCACATAAATCACTGGAAAGGAAACAAAACATAATCGATTTTTAAGAGGAAAGCTGATATGTTGTCAGCAACCAAATTGAGATAACAGTAAATCCAGCTAGTGCGATGCAGAGTAACACTTATGGTCACACAGGGCATTGATCTGAAGTCAGTGACGCAACTAGCCTGCTGCAAGCTAACAGTTTAACTAGGAGACCTAGCAAGCTGCAAGCCAACCATCACCAAGCACGACCCCTCCAAACACCTCTAATTGTATTCGTTACATACACAGTTTACAGCAGGCATAAAAGGTGCAGTGAAATGTTTCCATACTAGCCTCAACATTGCAGTACAATAACAATTAAAAGTCACAAAAAAATAACAAGTAATTAGAGGAAGGTAGCATGCATAGTAATAAAACAGATATGTACACAGTATACATTATGAATATGCTAAGTATGACTGTGTTACAAATATAAAGTGGATGGTGTCTTGGTCGCACAGTTGAATAAATCGACTATAATACAACAGAGCATGGTCACGGAGGGCATTGATCCAAAGTCAGTGAAGCAGCTAGCCTGCTGTGAGCTAACAGTTTAACTATGAGGCCTGCAAGCTAACCATCAACAAGGACTGACCCTCCCCTACAGGCTAACAATACAGTATGACCAGCAGCAAGCCTTCTGCAGGCTAACAATACAGTATTACCAGCAGCTAGCCTTGATGCAGGCTAACAATACAGTATGACCAGCAGCTCGCCATCTGCAGACAAACAATATAACCAGAAGATAGCTTTCCTGGTAACAATACATAATGACCAGCAGCTAGCCGTCTTCAGGCTAACAATATAACCAGAAGCTAGCCTGCTTCAGGCTAGTAATATAATCAGGTACTGAAGCTCTTCTCATTAGGAGCCTTAGGTTTTACGCCATATTCTCCATCCCACACACGCAAGTCCAGTCATAGATTTAAAAGCATTGGATTGGTTGGAAAATTGGCTGGAGGGAGTCCATGACGGGAAGTGTGCAATTCCACACTTCAGAATAGTCTGCTGCAGGCTGACAATATAAACAGGTTCCCACCAGGGTCTGTGAGGCCAACACACAGATAATTAGAAAATGTAACAGAGAGAGGGGTGAGAGAGGGAGGAACTAGAATAGTAGAGGAAGAGAGAGAAGAAGGGAGTGAGGGGAGAGAAGAGAGAGAGAGGAGGGAAGTGAGAGAGAGGAAGAGAAAATAAGAGAAAGAAAAGAGAAGAGAGTTATCTCATGACTCATCACACGTTCTCACACTGATGACATTAAACATAATAACGATATTACAGAAACCATGATAAAACAAAGAAACAGATTCAGTGCACCATTGCATTAGTTATCGCTGGCATACCGGACACCACCTTGTGGAACCTTCCGCACAAGGCAGGAGGTCCCACAAGCTCTGGGGACCATTGCACCTGTCATCGATGTCATTTTGACAGTAACCCTCCAAAAAGTAATTCATCAACTTAGAAATGTCCATCTGTACTAGGAAGCTAAGTGTTTGTTTCTTGGGCTTCAGGAATGTGACTGAAAAAGTGCCTCAGGCCTTGAAAAGAAAGTATTTAACTGACTGCAAGTATAAGGGGATATCGGTGAACAAATGTTGTGGTCAAGGCTACGACGGTGCCAGTGCAATGAGTGGAGCTTACTCAGGTGTTCAAAAGCTCATTTCAGACCGACAGCCTAATGCTTCTTAGTAGTTCTTTATGAGTTTTAGCTTAGAAAACAATCTCGCCGCAGTAGTAACAGTTACAGTGAGAGTAAAAACAGCTTGATTGCCATAGCAACATCAGGTAAACTGCAGGGGGGAGCGGTGCTTCAAATACAGCAGTTCTGCAACAGCTTTAATTGAGCCTCTCATTATCCTTAATTGCCGGCCTCAACACGTTATGAAAAGAGATTCACTGTATAGGAAGCTCTGGGCACAGGTAATCTGGATACTGGACAGTTGTCACGTTCGTCGTAAAGATGGGACCAAGGCGCAGCGGGAATGTGTAAACTCATCTTCTTTTATTATGAAGAAAAAAACAAAACAAACACTTAATCAAAACAACTACGAAGAAACAGTCCTGTGAGGCACACAGCTACACAATACGGAACAACTACCCACAAAAACCCATGAAAAAACACCCCTATTAAATAGGACCTTCAATTAGAGGCAACGAGGAACAGCTGCCTCCAATTGAAGGTCAACCCAATAAACTAAGCATAGAAATAGAATAACTAGACACAGACATAGAAATAGACTAACATAGAACATACCCCAAAAAAACCGAAACACATAAAACAAACACCCCCTGCCATGTCCTGACCAAACTACAATAACAAATAATCTCTTTACTGGTCAGGACGTGACAACAGTCAATAAATTGCCAGATGCAAACAAATTATCATCTTTAGCAGACAACAGTTCTTGAGGCTTGAACAAAAAAAGCGGTTTGCGATTGCATTCATACTAGTGAACCTGCGTTTGAGTTGTGGGGTTTCAATATCAACAGTCCCTTATCTCTGGTATATCTTGGCATGCATCATTCAAGACTAAATTGAAATTGTGTGCAGCACAATGGAAATACAGAAACATTGAAAATGTCTCAGGAAAGACTGTCTAGGTTGGCAATACTCAGTATGGAAAACAGTCCACAACCTGGACATACAGGCCATGGTAAAAACATTTGCACACAAATAAGGAGGACTTCAGGAGATCAGGAGAGTGTTTCAAGTTAGATTTAATTTGATTTAATTTAATTTACCATGAATATTGCAGCCCATTTGTGTAGACTATTAGCCAGACAAAACCCGCTGAGTTCAACAATACATAGTGGCTGAATTTATCCTCAAGTCGACAACTTTTTTCCTCATTGTTAGGCTATTTTATGTGTAATTTGTATAAAATATGTTTTATAAATAGCAGCTAAATATGGTATATAGCTATAGACAGTACACTGCATAAGGAAACAATCCCTAGTAAGCTAGTGTTTTGAGGGTGATTGACTGTATTATTTGGCATTAATAACTACTTCTATCCAAGCTGGGAGAAAGAGCGAGGACGGCTCATGTCCTGCAGGTTCAAGTAGCCTATACAGGACAGTTATATTGGTAGCTGATTAGTATGCTGTGGCATCGAACAACTATCTTACAATCTGAAATGTTAGAATTTCCAACTTTAATTACTGAACAATGAATTACATTATTTCCACCAGCCAGCAGTCTAAAAATGGCAGCATTGCGATACCATGCGACACCATGCAGAGCTTTGTGAAAAGTTAGGTTTAACATGAGAAAATGGGGGGGGGGGGGGGGGGGTCGACTACAATCTTGCAGGGAGTCCAGAGAAACTGTGTTATGCCAGTGCTAGTTATGAACAGTAGTCACGCCCTGTCAGTCTGGAGGCTTGTAGGATCTGTGGAGTGGTCGAACATGGCAGAAGTAATGGCTATGTCCATAAATCTGTAGCTACTAAAAATTCAAGTGGGGCCTGCCCAGAATCAGTGGTTTCCCATAGGCTGCAGCACTCAAACTCTCTGCATCATGTAACACCATCACTAAAGGAGTCCAATTGCATTTGGGATGCGTCCTCCTGTGTTGTGGCAGACAGAGGCAGGGTGACGGACTCAAAGCCTCAGCCATTTCCAGTGAGAGAGAAAGACAGAGTCAAAGCTATACAGCCATTTTCCAGGAAGGGAGTGAGAGAGACTCAGAACTACAGCCATTCTCAAGGAGGGAGGAAGACGCTCCATGTTAGCTCAGAATCCCTGTTGATAATCCCTCCCACAGCCTAAACCACTGGAACGTCTGCTGCCAGGGACAGACTGGGACCAGAAATCCAAACATACCAGCCCATTTTTACTGTGAGGCCCCCATTATCAACCAAATAATGATAATTCTGCGCATAAAAACCCAATTTAGACCGGCCCACTTGGCTATAGATGGATCAGCCCATCTGGCATTTGCCTGACTGTCCTATGGCCAGTTCGTTTCTGACGACTACAGATCTGGAGTCAGGGCAGAGCCACAGAGCCAGTCAACTGAGAGTATTGGTATTTGAACAGCAATCTAGGCCCAGAGTTAGTAGGACCCCATCACATCAATTAACATAACAACACAACTCCCTCTCCTGCTTTCCTTTTAATGCCACTTTATTTGCATCTCTTATATATAGACACTCATAGAATGTGGCACAGTGTGCCAGGACCAGGGTCTGCCTTTCTCTGCCTCTCCCAGGAGAAACCATCCGCAGCCAACAGTGGCAGCAGTAGTAGTAGAAAGAGGCTACAGTATACTACCATACAAAACTCATATAAATATTTTAAGCAAGGCTGACCTGGTTAGAGAATGCCCTTGGGAGCCCAAATTAGCATCTCAATACAGTAGTGGCAGCTGTAACACTAACACTAACAATAACTGTAGCTGTAAGTAGCTGTAGCTGTATTCATGCATATACAGTATAGTAGTAGCTGTAACACTAACACTAACAATAACTGTAGCTGTAAGTAGCTGTAGCTGTATTCATGCATATACAGTATAGTAGTATCTGTAACACTAACACTAACAATAACTGTAGCTGTAAGTAGCTGTAGCTGTATTCATGCATATACAGTATAGTAGTAGCTATAGAAATAAAAATAGATTAGGCTATAGCAATTGCAAAATACATTTGAATTAGCAATAGCAATAGAATAAACAATAGCAAAATAATAAAATAACCTGCAATGACAAAATAACAAGTAATAACAATAGCAGCAGCATTAGCTGTAGCTGTAGCCATATCTGAACTGGCTAAAATACAAGTGTCTAATACTTTACAATGCTTGAGGTGTGTTTGCTTTAGCTTGTCTGGTAATGAAACCAATTACTAAGGAATAGTGCCGAAGTGCAAAGCACGCCCCCCTGCTAAAAGATCAAGTCTTTGAAAAGATGTACTGTATGTATTTATATTTAATATAATGTATCTATAATAAAGGGGAATGTTGTATCCTACATATCTTACCTAAGATATAGGTGTGAGTATGCTGTATCCATTAGCCTATACTGTATATTTCATTTAGTGTGAGTTTGTTGTATCCAATATACTGTGTACATGATTTACTGTTGTGTGTGTGTGTGTGTGTGTGTGTGTGTGTGTGTGTGTGTGTGTGTGTGTGTGTGTGTGTGTGTGTGTGTGTGTGTGTGTGTGTGTGTGTGTGTGTGTGTGTGTGTGTGTGTGTGCATGCTGTGCTGTGAGTGTAGCCGTGCACTATAGCTGCTGCCACATGTAGGTCAAGAGCTTGTTCACTTTAAACAAGAGACAGGCTATTCCCCTGGTCCCGCCATAGCTCTGATTTAAAAACCTTTCTTCATTCCACTTAAAACAGTTCATTGTTTGCTTCACTAAATCAATAATAACCACTTATACAGACCAAGAAATCATTTTTCTTTGGCCATATGTTTGTCTGATTAAGCTTGTGGTTTTGTCTGCAAACCTGAGCTGCAGAAAAAAGCATTATTCCAGTAAGTGTAATCAGATTCATTAAATCATGTTTTTTTTTAGGTGTAACAAAACAAATCTAATATTCACTTTAATCAAAATGAGCATTTTTAAGCGAAATAATAATATAATTTCTGCAGGTTTCATGAGATTCCAGCCATAGTCTAAGGTATACCGGCTGATTCATTTAGCAGATCCCAAAGGGGAAATGTAATAGCAGAGCAATAAGACAAATCATATTTTGACATTATTATCAAACTCTTAAAAGTGGGTCAATGTTCCACTAAAAGCATTGACGGAATTCACAAGAATAGACCTAGTTCACTAAATGGAAAGGGTAATGTGGTGAATAAGCCTAGTTCATTAAATGGAAAGGGTAATGTGGAGAATAGTCCAAGTTCACTAAATGAAAAGGGTAATGTGGAGAATAGACCTAGTTCACTAAATGGAAAGGGTAATGTGGAGAATAGACCTAGTTCACTAAATGGAAAGGGTAATGTGGTGAATAGACCTAGTTCACTAAATGGAAAGGGTAATGTGGAGAATAGACCTAGTTCACTAAATGGAAAGGGTAATGTGGTGAATAGACCTAGTTCACTTAATGGAAAGGGTAATATGAAGAATAGACCTAGTTCACTAAATGGAAAGGGTAATGTGGAGAATAGACCTAGTTCACTAAATGGAAAGGGTAATGTGGAGAATAGACCTAGTTCACTAAATGGAAAGGGTAATGTGGAGAATAGACCTAGTCCACTAAATGGAAAGGGTAATGTGGAGAATAGACCTAGTTCACTAAATGGAAAGGGTAATGTGGAGAATAGACCTAGTTCACTAAATGGAAAGGGTAATGTGGAGAATAGACCTAGTCCACTAAATGGAAAGGGTAATGTGGAGAATAGACCTAGTTCACTAAATGGAAAGGGTAATGTGGCTCCAGGCATTGTAAACACCCACCACTTGAATTTGAGATTTAGTTTTAAGTTCATATTTCTAAGCTGTCAGAAACAGTGCGTTCTTTTGCTTTCATTGTCTGAATATCCCTGATGGTCGATGGTATTGGATGGAAGCCATGTTGTTCGAGTCTGAGCTAATCTGATTGCATTGTTCCCTGGAACATGGGTGTTGTATCGTTTTAGATCCATAAAATGTTCATAAGGAAGAGACATACTCACAAAAATCAGACAACTCTCCAACTGAAAAAAGACCCTTGCATTCTAAAATAAAAATCCATCAGTTTAAGTCAGCTATAAAGTGCTGCACCACGAGGATTATGTTATACATACATCTAACCCTGACACTAACCTTGCCCACCTTCAAAGAAAACAGTCTTCCCTTCATATTAGCATCAAGCACAAAATCAATGACCAATTCCAGAAGATGCCAGGAGCAAATCGAACAGTCAAAGTCAACCTAAAAGTCCCTGAAATCCCAACACCAGTGGAACAGACGCTGGGGGTTCCCAGGAGCTCAGAGCATACATATTCCACTACAGGCCCCAGTCTGATCCTCAAGGATTCTCTACCAAAGACATGTTCAACTGACACAAATCATTCCACATCTCAACTCAGATAAATGTCTGTGTTCAAATCTCATGGATAAAAGTCAGATAGTACACAAACATATCTATTTTATAGTGCATACTTTACATGCTACTGTACTGTTAACTGTATGACTGATATCCACAGTGGATAATGTAATGACTTTGTTATTACATACATACCATAATTTCAACCTTATGACCTGAACTGAGCAAAACTCTGAGTAATATAGTGTAACCCTTTCTGCACTACACTGGTACAATGCCAAAGATGAGTAAGAGAGAACATAAAGTGTAGCAGCCTGGTCCCAGATCTGTTTGTGCTGTCTTGTCAGATCCAATGGTCAAACTTGGCATGACAACTACCATAGCAGTTGGTTATACAGTGCGAACCAGATCAGGTTGTAATGTGTAGTAAAGTGTAGTAAAGTGAAGTAAAGTGTAGTAAAGTGAAGTAAAATGTAGTAAAGAGAAGGTGTAGCTACCTCCAGCCAGGATCTGCTGCTGCAGCTCGTCCATCTGCTTCCTGTAGGCCCTCAGTGCAGCCTCCTTAAACGTAGGACGGATGCGCTTTTTGGGCGGAGCCTCTGCAGGCATCTCCTCCTTCTCCGGAATGTTTTTGTTCTCATCCTCTAGGTTTTCCGTCCTCTCCGACGCAGAAGCTTCGGAGGCCTCCTCCATTTCATCCCCTTCTTCCATGTCCTCCATTAACTCCTCTTCCTCCTCCTCTTCCTCTTCTTCCTCCTCGTCAGGCTCCTCCACCTCGACATACTCCACCATGGCTTCATACTCTGCTGTGTCCTCTGCCGTGTCCCCCGTCATGGCATCATCAACGTAATCCTCACTGTACTCCTCGTCGTACTGCTCGTCCAGACTACAGTCATACTCCAGAATGACTGCAGCCTCCTGGGTGGCCTCAACTTCCTCAGAGTCCTCGTAATCCTGAGTGGTAGCCTCATAGTCTTCAGAGACATAATCCTGAGAGGCATCAGGATCATAATCCAGTATGGGCTCCTCAAACTCCTCTGTCTCTTCTGTGTCGTTGGCGTTGGACCGGTTCTCCAGGTTGGCCAGGACCTGCTCCATCACCCCGACATAGGCGGTCTCGTTGTCCTCCAGCTGGTCACCAGCGGCAGCCTCATCTTCATCTTCAGCCTTGTAGACGAAGGAATCTGTGTAGACGTCTGAGTCAATGGTGGTGCTGGAGTCGTTGGCCGTGGAGGTGGACAGTGTGCGGAAGCGGCCCATGAAGGAGCCTGAGTCTGGGGGTGGCTCCGGGGGAGCGGCACTAGGTGGAGGGCCTGACTTCCACACCACCTCCAGGGCTGATTTTGCCTTCTTCAGGGTGGAGCCGAACCCAAAGCTGAAGGACGGAGCTTTGTCGGTGAGGTCGATGCTGAGGCGGCTGCTCCAGGACTTGGGCACCTCCTCTACAACTTTCTCAGACCGGATCTCGCTCTGGCTACGGTACATGGTGGATGACTTGGTCTGGCTCGGTTGGAAGCTGTGTTTGACATCAAGCTCAGGGAACGTTTGGGTAGATAGTTCAGGGGCTTCTTTAGCTGCCATTTTAGGAAGCGTGTTAGATGCCCCTTTAGGAACCATTTTAGGTGTCTCTTTTAGACTAGTTTTAGAAGTGTCTTTGGGAGGTGTTTTCACAGCCTCTTTTGGACTTGTTTTAGGAGGGTCTTTGGGAAGTATTTTCACAGCCTCTTTTGGACTTGTTTTGGGAGTGTCTTTCGGACTTGTTTTGGGAGTTTCTTTTGGGCTTGTTTTCGGAGTGTCTTTCAGAGGTGTTTTAGGAGCCTCTGTATGAATAGCTTTAACAATTTCTTTAGGAGGTGTTTTAACATTCTCTTTAGGAATCAATTTGGCTGTTTCTCTTAGTTTAATAGTTTTAGCAGCCTCTTCAGCAATTGATTTAGCAACCTCTTTTGCCGGTTTAGAAGTCACTTTATAAATAGTGTTAGAAACCTCTTTAGGAATAGTTTTAGCAACCTCTTTAGGAATAGTTTTAGCAACCTCTTTAGGAATAGGTTTAGCAACCTCTTTAGGTGTTTTGGCAACCTCTTTAGGAATAATTTTAGCAACCTCTTTAGGAATAATTTTAGCAACCTCTGTTGGAATAGTTTTAGCAACCTCTTTAGGAATAGTTTTAGCAACCTCTTTAGGAATAGTTTTAGCAACCTCTTTAGGAATAGTTTTAGCAACCTCTTTAGGAATAGTTTTAGAAACCTCTTTAGGAATAGTTTTAGAAACCTCTTTAGGAATAGTCTTAGCAACCTCTTTAGGAACAGTTTTAGCAACCTCTTTAGGAGGTGTTTTAGCTTTAGAAGTTGCTTTAGAAGTTTCTTTAGGAAGCGTTTTAGCAGTCTCTTTAGCTTTAGGCTTATGGACAGGGGGTGTTACAACAGGTTCTTTCGCTACGATAGAGGCTGTATAAAGAGTAGTGGGGGGAGCACTACCCAGCCGGGCACTCTCCAGTCGGGTGATTTCCAGCGGGGCGGTGTCCAACAGGGTGCTTTCCACCATATCCAACATGAAAGTTTCCTCCCCTTCAAATGCCAGGTCCACCTCCTGACACTTGGTGATGTTCTCAGGGAAGCCAGGGATGGCAGCTGGGTCAAAGGGGCTGCTGACCTCAGACACCAGGTTCTGCTCTGTGGAAGCGTCCAGCCCGGAGTCTGCTCCCTGCTCCAGGTGAGGCCAGTCCTTCCATGGGGAAAGGTCTCCCTGCAGAGACAGCTGTGAGCCGCTGTAATGGCTCCTATCCCCAGACATGCAGACCAGCCCATTGCTCACCCCACTGTCGATGGTCTCGGTGGTCTCAGCCTCGTTGGGCTCGGCGTACGGAGGGTTCTCCTGGCTGAGGGTCTGGCTGGCGTACCACGATGACGCCATGTCCTCCTGCTTCCTCTGCCACAGCTCCTGGTCTGAGGAGGATAGTAGAGAGCTGCCATTGGGCCGGCTGAAGTACTGGCTCTCTGAGAAGTCTTCAGAGTAGGACTGGCAGAGCTTGGAGCAGTCAGACTCGGAGCGGCTGAGCTTGGGGGTGGAGTAGTCACTCTGAGAGAGCCAGCCGGGGGTGAGGTCACCATAGTAGGGCTTGGAGGCTTTGTCAGACTCATCATAGGAGTCATCAGCGTAGTGAACTGAGGCAGAGTAGCCTGCCTCATCCGCAGACCGGCTACCGTGCTCATGGTGACCGTGCCTCTTTTTATCTGCTTTATGTTTGTGAACAGGCTTAGACACCACCATTGCATATTTGTTCCTGTTTAGTTCATCTAGCTCCTTGTCACTGTCCATAGAGTCCCAGTCATCACTCTCAGCTTTGTCCTTGGCTGAGACCTTAATGTCCATGCTCTCGTAGGTTTGAGAAGAGGACATTGCTCCTTTATCTTTCTTTTCCTTCACGTCATGAGTCGTTAAGCTATCAGTGGATACAGATATACCAGTCCCCTTCAGTTTGTAGCATTTTTTCAAAACTAAATCTCTATCTGAGGGGGTTGAGAATATTACAATAATAGGCCTAGGTTTTGCATTGGAACATTCTCTTTGTTGCCCTAACCGATGGGCTAGCTCTATTTTAAGTGTTTTATGTGCTTCCACAAATCCCATTTTGTCCTTTAGAATGTGATAGATGAGACTCTCAGTTTTCTCTAGCTTCTCCTCAGGGACGTTTATGAACCTCAGGCTGGCCTTGTTGGCCTGGTGGCTGACCTGCTTGATGTAGTCGTGGATGTCTCGCGTCTCTCTACGGGACTGGACGAAGCCAGTACGCAGTTGTTCGATCTCGGTCTGCACCACCTCCACGCTGGAGGAGATCTCGTCGATGGAGTTCTTCAGGGCATTGACGTGTCCCCTGAGCTCTGAAAGCTCTGTCTCGATCTGGCTGATGCCCTGCAGCTCCTTAAAGATCATCTCCATCACATCCTGGGTTTGGTTGATGCAGCCTGTAGAGCTGGAGCCGGCTTCTAAGGCAGAGGTCGACTTCTGCTGCCGCCCAGCCCGGTCCAGGGATTTGCTCCGGATACCCAGGGTCTTCCTCCAGTTGCTCACCTCGGAGTCCGAAGACACGCACTCCTGACTCTTTTTCCATTTCCTCAGCTTGCGTAATGCGCCAAGTCGGAGAGTGTGCAGACTTGAGCGCTCCACCCTCTCACCCTCTGAGCTGCCATCGGAGGGCGCCAGACTAATGAGGCTCTTCCTGTTCCGTCTCACTGGCATGGTGTGAGATTTCTGCTCATCGAATCTACGCACAGGTTTGGCCTCGCTCAGGGAGTCAGAGTATTCGCTATTGATGGAGAGGATCTCCTGGAAGATACTCTCATTATTGTTCAGCAGAAGAGCGTTTTTCGGGAGTCCGTTCGCTATCGCTACACGGTAACTGAAAGTCGGTGAGAGAGATGAGCAGTCGTTTTTTCCGTCGTCTAATTCAAGAGAGATGTTACGCGCCGAAGAGCATTTGCTGATTTTTTTCACTGTGGTTTTCAGAGTGGTGGAGAGTGTCGGCGTCAGGTTACCTTGGTCACGCAAATCAGTGGTGGTCAATTTGGGCTCTTTATTGTCCCTACTCTCTTTCTTCTTTGTGGGATTCGCCAATTTCTTTGTAAACATTCCTTTGCAAATCTTCACGATGTAAGATGATAGGGTCTGGAGCAGGACAGAAACCATGGAAGGCAATGCGTTGAGAGACGTCTATTAAAGATGCAGTGGAGCAGCTCTGCTTGGGCTGAGGAGCCAGCGGTGGAGGAGCCAGCGGTGGTGTTGGTGGTGGTGGTGTTGATGGAGGAGGGTGGAGGAGGGACGGTGGAGGGAGCCTCAACCCCCAGGCAGACACACAACTCTGACAGGCCTGCTTAGATGAGCTTGTGTCAAAACTCCAACTCTATATACCCGAGTGGTGGACGGGAATCACTGTAAAATCCACTGGCTCTCCAAAGGACCAGACGCATTTCTCTGCAAAAAGAGAGAAACAATGGGAACCGTTAGTAAAGGCATAGAAGAAAGATACTGTAGCACATAGATACTATAACAGAGATACTCTAGCACAGATACTATAACACATTGGAACTACAGAACAGATGTACTATTGCACAGACATAATTTAGCACAGTGATACAGCGGGGGGGAAAAGTATTTGATCCCTGCTGATTTTGTACATTTGCCCACTGACAAAGAAAGGATCAGTCTATAATTTTAATGGTAGGTTTATTTGAACAGTGAGAGACAGAATAACAACAGAAATATCCAGAAAAACGCATGTCAAAAATGTTATAAATTGATTTGCATTTTAATGAGGGAAATAAGTATTTGACCCCCTCTCAATCAGAAAGATTTCTGGCTCCCAGGTGTCTTTTATACAGGTAACGAGCTGAGATTAGAAGCACACTCTTAAAGGGAGTGCTCCTAACCTCAGTTTGTTACCTGTAAAAAAGACACCTGTCCACAGAAGCAATCAACCAATCAGATTCCAAACTCTCCACCATGGCCAAGACCAAAGAGCTCTCCAAGGATGTCAGGGACAAGATTGTAGACCTACACAAGGCTGGAATGGGCTACAAGACCATCGCCAAGCAGCTTGGTGAGAAGGTGACAACATTTTGTGCGATTATTCGCAAATGGAAGAAACACAAAAGAACTGTCAATATCCCTCGGCCTGGGGCTCCATGCAAGATCTCACCTCGTGGAGTTGCAATGATCATGAGAACAGTGAGGAATCAGCCCAGAACTACACGGGGGGATCTTGTCAATTATCTCAAGGCAGCTGGGAACATAGTCACCAAGAAAACAATTGGTAACACACTACGCCGTGAAGGACTGAAATCCTGCAGCGCCGGCAAGGTCCCCCTGCTCAAGAATACATATACATGCTCGTCTGAAGTTTGCCAATGAACATCTGAATAACTCAGAGGACAACTGGTGAAAGTGTTGTGGTCAGATGAGACCAAAATGGAGCTCTTTGACATCAACTCAACTCGCCGTGTTTGGAGGAGGAGGAGGAATGCTGCCCCCAAGAACACCATCTCCACCGTCAAACATGGAGGTGGAAACATTATGCTTTGGGGGTGTTTTTCTGCTAAGGGGACAGGACAACTTCATCGCATCAAAGGGACGATGGACAGGGCCATGTACCGTTAAATCTTGGGTGAGAACCTCCTTCCCTCAGCCAGGGCATTGAAAATGGGTCGTGGATGTGTATTCCAGCATGACAATGACCCAAAACACACGGCCAAGGCAACAAAGGAGTGGCTCAAGAAGAAGCACATTAAGGTCCTGGAGTGGCCTAGCCAGTCGCCAGACCTTAATCCAATAGAAAATCTAGTACTAAATCATGTTTTGCAGAGGGGTCAAATACTTATTTCCCTCATTAAAATGCAAATCATTTTATAACATTTTTGACATGCGTTTTTCTGGATTTTGTTGTTGTTATTCTGTCTCTCACTGTTCAAATAAACCTACTATTAAAATTATAGACTGATCATTTATTTGTAAGTGGGCAAACGTACAAAATCAGCAGGGGATCAAATACTTTTTCCCCCCACTGTACTCTAGCACACAGATACTCCAGCACAAAGATATACTAGCACACAGAGATACAAGCACGCAGAGATACTAGCACACATATATACTAGCATACAGAGATACTAGCACACAGAGATACTAGCACACAGAGATACTAGCACACATATATACAGGCACACAGATATACTATCACACAGATATACTAGCACACAGATATACTAGCATACAGATATATTAGCACACAGATATACTAGCACACAGATATACTAGCATACAGAGATACTAGCACAGAGATATACTAGCACACAGAGATACTACTTCCCAGAGATACTAGCACACAGATATACTAGCACACAGATATACTAGCACACAGATATACTAGCACACACATATACTAGCACACAGAGATACTAGCACACAGATATACTAGCACACAGATACTTTATAATCAGATAATATTGCACACAGAGATATTAGGATTGCACAAAGCAAGAAAACAGCAATGCTCTTATCATGAAGAAGGATTAATCTGATATCATTGAGGTGAAACCCTGCGCAGTGATCCACACACAAAAATCCATAATATCTACAGTTTCACACTGGGAAAATCATCACAGGCTCACTGTGGACCGTCAAAGACTGTAGTAGGGATGGGATTCACACACGCCACAACCAATGAGTATGCTTGATTTAATTTGGGTAAAATAAAGTAAGAGGTCCATGCATCACAACAAAAATCAATTTAAGTGGACTGTCCACCATTAGAATCTTCTGCTAGAGCTTTTATGGTGAAGTATGTGTGTGTGTGTGTGTGTGTGTGTGTGTGTGTGTGTGTGTGTGTGTGTGTGTGTGTGTGTGTGTGTGTGTGTGTGTGTGTGTGTGTGTGTGTGTGTGTGTGTGTGTGTGTGTGTGTGTGTTTGCGTGAATGTGTAGGCTGTGTGTGTATGTGTGTGTGTATGGATTTCTCACTGTCAATAGAGCCAATGGCCACATTGATATGCATCCTTTTTACAGCAGGAGGCAGGCTATAATTACTTCAGGAGTTAAAATGCTCTGATACACCACATCACACACACACACACACACATCATAATGCTCCAACACACAATGTCCCCACATACTGCGGTGGAGGCCCGGCTCTCTTGCTCACCCGAGGTAAATACACAATTACACTCTAACAACGCTCTGACACTGTGTTAATCAGGATAAAATAACTAGCTACATTTTATTCATCTCAAATTAGAGACTCAGTGAAATGAGTGGGTCTGAACCCAGTGACTGGGTCTAAATAGTACTGAGTATGCATGGTTTGATGTGTTCGATATAGTAACGTCATTACTCCCTGACCCAGATCAGACCTGGTACCTCTACTGGGGCAGACTGAGATATGTCCTGTTTCTGACCCATTACACACCATGCCCCCAGAGGCTGGTGCTTTCTATTCTGGCTCACAAAGATCGCTATTATAGAAAGGTATGGGGGAAATATTGTACATATCATCGTTATTATGATTTACATTATGAGAGTTGATCATTGAGGTCATAGGTCTTATTATTGCCATAGGACTCTAAGGCAGAAGTAGAATCATTGAAATAACAGGGCTGAGGGCTTTAGCTAATAGTAGTGCAATAATAAGGGAATAAGGGAATAGTGTGCCAGTTCAGATTTACCCCAGAACTGTGGGATTAGGTGCCCTGACTGAGCATCACAGGGATGAACCCCAAAGCCTCTCTCTCTGGATGGTATTCTGATATTAGATCCATGCGCTTATCTTGAGTTTTCACTTAAGTCTCCCATTGTCCCACATCAACGCATGCCTTACGCGAAGGTCCAAATTGTGCACGCTTATCTCAATCCCGAATCAGGCCCCCCATGATTGGCTACCAGTGAATGGCTAGCGAGGGTTGGCTGGATCTGATTGGCTAGCTGTGAGTGGCTAGCTGTGAACGAGTAGCTTTGAATTGCTGGATGTGATTGGCTAACTGTGAGATGTTGGTTGTGATTGACTGTCACTGGCCAGGAGAGGCAGCCAGTGAGAGGGGACTGTTGTGGAGCGTAAGCCGGCAGCTGCTCCACATTATTTCAGGGGTTTAACCACTGATGCATTCATAGTCTTATGACCACAGAGACAGACTCTCTCTCTCTCTCACACACACACACACACACACACACACACACACACACACACACACACACACACACACACACACACACACACACACACACACACACACACACACACACACACACACGCACGATGCTCACGTGAAATGGGCTGTGAAACATAGCATCAGCATTAGCCTTTACTGATGGGCTGTGACCATGAGCCAATAGGTCTAACAACATGGGCTGGGTTGCTTGGCTTCAACAACATACCATTTTGCATTCAACAGGCGTGATACTTTATATGGTGATAGCTAGGAGATTATTTCAGATGTTACTTTCACAATGTGCTTTTCAATGTGTACTGAACAAAAATATAAACACAACATGTAAAGTGTCGGTCCCATGTTTCATGAGCTGAAATAAAAGATCCCAGAAATGTTCCATACACACAAAAATCTAGTGAGCATTTCTCTTCTGCCAAGATAATCCATCCACCTGACAAGTGTGGCATATCATAATTGAATGTCCATTTCTCTACCATAAGCCGCCTCCAATGACGTTTTATAGAATTTGGCAGTATGTCCATCTGACAACGTGAAACCATGCCAGAGCAGGACCTCCACATCCGGTTTCTTCTCCTGCAAGATTATCTGTGACCAGCCACCTGGACAGCTGATGAAACTGTGGGTTTGCACAACCAAATAATTTCTGTACAAACTGCTCATCTGCGTGCTCGTCATCCTCACCAGGGTCTTGACCTGACTGCAGTTTGGCTTCGTAACCGACTTCAGATGACAAATGCTCACCTTCGATTGCCACTGGCACAACTGCATTTTATGGATGGCAATTCGAATGCACAGAGATACTGTGACGAGATCCTGAGGCCCACTGCCGCCGCAATCACCTCATGTTTCAGCATGATAATGCACGACCCCATGTCGCAAGGATCTGTACACAATTCCTGGAAGCTGAAATGTCCCAGTTCTTCCATGGCCTGCATACTCACCAGACATGTCACCACCAATTGAGCATGTTTGGGATGCTCTGGATCGACGTGTACGACAGCGTGTTCCAGTTTCCACCAATATCCAGCAACTTCGCATAGCCATTGAAGAGGAGTGGGACAATATTCCATAGGTCACAATCAACAGCCTGATCAACTCTATGTGAAGGACATAAGGCAAATTGTGGTCACACCAGATACTGAATGGCTTTCTGATCCAAGCCCCAACTTTTTTTTTAAGGTATCGGTGACCAACAGATGCATATCTGTATTCCTAGTCATGTGAAATCCATAGATTAGGGCCTAATAATAAATGTATATTGACTGATTTACTTACATGAACTGTAATTGTTGAATGTTGCGTTTACATTCTTTTCAGTGTATTTAGTAACGTAAGGAGCTAAGGAGCCTGGTGTAGGGATTAAGTCTCTGTAGAAAGAACATATAACCTCCATGTAAAGTCTCTGTAGGCTACAAATATTGCACATATGAACCCTTGCAAAAAATAACATTTTTCCATTTAGTAAAATGTTGGTGATATGACATATTTCTAGTTGTATAGTCAATATAAGTGTTGGTATTACAAAGCTACAGCCTGCAACTAGAACCTCAGAATGTGTCATCCCTAATATAATATAAAGGGAAGCAACTGTCATTACAGATGTGTACTAAGATCTGTTACAGTATGGGTCCCAAATGGCACCTATTCCCTATATACTGTAGTGTGCACTACTTTTAGTTAGTGCCCTATGGTACACTATATAGGGTGACATTTTGGATGCACACACAGTGCTGGGCTGTGACTGATTGACACTGCTCCTTCTCCAATGTAATGTGACTGTAATGCAATTGTCTTCTCTGAGAGGTCAGGGTTCTCCTGTTCTCCAGGGCTCCGTCCCACATGGCCCCCTATTCCCTACATGGTGCACTACTTTTAACCAGGGCTCTGATCAAAAGTAGTGCACTATGTAAGGAACAGGGGGCCATTTGGGACGGAGCCCTGTTCACCACTCATTTGTGGGATGTTCTGCCTGGACTCTGGCCACACAGACCTGCAGTCCAGGGCTCATTTTCCAGACCCAGATTAAGCCTATCACTCCTGGACCTCAAAACACTCACTGTCCCAGGAGGACCACTTTGGAAATAATTGTTTTCATTAATACGTTCATGTTCTATCCTCTGGGACTGGGATAAAATACTGTATACTTATCTTTCTTGTTATGCATGTATTATTTGGAACCCAAAATAACATAGAATACAATCACATATGTATTATATTCTATTCCATAATATTCTATTCTATTATGTTCTATTCTATTCGATCTGTTTACTGGACTGTTCTAAAGTAGAATTAGCCTTTATATGGGTCTTTATGAGAGCGCAAACGGTATGAGAAGGGAAGAAAATCTGATCTTTACTGTAGGTAGCCAATACCCAGGCCACACTTCCACAGCATGCCACACCCCTGATCTATAGCTACCCAATCAGCAGGTCCGTCTGTGAGCTCCAGGAAGCCAGACAGAGATAATCAAGGCCTCAGTGTGAGTTTATGAACTGACACCAAAACCAAAGATTAGACACCTACTGTAGCTATCAACACTCTATTATTATACTTTCTGTTGTAACACTGTCTCCTAGAAAAAACGTTATCTTAAAACCATGTGTTTTAACATACTTTTCCAACACCATCTATTTAAGCAAGGCCACAGTGTGAGTTTATGAACTGACGCCAAAACCAAAGATTAAACACGTAGCTATCAACACTCCATTATTATCCTTTCTGTTGTAACACTGTCTCCTAGAAAACACTTTATCTTAAAACCATGTATTTTAACACACTTTTCCAACACCATCTATTTAAGCAAGGCCACAGTGTGAGTTTATGAACTGATGCCAAAACCAAAGATTAGACATGTAGCTATCAACACTACTTTATAAACTGGGTGGTTCGAGCCCTGGATGCTGATTGGCTGACAGACGTGGTATATCAGACCATATACCATTTATTTTTACTGCTAATTACATTGGTAACCTGTTTATAATAGCAATAAGGCACCTCGGGGGTTTGTGGTATATGGCCAATATAACACGGCTAAGGACTGTATCCAGGCACTCTGCGTTGCATTGTGCGTAAGAACAGTGCTTAGCCGTGGTATTTTGGCCACATACCACACCTCCTCGTGCCTTATTGCTTAATTATAACGCTGTCTGCTTTAACAAGTCTATTTTAACACACTCTTTTTTAAAACGCTCTATTGTAACACTATATAACTTAACACTATCTATATAATCAAAGCCTCAGTGTGACTACTCTGACCATTGTACTTTGTCTCGGGTGACTGTACTTTGTTGTACTATTCCGACTGTTCTTTGACTTGTGACACCACTGTAAATATTGTACTGTTAGTCACCGGGTAAACAAGATGTCTTTTTTTCTAAACTATCTTTAGTAACTGTACCCTCACTATTGTGACTAGTTTGACTTAGTGGATATTGTAACTGTAGTCTGTTCTAACTGTGACTACTTTGACTTAGTGGATATTGTAACTGTAGTCTGCTCTGACTGTGACTACTTTGACTTAGTGGATATTGTAACTGTAGTCTGCTCTGACTGTGACTACTTTGACTTAGTGGATATTGTAACTGTAGTCTGCTCTGACTGTGACTACTTTGACTTAGTGGATATTGTACCTGTAGTCTGCTCTGACTGTGACTACTTTGACTTAGTGGATATTGTAACTGTAGTCTGCTCTGACTGTGACTACTTTGACTTAGTGGATATTGTAACTGTAGTCTGCTCTGACTGTGACTACTTTGACTTAGTGGATATTGTAACTGTAGTCTGCTCTGACTGTGACTACTTTGACTTAGTGGATATTGTAACTGTAGTCTGCTCTGACTGTGACTACTTTGACTTAGTGGATATTGTAACTGTAGTCTGCTCTAACTGTGACTACTTTGACTTAGTGGATATTGTAACTGTAGTCTGCTCTGACTGTGACTACTTTGACTTAGTGGATATTGTAACTGTAGTCTGCTCTGACTGTGACTACTTTGACTTAGAGGATATTGTAACTGTAGTCTGCTCTGACTGTGACTACTTTGACTTAGTGGATATTGTACCTGTAGTCTGCTCTAACTGTGACTACTTTGACTTAGAGGATATTGTACCTGTAGTCTGTTCTGACTGTGACTACTTTGACTTAGTGGATATTGTAACTGTAGTCTGCTCTGACTGTGACTACTTTGACTTAGAGGATATTGTAACTGTAGTCTGCTCTGACTGTGACTACTTTGACTTAGAGGATATTGTAACTGTAGTCTGCTCTGACTGTGACTACTTTGACTTAGAGGATATTGTAACTGTAGTCTGCTCTGACTGTGACTACTTTGACTTAGAGGATATTGTAACTGTAGTCTGCTCTGACTCTTGTGGCTGTTTCAGCTTTGATCAGAAAGAGAGCCTTCAACCACAGAGCACTATGTATCTGGGAATCTGGGAGTGATACAGCGACTCAACGTTCATATTAAACAGCTGAGTTTCCCTTTATGAAATGCTACATCCGAATCGGCAAGTTAGGGTTTGACAAATGAAACATTCTCCCTCTCTCTCCCTCAGGAAAACTTCATATGCAAATCTCTTTATGGAACCCAGGAGAGATTTTTATATAATCAAATTAGATGGGCAATGATCTGTGGGCATGAGAGAGAGAGATGGCAGACATTTTTCACCGAAACAGCTAATCACAGATTGATTACTAACATGGCTTCCTAACCAATCAGCAGATGGGACAGATGTCACATGAGGGCTGTTCCAGAAAGCTGGATCAATGAGGTAGCCAGCTGTCTTTAATATTCAGAAAAAACTAAATCTTTTCAAGAAATATAGACTTGAAATTGGAATGGTATAATTATCTTGACAAACAACAACCCATAGTCATGATTAGCTTCCTAAATGAACCACAAAGTCAAACTATATATTTGACTGCTTATCAGAGCTGATCTGGAACCCCCCAGTCACAGCTAAGTCACTGGTGAATCCTGTATTTGTATTTCTATGTTTTAAGGATACCCATTAGCTGCTGCCAAGGCAGGAGTCCAGCAACATTAAGGCAGTTATATACAATTTACAATACAACATCCATGTGTACGTTTGTGTAGACTGCATGTCTTATCATGTGTATGCGTGTCTGTGCCTGTGTGTCTCTTCATAGTCTTCACTGTTCCATAAGGTGTATTTTTAAGGTGTTACCTGATGTGGAATAAAGATCCATATAGCCATGGCTCTATGTAGTACTGTGTGCACCTCCCATAGTCTGTTCTTGACTTGGGGATTGTGAAGAGACCTTTGGTGGTATGTCTTGTCGGGTATGCATGGGTGTCCGAGCTGTGTGCTAGTAGTTTAAACAGACACCTCCGTTCATTCAGCATGTCAACACTTCTTACAAAAATAAGTAGTGATGAAGTCAATCGCTTCTCCACTTTGAGCCATGAGAGATGTACATGCATATTATTCATGTTAGCTCTCCGTGTACATTTAAGGGCCAGCTGTGCTGCCCTATTCTGAGCCAATTGTAATTTTACGAGGTCCCTCTTTGTGGCACCTGACCACACGACTGAACAGTAGTCCAGGTGCGACAAAACTAGAGCCGGCAGGACCTACCTTGTTGATAGTGTTGTTAAAAAGGCATAGCAACACTTTATTATGGACAGACTGCTCCCTGTCTTAGCTACTGTTGTATCAACATGTTTTGACCATAACTGTTTACAATCCAGGGTTATTCAAAGCAGTTTAGTCACCTCAACATGCTCAATTTCCACATTATTTATTACAAGACTTAGTTGAGGTTAAGGGTTTAGTGAAGGATTTGTCCCAAATACAATGCTTTTAGTTTTTGAAATATTTATTCTAACTGATTTCTTGCCACCCATTCTGAAAATAACTGCCACTCTTTGTGAAGTATTGCAGTGATTTCAATTGCGTGAATAGTGTTGAGTCATTCGCATACATAGACACAATGGCTTTACTCAAGGCTAGTAGCATGTCATTAATAAAGATTGAAAAAAGTAAGGGGCCTAGACAGCTGCCCTGGAGAATTCCTGATTCTACCTGGATTATGTTGGAGAGGCTTCCAATAAAGAACACCCTCTGTGTTCTGTTAGACAGGCAACTCTTTATCCACAATATAGCAGGGGGTGTAAATCCATAACACATACATTTTTCCACAAGCATGACGCTACACTCGCAATAACATCTGCTAGCCATGTGTATGTGACCAATAAAATTCGATTTGAGCAGACTATGATTGATAATATCTCAAGCTGCACTGAAGTCTAACAAAATAGCTCCCAATTTTTTTGTTCAGCAATTTCTCTCAGTCAATCATCAGTTATTTGTGTAAGTGCCGTGCTTGTTGAATGTCGTTCCCTATAAGCGTGATGAAAGTCTGTTGTCAATTTGTTTACAGTTAAATAGCATTGTATCTGATCAAACACAGTTTTCCCAAAAGTTTACTAAGGGTTGGTAACAGGCTGATTGGTCGGCTATTTAAGCCAGTAAAAGGGTCTTTACTATTCTTGGGTAGCGGAATTACTTTTGCTTCCCTCACTGCCAACAATGACCTAATACAGTACGTTATATCACACCCAACTCAACTTATACCTGTCATATCAAGCTATGGGGTTTTCTTGACCATGTGAAAAACTAGCTTCTAACCAGGGTCCTGGTCAGGTCATGTGATCAGGGAATACTCTGGTCCCTAGCTGTACACACTGAAACAACAGTGCTCTTTCGCTAGCTAGCTGAAACTCCCAGAGCAGAAACGGACTGGCCATAGGGCAGTATACGCAAATGCCAGATGGGCTGGTCCATCTTTAGCCCGGTGGGCCTGTCTAAATTGGGGGCTTTGCACAGAACAATCATTATTTGGCAATAATGAGTGCTTTGAGGCAATAAATATGTTAAAAATGTCAGGGCTGTTTTCTAGTTCCAGTCCATCCCTGCCCCAGAGAACTACAGTGCCCTCCAAAATGATTGGGACGGTGACACATTTTGTTGTTTTGGCTCTGTACTCCAACACTTTGGATTTCAAATTATACAATGACTATGAGGTTAAAGTGTGGAATGTCCCCTTTAATTTGAGGGTATTTTCATCCATATCGGGTGGACCGATATGCACTTTTTGTACATAGTCCCCCCATTTTAGGGTACCAAAAGAATTGGGACAAATTCACATACGTTTATTAAAGTAGTCAAACGTGTAGTATTTGGTACCATATTCCTAGCACGCAATGATTACATTAATCTTACACAAACTTGTTGGATGCATTTGTTGTTTCTTTTGGTTGTGTTTCAGATTATTTTGTGGCCAATTGAAAATAATGGGAAATAATATATTGTGTCATTGTGGAGTCACTTTTATCATAAATCAGAATAGAATGTGTTTTTAAACACTTCTACATTAATGTGGATGCTACTATGATTACAGATAGTCCTGAATGAATCGTGAATAATGATGAGTGAGAAAGTTACAGACGCAAAAATATCAATTAAGGCAGCCCCCCGCACATCTCTGATTCAGAGGGGTTGGGTTAAATATTTTGCCTTATTTTGGTTGAATGCATTCAGTTGTGCAACTGGTTATCTCCTTTCCCTCCTTTCCTTTTCTCTCTCTCTCTCTCCCACCTCTCTCTTTATCCCCCCTCTCTTTCTTTCTTCCTCTCGGCCTCTCTTTCTTTCTTCCTCTCCCCCTCTCTCTCTCTCTCTCTCTCTCTCTCTCTCTCTCTCTCTCTTTCGCTCTCTCTCTCTCAGTCTCTCTCTCTCTCCCCCTCCCTCTCTCCCCCTCTCCATCTCTCTCTCTCTCTCTCTCTCTCTCTCTCTCTCTCTCTCGGTCTTTCTCTCTCTCTCTCTCTCTCCCACTCCCCCCTCTTTCTCTCTTTCTCCCTCTCCCTCTCCCCCTCTCTCTCTCTCCCCCTCCTCCTCTCTCCCTCCCTCTCTCTCTCCCCCTCTCTCCCTCTCTCTCTCTCTCTCTCTCTCCCACTCCCCCCCTCTTTCTCTATCTCTCTATCTCCCCCCCCCTCTCTCTCTCTCTCTCTCTCTCTCGGGTCACTCTCTCTCGGTCTCTCTCCCTTTCCCTCTCCCTCTCTTTCACACACCTGAGTCACAGCCCGACTGCTTTCTATCCGTCACCACATGAATTCTATTGATGGAGGAACACGATGATCAGTGTAATATCATGCCCCTAGACATCTGGCATCAAGTGTATAAGTGTGTGAGTGTGGGGGGATAATGTCAGCGGGATTGTCTGTGTGTGTGTGTGTGTGTGTGTGTGTGTGTGTGTGTGTGTGTGTGTGTGTGTGTGTGTGTGTGTGTGTGTGTGTGTGTGTGTGTGTGTGTGTGTGTGTGTGTGTGTGTGTGTGTGTGTGTGTGTGTGTGCGCGTGCCTGTGTGTATGCGTACGCATCACTAGAACAGTGATAATAGCCCCACGCCCATCCACTATCCCAGTAATCATCAGCATAGCACACCCACCCAGTCTAATCTCTATGCTGTATATCTACCAGTCTAATCCATATGCTGTATATCTAGCAGTCTAATCTATATGCTATATATCTAGCAGTCTAATCTATACGCTGTATATCTACCAGTCTAATTCATGTGCTGCAAATCTTCCAGTCTAATCCATATGCTATATCTACAGCTATATACTTGACTGGATTGATATAGCGTTTTTTACCCCTAGATGCTTAAAACCTCTTAAGGATCTGCCCCTTTTTTTCAATTTTCGCCTAAAATGACATACCCAAATCTAACTGCCTGTAGCTCAGGCCCTGATGCAAGGATATGCATTTTCTTGGTAACATTTGAAAGGAAACACTTTGAAGTTTGTGGAAATGTGAAAGGAATGTAGGAGAATGTAACACATTAGATCTGCTAAAGATAATAGAAACAATCATCTTTGAAATGCAAGAGAAAGGCCATAATGTATTATTCCAGCCCAGGTGTAATTTAGATATTGGCCACTAGATGGCAGCAGTGTATGTGCAAAGTTTTAGTCTGATCCAATGAACTGTTGCATTTCTGTTCGAAATGTTGTATCAAGACTGCCCAAATGTGCCTAATTTCTTTATTAAGAACTTTTCATGTTCAAAACGGTGCACTCTCCTCAAACAATAGCATGGTATTCTTTCACTGTAAAAGCTACTGTAAATTGGACAGTGCAGTTAGACTAACAAGAATTTAATCTTTCTGCCAATATCAGATATGTCTATGTCTTGGGAAATTTTGCTGTTACTTACAACCTCATACTAATCGCATTAGCCTACGTTAGCTCAACCGTCCCGCAGGGGACCCACCAATCCTGAATACGTTTTAATACACTTTCAATAGTAAGGGGGAGATCACCTCATCTACATACTATATATCTGGTTGTATATCTACTATTATAAACTGGGTGGTTCAAGCCCTGAATTCTGATTGGCTGACAGCCGTGGTATATCATACCATATATGACAAGGCATTTGTTTTTACTGCTCTAATTATTTATTTAATTGCACCAAAGAAAACAAGTGATATACAGATGTTTCTCTACAAATTTAACCTATATACTGTCGCTACTAATTTAACCTATATACTGTCTCTACTAATTTAACCTATATACTGTCTCTACTAATTTAACCTATATACTGTCTCTACTAATTTAACCTATATACTGTCTCTACTAATCTAACCTATATACTGTCTCTACTAATTTAACCTATATACTGTCTCTACTAATTTAACCTATATACTGTCTCTACTAATCTAACCTATATACTGTCTCTACTAATCTAACCTATATACTGTCGCTACTAATTTAACCTATATACTGTCTCTACTAATCTAACCTATATACTGTCTCTACTAATTTAACCTATATACTGTCTCTACTAATTTAACCTATATACTGTCTCTACTAATCTAACCTATATACTGTCGCTACTAATTTAACCTATATACTGTCTCTACTAATCTAACCTATATACTGTCTCTACTAATTTAACCTATATACTCTCTCTACTAATTTAACCTGTATTTTATACATTTTTTATTTTATTTCACCTTTATTTAACCAGGTAGGCAAGTTGAGAACAAGTTCTCATTTACAATTGCGACCTGGCCAAGATAAAGCAAAGCAGTACGACACATACAACAACACAGAGTTACACATGGAGTAAAACAAACATACAGTCAATAAAACAGTAGAAAAATAAGTCTATATACAATGGGTGCAAATGAGGTGAGATAAGGGAGGTAAAGGCAAAAAAGGCCATGGTCCAAAGTAAATAAAATATAGCAAGTAAAACACTGGAATGGTAGATGTAGTGGAAGAAAGTGCAAAGTAGAAAAATAAATAATGGGGTGCAAAGGAGCAAAATAAATAAATAAATACAGTAGGGGAAGCGGTAGTTGTTAAGTGTTTCCAGTTTCAGAGATTTTTGTAGTTCATTTCAGTCATTGGCAGCAGAGAACTGGAAGGAGAGACGGCCAAAGGAGGAATTGGCTTTGGGGGTGACCAGAGAGATATACCTGCTGGAGCGTGTGCTACAGGTGGGTGCTGCTATGGTGACCAGCGAGCTGAGATAAGGGGGAACTTTACCTAGCAGGGTCTTGTAGATGACCTGGAGCCAGTGGGTTTGGCGATGAGTATGAAGCGAGGGCCAGCCAACGAGAGCGTACAGGTTGCAGTGGTGGGTAGTATATGGGGCTTTGGTGACAAAGTTGATGGCACTGTGATTGACTGCATCCAGTTTATTGAGTAGAGTATTGGAGGCTATTTTGTAAATTACATCGCCTAAGTCGAGGATCGGTAGGATGGTCAGTTTTACGAGGGTATGTTTGGCAGCATGAGTGAAGGATGCTTTGTTGCAAAATAGGAAGCCAATTCTAGATTTAACATTGGATTGGAGATGTTTGATGTGAGTCTGGAAGGAGAGTTTACAGTCTAACCAGACACCCAGGTATTTGTAGTCCACATATTCTAAGTCAGAACCGTCCAGAGTAGTGATGCTGGATGGGTGGGCAGTTGCGGGAAGCGATCGGTTGAATGGCATTGAAGCTCGGCTGGAGGGTTGTTAACACAGTGTCCAAAGAAGGGCCAGAAGTATACAGAATGGTATCGTCTGCGTAGAGGTGGATCACAGACTCACCAGCAGCAAGAGCGACATCATTGATGTATACAGAGAAAAGAGTTGGCCCAAGAATTGAACCCTGTGGCACCCCCATAGAGACTGCCAGAGGCCCAGACAACAGGCCCTCCTATTTGACACATTGAACTCTTTCAGAGAAGTAGTTGAAGAACCAGGCAAGGCAATCATTTGAGAAACCAAGGCTATTGAGTCTGCCGATGAGGATGTGGTGATTGACAGAGTCGAAAGCCTTGGCCAGGTCAATGGATACGGCTGCACAGTATTGTTTCTTATCGATGGTGGTTACGATATCGTTTAGGACCTTGAGCGTGGCTGAGGTGCACCCATGACCAGCTCTGAAACCAGATTGCATAGCGGAGAAGGTGCGGTGGGATTCGAAATGGTCGGTAATATGTTTGTTGACTTGGCTTTCGAAGACCTTAGAAAGGTAGGGTAGGATAGATATAGGTCTGTAGCAGTTTGGTTCAAGAGTGTCCCCCGCAGCTGCTTTCCAATCTTTGGGAATCTCAAATGACACGAAAGAGAGGTTGAACAGGCTAGTAATAGGGGTTGCAACAATTTCGGCAGATCATTTTAGAAAGAAAGGATCCAGATTGTCTAGCCCGGCTGATTTGTAGGGGTCCAGATTTTTCAGCTCTTTCAGAACATCAGCTGACAGGATTTGGGAGGAGAAATGGGCTTGGGCGAATAGCTGTGGGGGGTGCAGTGCTGTTGACCGCGGTAGGGGTAGCTAGGTGGAAAGCATGGCCAGCCGTAGAAAAATGCTTTTTGAAATTCTCAATTATAGTGGATTTATCGGTGGTGACAGAGTTTCCTATCCTTAGTAAAGTGGGCAGCTGGGAGGAGGTGTTCTTATTCTCCATGGACTTTACAGTGTCCCAGAACGTTTTTGAGTTTGTGTTGCAGGAAGGAGATTTCTGCTTGAAAAAGCTAGCCTTGGCTTTTCTAACTGCCTGTATATATTGGTTTCTAACTTCCGTGAAAAGTTGCATATCACAGGGGCTGTTCGATGCTAATGCAGAACGCCACAGGATGTTTTTGTGTTGGTTAAGGGCAGTCAGGTCTGGGGAGAAACAAGGGCTATATCTGTTCCTGGTTCTACATTTCTTGAATGGGGCATGCTTATTTAAGATGGTGAGGAAGGCATTTAAAAAACATAACCAGGCATCCTCTACTGATGGGATGAGGTCAATATCCTTCCAGGATACCCAGGCCAGGCTGATTAGAAAGGCTTGCTCGCTGAAGTGTTTCAGGGAGCATTTGACAGTGATGAGTGGAGGTCGTTTGACCGCTGACCCATTACGGATGCAGGCAATGAGGCAGTGATCGCTGAGATCTAGGTTGAAAACAGCAGAGGTGTATTTAGAAGGTAAATTGGATAGGATGATATCTATGAGGGTGCCTGTGTTTACGACTTTGGGGTGGTACCAGGTAGGTTCATTGATAATTTGTGTGAGATTGAGGGCATCAAGCTTAGATTGTAGGATGGCTGGGGTTTTAAACTTCATACAACATTCGCAGAGTACAACCCTGCCTCACACAGGAAGCGGCGCAAGTCCTAATCCAGGCACTTGTCATCTCCAGTCTGGATTACTGCAACTCGCTGTTGGCTGGGCTCCCTGCCTGTGCCATTAAACCCCTACAACTCATCCAGAACGCCGCAGCCCGTCTGGTGTTCAACCTTCCCAAGTTCTCTCACGTCACCCCGCTCCTCCGCTCTCTCCACTGGCTTCCTGTTGAAGCTCGCATCCGCTACAAGACCATGGTGCTTGCCTACGGAGCTGTGAAGGGAACGACACCTCCGTACCTTCAGGCTCTGATCAGGCCCTACACCCAAACAAGGGCACTGCGTTCATCCACCTCTGGCCTGCTCGCCTCCCTACCTCTGAGGAAGCACAGTTCCCGCTCAGCCCAGTCAAAACTGTTCGCTGCTCTGGCACCCCAATGGTGGAACAAGCTCCCTCACGACGCCAGGACAGCGGAGTCAATCACCACCTTCCGGAGACACCTGAAACCCCACCTCTTTAAGGAATACCTAGGATAGGATAAAGTAATCCTTCTAACCCCCCCCCCCCCTTAAAAGATTTAGATGCACTATTGTAAAGTGGTTGTTCCACTGGATATCATAAGGTGAATCCATCAATTTGTAAGTCGCTCTGGATAAGAGCGTCTGCTAAATGACTTAAATGTAAATGTAAATGTATGTTGACAGAGATTTGGATAGAAAACACTCTGGATTTTCTAAAACTGTTTGAATGATGGCTGTGAGTATAACAGAACTCATATGGCAGGCAAAAACCTGAGAAAAAATTCCAACCAGGAAGTGACTTGTAGTTCTTCTATCTAATCCCTGTTCAAACTACAGTGTCTGTGGGGTCATTTTGCACTTCCTAAGGCTTCCATTGGCTGTCAACAGCCTTTAGAAACTTGTTTAATCCATCTACTGTTACTGGGCAGAGAATAGGAGCTCAGACAATCAGTGGACTGCCTGGGGCCAGTGAGTTGTTTACTGCGCGGGCACGTTGGCGCGCCTCTCCTTCTTTTTCCTCTGTAATGAATACGCTATTGTTTGGTTGGAATATTATCTACGTTTTATGTTAAAAATACCCTAAGGATTGATTGTAAACATCGTTTGACATGTTTCTATGAACGGTAATGGAACTATTTGACTTTTCGTCTCTGGTTCTGCGCTCTCACGTTATGCCTTTGGATTAGTGACCTGAACGTGCGAACAAAAGGAGGTATTTGGACATAAATATGGAGTATTTCGAACAAAACAAACATTTTTTGTGGAAGTGGGAGTCCTGGGAGTGCATTCTGACGAAGATCAGCAAAGGTAAGGGAAGATTTATAATAATAATTCTGAGTTTAGTTGACTCCAGAACTTGGCGGGTAACTGTATAGCTTGCTTTGATGGCTGAGCTCTGTACTCAGAATATTGAAAAATGTGCTTTCGCCGAAAAGCTATTTTAAAATCTGGCACAGCGGTTGCATTAAGGAGTAGTATATCTATAATTCTTTCAATAACTGTTGTAAAGTTTATCAACGTTTATGATGAGTATTTTTGTAAATTGATGTGCTCATTCACCGGGGGTTTTGGTGGGAATACATTTTCTGAACATCACGCGCCCATGTAAAATGGGGTTTATGGATATAAATATGAACTTTATCGAACAAAACATACATGTATTTTGTAACATTGAGTCCTGGGAGTGTCATCTGATGAAGATCATCAAAGGTTAGTGATTCCTTTTAGATGTATTTCTGGTTTTTGTGACGCCTCTCCTTGCTTGGAAAATGTCTGTGTGGTTTTTCTTGTCAAGGTGATGTCCTAACAAGCCTTTTTGAAATCGGACACTGTGGTTAGATTAAGGAGAATCTTATCTTTAAAATGGTGTATAATACTTGTATGTTTGAAACATTTGAATTATGAGATGTTTTGTTGTTTTGAATTTGCCACCCTGCTATTTCACTGGCTGAACCGCGGGTGGAACGCTAGCGTCCCACATAGCCCATACTAGTTAAGCATGTCCCAGTTTAGGTCACCTAGCAGCACGAGCTCTGAAGATAGATGGGGGCAATCAGTTCAGATATGGTGTCCAGAGCACAGCTGGGGGCAGAGGGTGGTCTATAGCAGGCGGCAACGGTGAGAGACTTGGTTTTAGAGAGGTGGATTTTTAAAAGTAGAAGTTCAAATTGTTTGGGTACAGACCTGAATAGTAGGACAGAACTCTGCAGGCTATCTCTGCAGTAGATTGCAACACCGCCCCCTTTGGCCGTTCTATCGTGTCTGAAAATGTTGTAGTTAGGGATAAAGATTTCAGAGTTTTTGGTGGTCTTCCTAAGCCAGGTTTCAGACACGGCTAGGACATCCGGGTTGGCAGAGTGTGCTAAAGCAGTGAATAAAACAAACTTAGGGTGGAGGCTTCTAATGTTAACATGCATGAAACCAAGGCTATTACGGTTACAGAAGTCATCAAAAGAGAGCGCCTGGGGAATAGGGGTGGAGCTTGGCACTGCAGGGCCTGGATTCACCTCTACATCACCAGAGGAACAGAGGAGGAGTAGGAGAAGGGTACGGCTAAAAGCTATGAGAATTGGTTGTCTATGACGTCCGGAATAGAGAGTAAAAGGAGTAGGTTTCTGGGGGTGATAAAATAGCTTCAAGGTATAATGTACAGACAAATGTATGGTAGGATGTGAATACAGTGGAGGTAAACCTAGGCATTGAGTGATGATGAGAGAGATATTGTCTCTAGAAACATCATTGAAACCAGGAGATGTCATAGCATGTGTGGTGGTGGAACTGAAAGGTTGGATAAGGTATAATGAGCAGTGCTAGAGGCTCTACAGTGAAATAAGCCAATAAAAACTAACCAGAACAGCAATGGACAAGGCATATTGACATTAAGGAGAGGCATGCTTAGCCGAGTGATCATAAGGGTCCAGTGAGATTCAGACAGCTAGCCAGGCCATAGGTAGCAAGCTGGCAGAAGATGGAGGGAGCTCTGTTTTTATCCACCTTGTGCATTTCCGTCTGTAGATTAGTGGGGTTCCGTGTGGTAGAGGGGACCAATCCAATTGGCAAAATAGTTATAGTTATAGTGGCCCAAGAAAATTGTCCGATAGACCTATTCAGATAGCAGCCGATAAGAAATCTCACGATTAGCGGGCCGCAGATGGGCGTTCAGGTTACGTCGCGACGGAGGGGCCAGTTGGATAACTCCCTCGGGCAGATAACGTCGGTAGTCCAGTCGTGAAGGCCCGGTGGGGCTCCGCATCGGCAGTGAAACGGGTCCGGATAGGTGATTGTAGCCCAGGAGTGGCTGATGGAACTCTTCAGCTGGCTAGCTCCGGAATAATTGATGTTTGCTCTGGGACCGACGTTAGCCAATAGTCACTCGGATAGCAGCTAGCTAGCTGCAAGATCCAGGTGTAAATGTCCAGAGCTTGCGATAGAAATCCGGGGATATGGAGAGCAAAATAGTTTTGGTATGTTCTGGTCTGCTTCGCGTTGTACAAAACTGGCGATAGCTATTCGAGCTAAGAGATAGCTGATGACCGGCCACCGTGGTTAGCTGAATACTAACGCTAGCTTCCGGCTAGCTTCTGTTGTGGATTTCAGATTTGAGGTGAATAATATTTATTTTTTAATTTTTTTAATTGGTGAGGCGAGTTGCAGGAGAGTGCTTTGAAGTTGAGCTTTTAGAAGAAAAAATATATATATAAAAAGATATGCGAAGAAAATAAGTAAATATATATATACACGGGACAGGACAAGACAAGGACAAAAGACGTCTGACTGCTATGCCATCTTGGAGAGAAAATATGTCAATACTAATCTAACCTATATACTGTCTCTACTAATCTAATTTATATACTGTCTCCAGTAATCTAGCCTATTTAATGTCTATAGTAATGTAACCTATATACTACCTCTACTAATCTAACCTATACATTTTCTCTAGTAATCTAACCCATAAACTATCTCCAGTAATCTAGCCTATATAATGTCTATAGTAATGTAACCTATATGCTACCTCTACTAATCTAACCTATACATTTTCTCTAGTAATCTAACCTAAAAACTGTCTCTGCCAGTGTAGTCTTTACTGTCTCTAAAAATTACTTTTATATGCTGTACTATCTACCAGCTGCTAACCTAGATTACACTGGATTACCTCGAGACAGAATGCACTGAGGAACACTGCTATAATGTTCATGTTACGTTCACATAACCAAACCACGTTGAGGTAGCCAACCAAAACGTTGCCATAACGCTCAACCCACCAGATCCTCCCAGCTCTCTCTCTCTTCTCCCGCTCTCTCTCTCTCTCTCTCTCTCTCTCTCTCTCTCTCTCTCCTCTCTCTCTCTCTCTCTCTCTCTCTCTCAGCAGCCTATTTTTCTTAATGAATCAGAACATCTCTGTGCCTTTTGCCCAGCCTGACACAATATTTCATCTGATATTCCTAGTGTGAAACACACAGCAAGAGCAGCTCACATGTCTTCTCACTGATGCTGAAAAGATAGCGTGTGAAATTGTAAACTGGAGAGAGGGAAAAACAGATGTGCGCTATGTGCAGATATTTGCCTCAGTATTTGTCTAGAAAGAATAACTAGATGGAGAATCCTAATGAAATCAACATGCCATCTGACTGTGTCCTCCACAGATATGTACAATTCTAGAATACCGGGTGATGATTCCATCATACAACCATAAAAGTCCACATGAATGTGAGCCTGCGAGCCGCGAGAGGGAGGGGGAGGGGAGGAAGCAACAAGAAGGATACCCTCTCAATTCAAACAGGCACATTCACATACATACCGATGTATATACATATATACATACACACACACCCACACACACTATAAACACATACATAATGCATAAATACCTGATTAGTAAATTCCTAGTGCAAGCCGATGCTATTCAGCGAGCAAAGCAGTGTCTGACTGCAACATCCAGTGTGAGATCATTTCCAGGTAGACTGTGGTTGGAGCAGAGAGATGAAGGGATGCGAGAGGAGAGGGAGAGAGAGATAGAGCGTCGGCTGAGCAGAGCAGCGGAGAGATGGAGCTAGCAGCTAATGTTTCTTTCCTCTGTGTGCAGGGAGGAGAGAAAGAGACACAGAGACACAGAGAGAGATCTGCCTGCTAAGCCCCAGCTCACAGCTTCGTTTCCCTCTGACAGGCAGACAACATCCACATTCCAGTCCTCCTTCCCTCCGACCGTCCGTTCGCCGGAGCCTGTGACTGACGCCTCAGCTCCACACACACATGGCTGACACACACCTCTCCTCCATGCCTCCGTCAGTCTCTTATTCTACCGCTCTATCCTTCCTTCCTCCCTCTCTCCTCTCGTTCTGACGTGGTAGATAGTAGATGGATGCTGTCTCGGCTCGTTTTCCTGCTGTCTGTGTGACCGACTTGGCTCCTCTCTCACACACACACGTGCAAACACACACGCCCTAAGCACGCAGTGCCTGGCCCAGGGGATCAAGCAGACAGAAAGGGGGAGGTGGTAAGGCTCCTGCCCAGATTTGGTGTCTCCTGCTGGGCTGTTAGAGCCCCTCAGATGGACCAGAGAGGAGATGAGGGAGCAGCAGTGTCTCTCTCCCTGCTCACTGCACTTGGCTGACAGGAATGAGCTCATAGCCGCGGCTCACATGAGACAACAGGAGAGAGAGAGGAAGGAAGGGGGAGAGGGAGAGATAGAGGGAGGAAGGAAGGGGGAGAGGGAGAGAGAGGAGGATGGGAAGAGGCTTGGTGTGTGTGTGTGTGTGTGTGTGTGTGTGTGTGTGTGTGTGTGTGTGTGTGTGTGTGTGTGTGTGTGTGTGTGTGTGTGTGTGTGTGTGTGTGTGTGTGTGTGTGTGTGTGTGTGTGTATGATTACATTTTCAGTGAGCGTCATAATTAGATAATGCGTGTGTGAGTGTGTGCAAATTATTTTGAGGGGAAGGGGCTTTGCTATATACCCTCCTCTCACACACACACACACACACACACACACACACACACACACACACACACACACACACACACACACACACACACACACACACACACACACACACACACACACACACACACAAAGCCTCTTCCCATCCTCGTTCCCAGCTCACCCCCTCCTCTCTCTCTCTCTCTCTCTCTCTCTCTCTCTCTCTCTCTCTCCCTCTCTCCCTTCCTTCCTCTCTCTCTCTCCTGTTGACACAGAGAGAGAGAGACAGAGACAGGTCACTCTCACTCTCGTACATAATCGTAGTGAGACCTTCAGTCAGACCAACACCATTCTACTAGCTTCATCTAACCCTCCTCTCCATCTATCCTCTCCTCCCATCATCTAACCCTCCTCTCCATCTATCCTCTCCTCCCATCATCTAACCCTCCTCTCCATCTATCCTCTCCTCCCATCATCTAACCCTCCTCTCCATCTATCCTCTCCTCCCATCATCTAACCCTCCTCTCCATCTATCCTCTCCTCCCATCATCTAACCCTCCTCTCAATCTATCCTCTCCTCCCATCATCTCACCCTCCTCTCCATCTATCCTCTCCTCCCATCATCTAACCATCCTCTCCATCTATCCTCTCCTCCCATCATCTAACCCTCCTCTCCATCTATCCTCTCCTCCCATCATCTAACCATCCTCTCCATCTATCCCCTCCTCCCATCATCTAACCCTCCTCTCCATCTATCCTCTCCTCCCATCATCTAACCCTCCTCTCCATCTATCCTCTCCTCCCATCATCTAACCCTCCTCACCATCTATCCTCTCCTCCCATCATCTAACCCTCCTCTCCATCTATCCTCTCCTCCCATCATCTAACCCTCCTCTCCATCTATCCTCTCCTCCCATAATCTAACCCTCCTCTCCATCTATCCTCTCCTCCCATCATCTATCCTCCTCTCCATCTATCCTCTCCTCCCATCATATAACCCTCCTCTCCATCTATCCTCTCCTCCCATCATCTAACCCTCCTCTCCATCTATCCTCTCCTCCCATCATCTAACCCTCCTCTCCATCTATCCTCTCCTCCCATCATCTAACCCTCCTCTCCATCTATCCCCTCCTCCCATCATCTAACCCTCCTCTCCATCTATCCTCTCCTCCCATCATCTAACCCTCCTCTCCATCTATCCTCTCCTCCCATCATCTAACCCTCCTCTCCATCTATCCTCTCCTCCCATCATCTAACCCTCCTCTCCATCTATCCTCTCCTCCCATCATCTCACCCTCCTCTCCATCTATCCTCTCCTCCCATCTTCTCCATATATCCTCTCCTCTCCTCTCCTTCCATCTCTCCTCCCATCTTCTCCATCTATCCTCTCCTCCCATCTTCTCCATATATCCTCTCCTCTCCTCTCCTTCCATCTCTCCTCCCATCTTCTCCATATATCCTCTCCTCCCATCTTCTCCATCTATCCTCTCCTCTCCTCCCATCTTCTCCATATATCCTCTCCTCCCATCTTCTCCATCTATCCTCTCCTCTCCTCCCATCTTCTCCATCTATCCTCTCCTCCTATCTTCTCCATCTATCCTCTCCTCCCATCTTCTCCATATGATGCAGTTTAGAAATGTTACTCATTGGCAGATTAATATATTATTGGACATTATGATATTGGATTTTAAAATAGAGACATTTGTGACCAACCATTTGGAAAACATATGGCGGTTTATTTTCAAATGTAATTGCTGCTTCAGTAATAAATGTTTAAATAAAATCAGACTAGTTCTGCTATAGTATTCACAGGGGCAACGCCTTGGAAGCCCGTCTCTGATTCAACCCTGGTAAATCCTTGTGAGTCAGAGCTCAGTATAAAAGGGTGTGACACACTCCATAGGCTGCACAGAGAGCCACAATACCTCAGCCCCTCCCACTTACCATCACTATAATCACACCCACTAACACTAGCATTACTAGTGTCAGTCAGTCTCTTTCTCTCTCTCTTTCTCTCTCCATCCACCCCCCATATTTCTCTCTCTCTCTTTCTCACTCCATCCACCCCCCATATCTCTCTCTCTCTTTCTCTCTACATCCAACCCCAATATCTCTCTCTCTCTCTCTCTCTTTCTCTCTCCATCCACCCCCATATCTCTCTCCATCCACTACCCTATATCTCTCTCTCTCCATCCACCACCCATCTATATATATCTCTCTCTCCATCCACCACCCCATCTCTCTCTCTCTCTCCTCTCTCTCTCTCTCTCTCTCTCTCTCTCTCTCTCTCCATCCACCACCCCATCTCTCTCTTTCTCTCTCTCTCCATCCACCACCCCATCTATCTCTCGCTCCCTCTCTCTCCATCCACCACCCCATCTATCTCTTGCTCCCTCCCTCCCTCCCTCTCCATCCACCACCCCATCTATCTCTCGCTCCCTCCCTCTCCATCCACCACCCCATCTATCTCTCGCTCCCTCCCTCTCCATCCACCACCCCATCTCTCTATCTCTCTCTCTCCATCCACCACCCCATCTATCTCTCGCTCCCTCTTTCTCCATCCACCACCCCATCTATCTCTCGCTCCCTCCCTCTCCATCCACCACCCCATCTATCTCTCGCTCCCTCCCTCTCCATCCACCACCCCATCTCTCTATCTCTCTCTCTCCATCCACCACCCCATCTATCTCTCGCTCCCTCTCTCTCCATCCACCACCCCATCTCTCTATCTCTCTCTCTCTCCATCCACCACCCCATCTCTCTCTCTCTCTCTCTGAGAGCGGGAGAGGGGGAGAAGGGTGGTGGCTCTGTACATGGCTACTGCTCACCACCTACTGGTCAGATCAGGAATAGAATAGAACAGTGCCAAAACCTCTAAAAATGTGACATCAACAATCCAGCCAACTCAATGTTATTTTTCTTCTAATAAGAGCCAATATATTTCCATTAGTTAGAAACATGCTCTGAAGAGAATTAGGCATTGGCACATTCTTGCGTAACATGCGTATAGGTTTGGAAGCAGCAAACAGATATATTTAAATTAGTTATGAGTCAGTTAACTCACTGGAGACACAAGACTGAAGATCAACGTGTTCGATTATTAATCACAAAGGAATCTTCATCGTTACATAGAGGTTAAATAAACAAACATTACTAATCACAAAATGATCTTTATCGTTACATAGAGGTTAAATAAACAAACATTACTAATCACAAAATGATCTTTATCGTTACATAGAGGTTAAATAAACAAACATTACTAATCACAAAATGATCTTTATCGTTACATAGAGGTTAAATAAACAAACATTACTAATCACAAAATGATCTTTATCGTTACATAGAGGTTAAATAAACAAACATTACTAATCACAAAATGATCTTTATCGTTACATAGAGGTTAAATAAACAAACATTACTAATCACAAAATGATCTTTATTGTTACATAGAGGTTAAATAAACAAACATTATGAACCATATTTGACCTAAAACAAACATCAATACAACAACACTAACCTCTCCTTCCAGAAGCCATGACTAGACTGATAAATACAACACTAACCTCTCCTTCCAGAAGCCGTGACTAGACTGATAAACACAACAACACTAACCTCTCCTTCCAGAAGCCGTGACTAGACTGATAAACACAACAACACTAACCTCTCCTTCCAGAAGCCTTGACTAGACTGATAAACACAACAACACTAACCTCTCCTTCCAGAAGCCATGACTAGACTGATAAACACAACAACACTAACCTCTCCTTCCAGAAGCCGTGACTAGACTGATAAACACAACAACACTAACCTCTCCTTCCAGAAGCCGTGACTAGACTGATAAACACAACAACACTAACCTCTCCTTCCAGAAGCCATGACAAGACTGATAAACACAACAACACTAACCTCTCCTTCCAGAAGCCGTGACTAGACTGATGAATCAAATCATGAAGGGAAAGGAAGACAAAACAACACAAACACAAATCGATTAACTTGAGGTAGCCACCCAGAGGATGAAAGAAAAGTCCAAACTGGTTGCAATTAAGTCCATTTACAACCAGATTACAACCAAATCTTGTTATTATAATGAGGTCATTTCAACCATCTCTGCCCTCTGCGAGCTGTTTCAGTCATTAGACGTTATAAAACAAGCAGTGCGTTTCTCCTTCTATACAGTATCTCTTCCTATAGGACTCTGACATACAGTACTCCTGAGACATAATGGCACCCTATTTCCTATGTAGTGCATTCGTTTTGACCAGGGCCCATAGGGCCCATAGGGCTCTGGTCAAAAGTAGTGTAGTATGAAGTGAATAGGGTGCCATTTGGCATGCAGAATTACATAGATTATCCCTGGGACTCTGACAGAGCCATTGTGCTTCTCTAAGAGGAAGCCCTAGCTGTGACATCCAGCTAATGTAGTGGAGGTAGTTCAGTGAACTGCACTTCCATCATGAGTAGTCTTGCCTGAGACCTCTGAAGACTTGTGTTAATAAATCAGGCTTTATCTCAGCGGGCTATCACAGTCTTGTGGCGGGCGGATGGTGGTGGGAGGATGAGCTGGGTTCAAACGCCTCTCTGGCTCACTCTCTCTCCCCCCACCCATCCCCCATCTTTCTCTGCCATCTTGCCCCATGAGCCCTATGTTTGCTGACCTGTCCTGAGGGACAGAGCCAAGAAACAGGACCCCTGTCCAAGGCCTCTCAACGCTACAACGCTATCACTCTCCATCTGTCTGGGAGGAAGTGTGTGTGTGTGTGTGTGTGTGGGGGGGGGGGGAGGGGGGTATGTCTGTGTAACGTGACATGGCATCATGCCAGAACAGACCTGGATGTCAAATCCATGTCACAACAATAATGAGTGAGAGAGACAGAGAGAGACAAAGACAGAGAGACTGTGTGTGTGTGTGTGTGTGTGTGTGTGTGTGTGTGTGTGTGTGTGTGTGTGTGTGTGTGTGTGTGTGTGTGTGTGTGTGTGTGTGTGTGTGTGTGTGTGTGTATCCTGTTTTAGGTCAGTGCGTAGTGGATGTGTGTGTCTGACATTTGCAGGCATCAATGGGGAAATGTTAGAGACCGCAGTGCAGCTTGTATCTTAATACTGAGGAATCCTCCTGCACACACACACACACACACACACACACACACACACACACACACACACAGCACACACGCACACACGCACACACGCACACAAACACAATCCAGCAGAAACCCAGTACACTCCATCTAAATGGACATATGCTCAATAAGATATATAGGATTGAATCCCAGCCAAAGCCACAAGATGAACTCAAAGCCCTTTTGCATCCAGACTTGCTTTTAGATGATGATGCAAGTCGCTATCCCTGCAATACAATACCTAGCTACCAATGCAATACCATACCTAGCTACCCCTGCAATACAATACCTAGCTACCAATGCAATACCATACCTAGCTACCAATGCATTACCATACCTAGCTACCCCTGCAATACCATACCTAGCTACAAATGCAATACCATACCTAGCTACCCCTGCAATACCATACCTAGCTACCCCTGCAATACCATACCTAGCTACCCCTACAATACCATACCTAGCTACCCCTGCAATACCATACCTAGCTACCCCTAAAATACCATACCTAGCTACCTCTGCAATACCACACCTAGCTACCCCTGCAATACCATACCTTGCTACCCCTGCAATACCATACCTAGCTACCACTTCAATACCATACCTAGCTAGCAATACAATACCATACCTAGCTACTCCTGCAATACCATACCTAGCAACCAATGCAATGCCATACCTAGCTACCCCTGCAATACCATACCTAGCTACCACTTCAATACCATACCTAGCTACCCTTGCAATACCATACCGAGCTACCCCTGCAATACCATACCTAGCAACCAATGCAATACCATACCTAGCTACCCCTGCAATACCATACCTAGCTACCCCTGCAATACCATACCTAGCTACCACTTCAATACCATACCTAGCTACCCTTGCAATACCATACCGAGCTACCCCTGCAATACCATACCTAGCAACCAATGCAATACCATACCTAGCTACCCCTGCAATACCATACCTAGCTACCCCTGCAATACCATACCTAGCTACCTCTGCAATACCACACCTAGCTACCCCTGCAATACCATACCTAGCTACCCCTGCAATACCATACCTAGCTACCACTTCAATACCATACCTAGCTAGCAATACAATACAATACCTAGCTACTCCTGCAATACCATACCTAGCTACCCCTGCAATACCATACCTAGCTACCAATGCAATACCATACCTAGCTACCCCTACAATACCATACCTAGCTACCTCTGCAATACCACACCTAGCTACCCCTGCAATACCATACCTTGCTACCCCTGCAATACCATACCTAGCTACCAATGCAATACCATACCTAGCTACCCCTACAATACCATACCTAGCTACTCCTGCAATACCATACCTAGCAACCAATGCAATGCCATACCTAGCTACCCCTGCAATACCATACCTAGCTACCACTTCAATACCATACCTAGCTACCCTTGCAATACCATACCGAGCTACCCCTGCAATACCATACCTAGCAACCAATGCAATACCATACCTAGCTACCCCTGCAATACCATACCTAGCTACCACTTCAATACCATACCTAGCTACCCTTGCAATACCATACCGAGCTACCCCTGCAATACCATACCTAGCAACCAATGCAATACCATACCTAGCTACCCCTGCAATATCATACCTAGCTACCCCTGCAATACCATACCTAGCTACCCCTGCAATACCATACCTAGCTACCAATGCAATACCATACCTAGCTACCCCTACAATACCATACCTAGCTACCCCTGCAATACCATACCTAGCTACCCCTGCAATACCATACCTAGCTACCCCTGCAATACCATACCTAGCTACCAATGCAATACCATACCTAGCTACCACTTCAATACCATACCTAGCTAGCAATACAATACAATACCTAGCTATTCCTGCAATACCATACCTAGCAACCAATGCAATGCCATACCTAGCTACCCCTGCAATGCCATACCTAGCTACCACTTCAATACCATACCTAGCTACCCTTGCAATACCATACCGAGCTACCCCTGCAATACCATACCACGCAACCAATGCAATACCATACCTAGCTACCCCTGCACTACCATACCTAGCTACCCCTGCAATGCCATACCTAGCTACCCCTGCAATACCATACCTAGCTACCCCTGCACTACCATACCTAGCTACCAATGCAATACCATACCTAGCTACCCCTGCACTACCATACCTAGCTACCCCTGCAATGCCATACCTAGCTACCCCTGCAATACCATACCTAGCTACCCCTTCAATACCATACCTAGCTACCAATGCAATACCATACCTAGCTACCCCTGCAATACCATACCTAGCTATCCCTGCAATACCATACCTAGCTACCAATGCAATTCCATACCTAGCTACCCCTACAATACCATACCTAGCTAACCCTGCAATACCATACCTAGCTACCCCTGCACTACCATACCTAGCTACCAATGCAATACCACACCTAGCTACCCCTGCAATACCATACCTAGCTACCAATGCAATACCACACCTAGCTACCCCTGCAATACCATACCTAGCTACCAATGCAATACCATACCTAGCTACCCCTGCAATACCATACCTAGCTACCCCTGCAATAACATATCTAGCTAGCAATACAATACAATACCTAGCTACTCCTGCAATACCATACCTAGCTACCCCTGCAACACCATACCTAGCTACCCCTGCAATGCCATACCTAGCTACCCCTGCAATACCATACCTAGCTACCCCTGCAATACCATACCTAGCTACCCCTGCAATACCATACATAGCTACCCCTGCAATACCATACCTAGCTACCCCTGCAATACCATACCTAGCTACCCCTGCAATACCATACCTAGCTAGCAATACAATACAATACCTAGCTACTCCTGCAATACCATACCTAGCTACCAATGCAATCAAGATACATCGTGTCATGTCTTTGGCATCATTAAAAGTGAATACGTATTTTATCAAATCCATTCTCTGTAATTATTATTATGTGATTAAACAAATCGTGTAAATGTAATTAACTAGGAAGTCGGGGCACCAAGGAAAATCTTCAGATTACAAAGTTATAATTTCCTAATATAACTCTTCAGATATTTTAATATCTGATCAATTAGTCTTCTAATTATTTAATTATTCTTTACCTCACGTTAGTCTCATTCCAAACGTCGTAAATTGTTGGTTATCTGCACAAACCCAGCCTTTACTATGATTCATCCATACACCAATTGTCTTAATCATTTATTTACTAACTAACTAAATAATCACAGAAATGCATAAACACACAAACAGTAGATATGGTTACAAGGAAATGATAGGGGAAGTTCCCTAGTGGGCTAAGCTGATATGATGGCTTGGTGGACAAAGGGAAGTGGGTGTGGACTGAGAACAGGCAGGAAAGACAAAAATAAATCACTACACAGTTGATCATTATATTAATTGAAATGTTAATTCTTTGCACATGAACGCTCACTCATTCATGAATAAATGCAGTCAATATATATCTACGCCCAGTGTGTCGTCGTGATCTCTGTTGGAATCGTCAGTCCTTCTGTTGGAGAGTCAGTTCATCAGCGTCTCTCTCTCTCTCTCTGCTTCCCTGAAGAGCAAAGTCTTTCGTGGTTAGAATGAATACTTCAGAGTACCATTCAGAAATGTTCTCATTTTCTCATGTTTCGGCGGTTGTTGGAATTCGCAATCCCAGGTTTACATCATTTCTATCTGCAGACTAGTAATTCGTATCTAAGATTTGCTCTTATTCTGTAGGGATCGATAGACTCAGAGTTTAACCATTTCTAGCCGTGTAGCCAATACTCCACGTGGTATGGTTAGGAATTCAATAACTATTCGCAATCACAGCTCACGCTGTGGGTTTGCTTAGTCTAAACTCAAACCTGTGCCCCCTCGGTGTCCATCGAGGGAACGGGGGGCCTGAAGAGGATTTCCTGAGGAGGAGGTTTTATTCGTAACAATAGAAAAGGCGGTTCTATGACGCCAGATCATGTCTGTGCTCACGGGGGCCGGCCAATGACTTAGTTAAACTTGAAAGGGAATTACATCATTTCACAAATAGTTTCATCTTTACTCATTCATTTTATACAAAAATTAGATGCAAACCTCATAATTGAGAATGTACACATTCAGAGATATAGTTATGTGTGTTTCCTGTCCTCTCTGAGGTCACCAAATGAAACACACTCGTCATACCCGTCCCTTAAGTGTCCACGGACCATTCCCACCTTCTCACAAGTGGACATTTTGTATCAAATTCCCATTTTGGGGATTTAGGAGTTCGCCATGTGAAATCCTTTGTTCTCTCTGTGTGTCTCTCTTTCTGCATGGCCAGGGGGAGAGAGTCTCCGCCAGGAATTTACGACATGAGATAACAGAACCTGGGTGTAGGAGAGAGAGGGGGATACCACGATCTACACCCAGAAAGGGCCACGTCATGACAATTGCTACCACCAAGATAACAATTGACTATAGGACAGCCTAACTAGCTAGTATCTACCAATGCAATTTACTGTAGGATACCTTGAGTGTGTATTGCCAATACTGGTTCTTATCTAAATGTTATTTAACTGCAGGCCACAAAGTAAAGCAATCTTCCCACTACTCTACTCTAGTCTACTTTACTCTAGTCTAGTCTACTCTCCTTTACTCTACTCCAGTCTACTTTACTTTAGTCTACTCTACTCTAGTCTACTTTACTCTAGTCTAGTGTACTCTACTTTACTCTAGTCTAGTCCTACTTTACTCTAGTCTACTCTAGTCTACTTTATTCTAGTCTAGTCTACTTTACTATAGTCTAGTCTACTCTACTCTACTCTAGTCTACTTTACTCTACTCTACTGCACTTTACTCTAATCTAGTCAACTCTACTTTACTCCAATCTAGTCTACTCTACTCTAGTCTAGTCTAGTATACTCTACTCTACTCTAATCTAGTCTAGTCTTCTCTACTCTAGTCCACTCTACTCTACTCTAGTCTACTCTACTCTAGTCTAGCATACTCTACTCTAGTCTAGTCTACTCTACTCTAGTCCACTCTACTCTAGTCTAATCTACTTTACTCTAGTCCACTCTACTCTAGTCTAGTCTACTCTAGTCTAGTCTACTCTACTCTAGTCCACTCTACTCTAGTCCACTCTAGTCTAGTCTAATCTACTTTAGTCTACTCTACTCTAGTCTAGCCTACTTTAGTCTAGTCTACTCTAATCTAGTCTACTCTAATCTAGTCTACTCTACTCTAGTCTACTCTACTTTACTCTAATCTAGTCTACTCTACTCTAATCTAGTCCAGTCTACTCTACTCTAATCTAGTCTACTCTACTCTAGTCCTCTCTATTCTAGTCTACTCTAATCTAGTCCACTCTACTCTAGTCTACTCTAGTCTGCTCTACTCTACTCTAGTCCACTCCACTCTACTCTAGTCCACTCTACTCTAGTCTACTCTACTCTAGTCTACTCTACTCTAATCTAGTCTACCCTAGTCTAGTATACCCTACTCTACTCTAGTCTAGTCTACTCCACTCTACTCTACTCTAGTCTAATCAACTTTACTCTGGTCTACTCTATTCCAGTCCACTCTACTCTAGTCTACTCTACTCTAGTCGACCCTACTCGACTCTACTCTAGTCTACTCTAGTCTGCTCTACTCTACTCTAGTCCACTCCACTCTACTCTAGTCATATCTACTTTACTCTAGTCCACTCTACTCTAGTATACTTTACTTTACTCTAGTCTACTCTACTTTACTCTAGTCTACTCCACTTTACTCTAGTCTACTCTACTCTACTTTACTCTAGTCTACTCTAGTCGACTTTAGTCTAGTCGAATCTAGTCGACGCTAGTCTAGTCGACTCAAGTCGACTCTAGTCTAGTCGACTTTACTCTAGTCTACTCTACTCTAATCGAGTCTATTCTAGTCTACTCTACTCTACTCTACTCTAGTCCACTCTACTCTACTCTAGTCAACTTTACTCTAATCTAGTCTACTTTACTCTAATCTAGTCTACTCTACTCTAGTCTAGTCTACTCTACTCTACTCCAGTCTACTTTACTCTAGTCTAGTCTACTTTACTCTACTCTACTTTACTCTACTCTAGTCTAGTATACTTTACTCTACTCTACTTTAATCTCGACTACTCTACTCTACTCCACTCCTCTACTTTACTCTAGTCTAGTCTACTCTACTTTACTCTAGTCTAGTCGACTCTACTCTACTTTACTCGACTCTAGTCTTCTTTACTCAAGTCTAGTCCACTCTACTCTATTCTGGTCTACTTTACTCTACTCTTGTCTACTTTACTCTAATCTAGTCTACTCTACTCTAGTCTACTCTAGTCTTGTGAACACTAATCTACTCTAGTCTACTTTAGTCTACTCTAGTCTGCTTTACTCCACTCTACTTTACTCTAGTCTTGTCTAGTCGACTCTACTCTACTTAACTCTACTCTAGTCTACTTTACTCTACTCTAGTCTACTTTACTCTACTCTACTGTACTTTACTCTAGTCTACTTTACTCTAGTCAAGTCTACTTTACTCTACTCTTCACTCTACTCTTTACTTTACTCTACACATATCTCTCTCACTAGCTTTAAGCACCAGCTGTCAGAGCAGCTCACAGATCACTGCACCTGTAAATAGCCCACCTGTAAATAGCCCATCCAACTACCTCATCACCATACTGTATTGATGTATTTATCTTGCTCCTTGCACCCCAGTATCTCTATTTGCACATTCATCTTCTGCACATCTACCATTCCAGTGTTTAATTGCTATACTGTAATTACTTTGCCACAATGGCCTATTTATTGCCTTACCTCCCTTATTTTACCTCATTTGCACACAATGTATATAGACTTTTTTTCTTTTTCTACTGTATTATTGACTGTATGTTTGTTTATTCCATGTGTAACTCTGTGTTGTTATATGTGTCGAACTGCTTTGCTTTATCTTGGCCAGGTCGCAGTTGTAAATGAGACGTTGTTCTCAACTAGCCTACCTAGTCTACTCTACTTTACTCTACTCTAGTCTACTTTAATCTAGTCTACTCTACTCTACTCTAGTCCACTCCACTACTTTACTCTAGTCTAGTCTACTCTACTTTACTCTAGTCTAGTCGACTCTATTCTACGTTACTCAACTCTAGTCTTCTTTACTCTACTCTAGTCTACTTTACTTTGCTTTACTCTAGTCTAATCTACTTGACTCTAGTCTACTCTACTTGACTCTAGTCTAGTCTACTCTAGTCTACTTTACTTTACTCTAGTCTACTTTACTATACTCTACTCTACTTTACTTTACTCTTGTCTACTCTACTCTACTCTACTTTACTTTACTCTAGTCTAGTTTACTCTACTTGACTCTAGTCTACTCTACTTGACTCTAGTCTAGTCTGCTCTACTCTAGTCTAGTCTACTGTATCTCTGGTGAACATATGAACAGAGGCATGCTCTGGTACTGATTGTATAACACCCAAGACAGAGAGACAGCATTATCATACTGATCATATTAGCACCTGGGAGAGGGGGAGAGAGATTAATACAGTGGCCATAGGGAGAGAGGCAGAGAGGGGATGGAGGAGAAGGAGGGAGAGGGGGAGAGAAGGAGAGAGAAGGGGGAAAGGGAGGGAGGCCTGACTCTGGGAGAGAGGGAGGGAGGCTTCAGGGCTTTAGGGGAAGACAGTAGATAAATGTGAGTGGGGTTAAACAAAGCCGGTCTTGTCCCGAGTCCCCCCTGCTGCTACTGCATTGCAGATAAAAAGCCTTACTCAGCCTCCCCTTTACTCAGCCTCCCCCTTGACTCAGCGTCCGCCTTTACTCAGCCTCCCCTTTACTCAGCCTCCCCCTTGACTCAGCGTCCCCTTTGACTCAACGTCCCCCTTGACTCAGCGTCCCCCTTTACTCAGCGTCCCCCTTTACTCAGCCTCCCCCTTGACTCAGCGTCCCCCTTTACTCAGCGTCCCCCTTTACTCAGCGTCCCCCTTTACTCAGCCTCCCCCTTTACTCAGCGTCCCCCTTTACTCAGCCTCCCCCTTGACTCAGCGTCCCCCTTTACTCAGCGTCCCCCTTTACTCAGCGTCCCCCTTTACTCAGCCTCCCCCTTGACTCAGCGTCCCCCTTTTCTCAGCCTCCCCCTTTACTCAGCGTCCCCCTTTACTCAGCGTCCCCCTTTTACTCAGCCTCCCCCTTGACTCAGCGTCCCCCTTTACTCAGCGTCCCCCTTGACTCAGCCTCCCCCTTGACTCAGCCTCCCCCTTGACTCAGCCTCCCCCTTGACTCAGAGTCCCCCTTTACTCAGCGTCCCCCTTTATTCAGCGTCCCCCTTTATTCAGCGTCCCCCTTTACTCAACCTCCCCTTTACACAACCTCCCCTTTACTCAGCCTCCCATATTACTCCCTCCTCCTACTACCCTACTACTAGACTCTATAGTCAGTCTAGATAAAACCATTACTTAGTCTTCTGCTTACTCAGCCTCCAATAGCACTCGCTCCTCCTACTAGAGTAGATTGGGCAAATTCCAGATGGGCTGGTCCATCTTTAGCCAGTGGGCCTGTCTTAATTGGTGGGTTTTGCACATAATTATAATTATCTGGCTAATATGGGGCCTTGATGGTGGGTGTGTTAGAAATCCTCGGGCCGATTTATGGCCCCAGTCCTTCCCTGCTAAGCCTAGAGCTATCTGGAGCTGTCTGTGGTGCTGAACCTGACACATACCAGATACTACACCGTTACACCAGATACTACACTGTTACACCACATACTACACTGTTACACCACATACTACACTGTTACACCACATACTACACTGCTACACCACATACTGCACTGTTACACCACATACTGCACTAATACACCACATACTACACTGTTACACCACATAATACACTGTTACACCATATACAACACTGTTTAACTTCTTTGGGATGGGGCGGTATTTTGAGTTCTTGATGAAAAATGTGCCCAAAGTAAACTGCCTGCTACTCAGGCCCAGAAGCTAGGATAAGCATATAATTGCTAGATTTGGATAGAAAACACTCTAACGTTTCTAAAACTGTTAAAATAATGTCTGTGAGTATAACAGAACCGAAATGGCAGGCGAAACCCCGAGGACAAACCATCCCCCAAAATAATGTAATCCTACCACTGATTTCAATGGCTGGCACTTTTATAATAGGGCGAAATCGTGCCCGATTGCAGTTCCTAGGGCTTCCAGTAGATGTCAACAGTCTTTAGAAAGAGTTTCAGGCTGGTTTTTGGAAAAATGAGACAGAAATTGTAGTTTTTCTAGGTGGCTCCCATTTTGGCTGTAGTGTTTCCAAGTGCGTGAATGAGAGCGCGTTCTTCGGTATTTTTCTCCGGTAAAGACAATAACAATTCTCCGTCTTAAATTTGATCGTTTATTTGCGTATTAGGGTACCTATTGTTTGATTCTAAACGTTGATTGACTTGTTTGGATAAGTTTATTGGCAACGTTTGGGATTCATTTTGTATGCATTTTGAAGGAGGGAAACCGAGTAGATTATTGACTGAAGCGCGCCAGCGAAACTGAGTTTTTATGGATATAAAGAAGGACATTATCGAACAAAAGGACCATTTTTAATGTAACTGGGACCTTTTGGAGTGCCAACAGAAGAAGATCTTCAAAGGTAAGGCATATATTATATGGCTATTTCTGACTTTCGTGTCGCAACTCCCTGGTTGAATATGATTTGTTATGCATTTGTGTGCTGGGCGCTGTCCTCAGATAATCGCATGGTTTACTTTCGCCGTAAAGCCGTTTTGAAATCTGACATGGCGGCTAGATTAACAACAAGTTCATCTTTATTTTGATGTATTTGTCATGCTCTGACCCAAGAGAGCTGTTTTTTCTATGTTTAGTTAGGTCAGGGTGTGATAGGGGGTGGGCATTCTATGTGTTTGTTTTCTATGTTTCTGCCGTGTATGGTTTCCAATCAGAGGCAGCTGTCTATCGTTGTCTCTGATTGGAAGCCATACTTAGGCAGCCTTTTTCCCTTGGTTTGTGTGGGTAGTTGTTTTCTGTTTTGTTAGATTAACCTGACAGAACTGTGGCTGTCATTTTTGTTTATTTGTATTCAGTATTCGATTTTCATTCAAATTTACGATGAGCACTCAACACGCTGCGCCTTGGTCCCCTTCATATGACGCCCGTTACAGTATTACACTTGTGATTTCATGAAAGCTTAATATTTATAGTAATTTCATTTGAATTTGGCGCTCTGCAATTTCACCGGCTAGCGTCCCACTAATCCGCAAGAAGTTAATGGAAAACTGGGACTAGCTGGCCAAAGATACCTGCATGGTCGGACGCAGGACAACCTAAAGCCATAAGGGAGCCCTTCAAAATGTAATTTTAAAACAAAACTGCAGTCCTGTGTTGAAGTCAAAGTTTGCAATTCCAGAAATGCCAAAACAACCCCAGAGACCTACAATGACTGTAAGTAAACAATGAGGGGGTTGTGTTGACAGATACGGTACTCTAACTAGCTGTCACCGCTACACACACTCGTCCCAAATGGCACCCTATTCCCCATAAAGTTCACTGCTTTTGATCAGGGCCTATAGGGAACAGGCTGCCAGTTGGGACGTATCCTAAGAGACAGCCAATCTCTCCTGAGCAGTGTGTGTGTGTGTGTGTGTGTGTGTGTGTGTCTGACGGTGGGGCGCTGCTCAGGGACCATCTGCCGGGCGCTTGCGCACACACACACACACACACACACACACACACACACACACACACACACACACACACACACACACACACACACACACACACACACACACACACACACACACACACACACACACACACACAGTGTGCCATCCTGAGGTCCTGGCAATGGTTTCAGGTCTCTCCCTAGCATTTTGTGTTCCAACCCAACCATCTCTGCATGTACACAACTAATACACTAAGTCTGACCTTATCCTCTAACAAGGAAATATCTAAGGTAAGAACATAGATTGATCAACTAAACAATTATTCAATAGATCAAGCAAGGAATCAATAGAGGATTTCAGCTATGACCAAACATACACGCACAGTGGAGAGAGGAGAGGAGAGGAGAGGAGAGGATTGGAGAGGAGAGGAGTGGAGAGGAGAGGAGAGGAGAGGAGAGGAGAGGAGAGGAGAGGAGAGGAGAGGAGAGGAGAGGAGAGGAGAGGAGAGGAGAGGAGAGGAGAGGAGAGGAGAGAGTCTCAGAGTATCCTTCTTCTAGTAATGAGAACCATCTATACTATTGTTACAGTGTATATTTTCCACTAGAGAGCTTTCCATTAAAACTCCTTCTACACATCAGAACTACACCAGATATAAGTGTCTTCTCTATTCCTAGAATTAACAGAGAGTTGCCATCAGCAAGCCTGTATTCAACAAGCTTCAGTGTCTAACATGTGTAGCCTGTGTGTGCCTCATGGCACACAACATGTGTAGCCTGTATGTTGTAGGGTACGGTACGTGAGTGTGTGATTATAATTTACTTTGATAGTGTGCATTTCACTGGGCACAGCTGTATTTTCAAACCTGATGCAGCCTTGACAGTAAAATCATTAGCAGGTTCCGTAATCTATAGAAACATTTACATTTTAGTCATTTAGCAGACGTTCTTATCCAGAGCCAATTGACATGCTTCCTCTCTCTGCTCTAAGTCTGCTGCTGCTGGCAAAGTTTTATTGGTCACATACACATGGTTAGCAGACGTCATTGTGAGTGTAGTGAAATGTTTATGCTTCTAGAGCCGACAGTGCAGCAGTATCTAACAGATAATATCTAACACATTCCACAACAAAACCTAATACACACAATCTAGAAAAGGAATGGTATGAGAATATATAAATATAAAATATATGGATGAGCAGTGACAGAGCGGCTAAGATGCAATAGATAGTATAGAATAGATAGTATAGGAAACAGTATATAGTATATACATAGGAGATAAGTAATCCGAGATATGTAAACATTCTTAAAGTGGTATTATTAAAGTGACTAGTGTTCCATTTATTAAAGTGGCCAATGATATCAAGTCTGTAGGTACTGTAGGCAGCCGCCTCTCTGTGCTAGTGACGGCTGTTTACCAATCTGACAGCTTCTATATCTCTGTCCCAGCTTTGATGCACCTGTACTGACCTCGCCTTCTGGATGGAAGCGGGGTGAACAGGCAGTGGCTCGGGTGGTTATTGTCCTTGATCATCTTTTTTGCTTTCCTGTGACATCGGGTGTTGTAGGTGTCCTGGAGGGCAGGTAGTTTGCCCCCGGTGATGCGTTGTGCAGACCGCACTACCCTCTGGAGAGCCCTGCGGTTGTGGGCGGTGCAGTTGCTGTACCAGGCGGTGATACAGCCCGACAGGATGCTCTCGATTGTGCACCTATAAAAGTTAGTGAGGGTTTTCGGTAACAAGCCACATTTTGTCAGCCTCCTGAGATTGAAGAGGCGCTATTGCGCCTTCTTCACCACACTGTCTTTGTGGGTGGACCATTTCAGTTTGTCGGTGATATGTACACCGAGGAACTTAAAACTTTCCACCTTCTCCACTACTGTCCCGTCGATGTGGATGGGGGGTGCTCCCTCAAGTCCACGATCATCTCCTTTGTTTTGTTGACATTGAGTGAGAGGTTATTTTCCTGACACCACACTCCGAGGGCCCTCACCTCCTCCCTATAGGCTGTCTCGTCGTTGTTGGTAATCAAGCCTACCACTGTTGTGTCATCTCCAAACTTGATGATTGAGTTGGGGGCGTGCATGGCCACGCAGTCGTGGGTGAACAGGGAGTACAGGAGGGGGCTGAGAACGTGCCCTTTTGGGGCCCCAGTGTTGAGGGTCAGCGAAGTGGAGATGTTGTTTCCTACCTTTACCACCTGAGGGTGGCCCATCAGGAAGTCCAGGACCCAGTTTGACAGGGCGGGGTCGAGACCCAGGGTCTCGAGCTTAATGATGAGTTTGGAGGGTACAATGGTGTTGAATGCTGAGCTGTAGTCAATGAACAGCATTCTTACATAGGTATTCCTCTTGTCCAGATGGGTTAGGGCAGTGTGCAGTGTGATAGCGATTGCGTCGTCTGTGGACCGATTCCGGCGGTAAGCAAATTGAAGTGGGTCTAGGGTGACTTGTAAGGTAGAGTGATATAATCCTTGACTAGTCTCTCAAAGCACTTCATGATGACAGAAGTGAGTGCTATGGGGCGATAGTCATTTAGTTCAGTTACCTTGGCTTTCTTGGGAATAGGAACAATGGTGGCCATCTTGAAGCATGTGGGGACAGCAGATTGGGATAGGGATTGATTGAATATGTCCGTAAACACACCGGCCAGCTGGTCTGCGCATGCTCTGAGGACGCGGCTAGGGATGCCGTCTGGGCCGGCAGCCTTGCGAGGGTTAACACGTTTAAATGTCGGCCACGGAGACACGTCGGCCACGGAGACACGTCGGCCACGGAGACACGTCGGCCACGGAGACACGTCGGCCACGGAGACACGTCGGCCACAGAGAAGGAGAGCCCACAGTCTTTGGTAGCAGGCCGCGTCGGTGGCACTGTATTGTCCTCAAAGCGCGCAAAGAAGTTGTTTAATCTCTCTTGAAGCAAGACGTCGATGTCAGCGACGGGGCTGGTTTTCTTTTTGTAATCCGTGATTGTCTGTAGACCCTGCCACATACGTCTCATGTCTGAGCCGTTGAATTGCGATTCCACTTTGTTTCTATACTGACATACTGATAGAAGGCAAACACTAATGTGTTCTGACTGGTCGTTTTGTTTATTTAAATGTGAGGCTGTACACACACACACACACCTGATGCAACACATTCCGGTCTCCCGCCGTGGAAGGCTGGGCTCATTAGCATGAGAATAAACACAGAGCCTACAAATAAAAAATAAAATGGCGGCTGTGTCAGCACACACACACACACAAGCACACACACATCCATGCGCACACACACACAAACACACACACTTTCTCTCTCAAACACACACACACAGCTACACACAGCTACACACACACACACACACAGCATCCGCACAGAACTTCCTGTTGACAGATCCTGAGCAGGCTGGAGCAGGAAGATAAGAGCAGCACAATGCATTCTGGGAGATAAGAGTGCCACAAAGCATGCTGGGGCAGAAAAGCATCACTAAAGTTCTGTAGCTAGCAGATCACCACTGAACCTTCCTCACTCTGCTACAATGGTACAGACTTGTCTATGACACAGCAGATAAATCACTAGCCTAAAATGCTTTTTCCAGTTAAACCATTTGGCTTATGTCTCATTTGGCATAGGTCATCCCACAAAGAGCATAGGTCATCCTCCAAGAGCATAGGTCATCCCACAAAGAGCATAGGTTATCCCACCAAGAGCATAGATCATCCCACCAAGAGCATAGGTCATCCCACAAAGAGCATAGGTCATCCCACAAAGAGCATAGGTCATCCCACAAAGAGCATAGGTCATCCCACAAAGAGCATAGGTCATCCCACAAAGAGCATAGGTCATCCCACAAAGAGCATAGGTCATCCCACAAAGAGCATAGGTCATCCCACCATGAGCATAGGTCATCCCACAAAGAGCATAGATCATCCCACAAAGAGCATAGGTCATCCCACCATGAGCATAGGTCATCCCACCAAGAGCATAGGTCATCCCACAAAGAGCATAGGTCATCCCACAAAGAGCATAGGTCATCCCACAAAGAGCATAGGTCATCCCACAAAGAGCATAGGTCATCCCACCATGAGCATAGGTCATCCCACAAAGAGCATAGATCATCCCACCAAGAGCATAGGTCATCCCACAAAGAGCATAGATCATCCCACAAAGAGCATAGATCATCCCACCAAGAGCATAGGTCATCCCACAAAGAGCATAGATCATCCCACAAAGAGCATAGGTCATCCCACCATGAGCATAGGTCATCCCACAAAGAGCATAGGTCATCCCACCAAGAGCATAGGTCATCCCACCAAGAGCATAGGTCATCCCACAAAGAGCATAGGTCATCCCACAAAGAGCATAGGTCATCCCACCATGAGCATAGGTCATCCCACAAAGAGCATAGGTCATCCCACCAAGAGCATAGGTCATCCCACAAAGAGCATAGGTCATCCCACCATGAGCATAGGTCATCCCACAAAGAGCATAGGTCATCCCACCAAGAGCATAGGTCATCCCACAAAGAGCATAGGTCATCCACAAATGATGTTGCTAGCTTGTATGTAAAAGTAATGCAGGTGACTTTTGTGTCCGACAGTTACATACGCTTGCATATCCACCATAAATTCAATGAGGACTGCATGGTAAACTCAACAGAATGATGGAGTAGCCTTGCCTTGCCTGGGCTTTCATTGACCTAAAGACTGGTGTTTGGCTCAAGGCTTTAGCTCAGTGAGCTAATGTGTTAGTGGGGTATTAAGGTGTCCAGATGACATGGGTTCAAAACCAGTAAGTCACACATAGTCTAACTATGTATTCCTCAACCAACACTTCTGCTCCTCTGTTCGCACCCACTAGCCAGCTGGCTGGAGAGAGAGAGTGGAGAGTGGGGAGGGGAGAGGGAAAAGGAGAGGGAGAAAGAAAGTTCTCTGTGGTAGTAAGTTCCTTAGCTAAATGTAATGAAGTGTGGAGTGTGAGATGGAGCTGTAAAGTGTGCATGTCATAATGTCATATGTTGGTTGTTATAGAAACTAATGACACTACAGGATGGTTATGATGAATGGTGTTCTGTAATGATTTACCTGCCGCGCGCTCACACACGCACGCGCGCACACACACACACACACACACACACACACACACTCATGGAAGGAGAAAGACCAAAAGCACCCTGAGACCGATTATTATAGTTTTTACTGTATATAGATATATGGAGTGTGTTATTAATTTCATATTTGTTGTGATAATGGAGCCGTGTGTGAGCGTGTACCTTTGTCCCTGTGTGAGTATGTGAGCTGTTTCATGGGATATATACGGCTCAGTGCCAAGCTGTTGGGTTTTACAGCCACTGTAATTACATTCACAAAGATACTCTGACTTGGACAAACCACCCAGCAGCCAGGGTGGAAGTTATACATCTTAGCAGCTTGGTCCTTTGTGGTTCAGTTGGTAGAGCATTGCACTAGCAACACTAGGGTCGTTTGTTTCTATTTCCGCTGAGGCCACCAACACCAATGTGAAAATGTATGCATTAACTGTTGTAAGTTGCTTTGGACTGAAAGTGTCTGCTAAATGTTAAATAAATATTCAGGCTGATCACTACAAATAGACTTTGATTTCAGACGTTTGAAAAGGTCCTGAGAACGTCGACATACGCTTCCTCTGCGCTCACCCCAAAAATAAAAAACTATTGCCCAGCACAGGAGAAAATTCCTGATGCTCTGTGGTGAAGCTCGCTGCTCAGACCAAAGCATGCTGCTCTGACCGCTGCACCACGGTAGTTCACAATGCCCTAGCAAGCCGGGAGAATACTTGATGATACTTGATGGTGTTGTTTTTTATTATTTCGTTTTAAAGCTGCTATCACGACTCAAGATAAGACCCAGATGCAGACACAGGAGGCAAATATGTATTACAACAAAGGGGCAGGCAAAAGGCAAGTCGAGGGCAGGCAGAGGTTCGTAAACCAGGTCAGTCAGGCAGGTACAGGACTGCAGGCAGGTTCAGGACATGCAGAAAGGTCAGAACCAGGAAGACTAGAAAACTAAAACAGGAGAAACAGGAAACACGCTGGTAAGACCTGACAAAACAAGACAAACTGGCAACAGAAAACGCAGGCGTAAATACACAGGGGATAAAGGGGAAAATGGGAGACACCTGGTGGGGGGTGGAGACCAGCACAAGACAGGTGAAACAGGTGAAAAAAAATAAAGGGAACACTTAAACAACACAATGTAACTCCAAGTCAATCACACTTCTGTGAAATCAAACTGTCCACTTAGGAAGCAACACTGATTGACAATAAATTTCACATGCTGTTGTGCAAATGGAATAGACAACAGGTGGAAATTATAGGCAATTAGCAAGACACCCCCAATAAAGGAGTGGTTCTGCAGGTGGGGACCACAGACCACTTCTCAGTTCCTATGCTTCCTGGCTGATGTTTTGGTCACTTTTGAATGCTAGCGGTGCTTTCACTCTAGTGGTAGCATGAGACGGAGTCTACAACCCACACAAGTGGCTCAGGTAGTGCAGCTCATCCAGGATGGCACATCAATGCGAGCTGTGGCAAGAAGGTTTGCTGTGTCTGTCAGCGTAGTGTCCAGAGCATGGAGGTGCTACCAGGAGACAGGCCAGTACATCAGGAGACGTGGAGGAGGGCGTAGGAGGGCAACAACCCAGCAGCAGGACCGCTACCTCCGCCTTTGTGCAAGGAGGAGCAGGAGGAGCACTGCCAGAGCCCTGCAAAATGACCTCCAGCAGGCCACAAATGTGCATGTGTCTTCTCAAACGGTCAGAAACAGACTCCATGAGGGTGGTATGAGGGCCCGACATCCACAGGTGGGAGTTGTGCTTACAGCCCAACACCGTGCAGGACGTTTGGCATTTGCCAGAGAACACCAAGAATGGCAAATTCACCACTGGCGCCCTGTGCTCTTCACAGATGAAAGCAGGTTCACACTGAGCACGTGTGAACCTGCAAGATGTGACAGAGTCTGGAGACGCCGTGGAGAACATTCTGCTGCCTGCAACATCCTCCAGCATGACCGGTTTGGCGGTGGGTCAGTCATGATGTGGGGTGGCATTTCTTTGGAAGGCCGCACAGCCCTCCATGTGCTCGCCAGAGGTAGCCTGACTGCCATTAGGTACCGAGATGAGATCCTCAGACCCCTTGTGAGACCATATGCTGGTGCGGTTGGCCCTGGGTTCCTCCTAATGCAAGACAATGCTAGACCTCATGTGGCTGGAGTGTGTCAGCAGTTCCTGCAAGAGGAAGGCATTGATGCTATGGACTGGCCCGCCCGTTCCCCAGACCTGAATCCAATTGAGCACATCTGGGACATCATGTCTCGCTCCATCCACCAACGCCACGTTGCACCACAGACTGTCCAGGAGTTGGCGGATGCTTTAGTCCAGGTCTGGGAGGAGATCCCTCAGGAGACCATCCGCCACCTCATCAGGAGCATGCCCAGGCGTTGTAGGGAGGTCATACAGGCACGTGGAGGCCACACACACTACTGAGCCTCATTTTGACTTGTTTTAAGGACATTACATCAAAGTTGGATCAGCCTGTAGTGTGGTTTTCCACTTTAATTTTGAGTGTGACTCCAAATCCAGACGTCCATGGGTTGATAAATTGGATTTCCATTGATTATTTTTGTGTGATTTTGTTGTCAGCACATTCAACTATGTAAAGAAAAAAGTATTTAATAAGATTATTTAATTCATTCAGATCTAGGATGTGTTATTTTAGTGTTCCCTTTATTTTTTTGAGCAGTATATTTCACAGCGGTTTAGAAGGTACAATGATTCTCTACACTATACTTGCTTGTTTTGTCACATAAACTGAAATTAGGCAAACTATTAGATTTTTTGCAACCACGAAATGGCGTAGCTATTTCTGCATAGTTCATCTTTAAGCCAGGCTGTATCACATCCTGCCGTGATTGGGAGTCCCATAGGGTGGCGCACAATTGGCCCAGCATCGTCCGGGTTAGGGTTTGGCTGGGGTATGCCGTCATTGTAAATAAGAATTTGTTCATAACTGACTTGCCTAGTTAAATAAACGTAAAATAAAAAAAGAAGAAAATATTCCTTCCCCAAAACATAGCCCTAACCTTAACCACTCAGAATGAATACCTAAACTTAACCCTTTGACTTCTGTTTTAACTCTTTAACCACACGGAAATGACCCTGTAGCCACGTGGAATTAATGTGTTAAAATAGATGTAATCTATTAATACGTCAAATTTGGAAGTGAAACTGATCTCTTGCTGTAATGTTAGCATCCACAACTGAAGGAGATGTGTAGAGAGAGGAGATAAAAGTAAGAGGAATGCATAGAGGAAGATGAAACTGCAACAGATGGCATCACTTTGGCTCAGAACCTGCCCTGCCCCCCTCCCTACATCCCTTGCTCCATCTCCCTCTCATTCCCTTGCTCTTGCAGCGTTGGACAGAGGAAATAAATAAAGTGCCAGAAGTGACAGTCATTCTAAATGGCTATGTGACCAGGAAATAACACTCAGACCTCAGGACACACACACATTGGAACAGAGGGCCATTTACAACAGACGGCTTAGTGTCCATGAGGTGCAGACACACAGATATGGGGCACAGCTTCCAATTCTCTGTGTGTGTGTGTGTGTGTGTGTGTGTGTGTGTGTTGACCAGACTGGTGTGTGTGTGTGTGTGTGTGTGTGTGTGTGTGTGTGTGTGTGTGTGCGTGTGTGTGTGTGTGTGTGTGTGTGTGTGTGTGTGTGTGTGTGTGTGTGTGTGTGTGTGTGTGTGTGTGTGTGTGTGTGTGTGTGTGTGTGTGTGTGTGTGTGTGGGTGGGTGGGTGGGTGGGTGCGTGTGCGTGTGCGTGAAACATTTACATTACATTTACATTTAAGTCATTTAGCAGACGCTCTTATCCAGAGCGACTTACAAAATGGTGCATTCACCTTATGATATCCAGTGGAACAACCACTTTACAATAGTGCATCTAAATCTTTTAAGGGGGGGGGGGGGGGGGGGGGGAACCTTGGCCATGGAGGTGTCGAGCTCTGATCAAGTCAAAGATCTACCATGTGGTCCAATCCCCGTGGACAAACGTCAGAATCTGAAGTGAAATTGGAGTCTGACTGCATCTCCAATTGAGTCTGTAACAATCCTGTGGCTATGTAATGTTATTTAATGGGTGTATTCAATTAATAGAGCTGTAAGAGTGGGTTCTGACTACAAGTTTGGTTTTTAATCAAAGGCTCCGTCAAATTCATTACAGGCAATGTAAATACATTTAATAAACAAGATTTTTTTTAAAAATGACCTATCTAATCCAAGCAGACGCAGTGATTGTGTGAACGCTGCTTTCACATGCTCTTGAGATTAACATAAAAACATACATTTACATTTAAGTCATTTAGCAGACGCTCTTATCCAGAGCGACTTACAAATTGGTGCATTCACCTTATGATATCAATACGCATGTGCATGTGTACATGTACACACACACACATACTCACAGGGTCATTCTCCTCACAGTATATAGGACAATGTCATTCAAATGCAACCTATTTATAGTTCTCAAAGCTTTAAACCAAAGCCTCCAAGACCCTAAATAATATACAGTATGTCTTTGTTTCTACAAGAACAGAAACAAAGGAGAGCTCTAAATTATGATTAATTGTGTGAAGACTTCTTTGTGTTTTAATTTAACCTAGTGGTGCATCGACGCAAAACCAAACAAATTTTAATTGACTGAAATTTGGAATAATTATCTCAAGAATGAACACATTTCCCACTAATTTACCTAAACAAAATAACTCAAACAAATTACAGACAAATTAAGTCAACAAAGATCACAGTGCAAAAACACACAGGGACACGCAACAAACCACAGGGACACACACATCATACAGGGACATACACCAACACACAGGGACACACACATCACACAGGGACACACACCAACACACAGGGACATACACCAACACACAGGGACACGCAACAAACCACAGGGACACACACATCACACAGGGACACACACCAACACACAGGGACACACACCAACACACAGGGACACACACATCTCACAGGGACACACACATCACACAGGGACACACACCAACACACAGGGACACACACCAACACACAGGGACACGCAACAAACCACAGGGACACACACATCTCACAGGGACACACACATCACACAGGGACACACACCAACACACAGGGACATACACCAACACACAGGGACACGCAACAAACCACAGGGACACACACATCACACAGGGACACACACCAACACACAGGGACACACACCAACACACAGGGACACACACCAACACACAGGGACACGCAACAAACCACAGGGACACACACCAACACACAGGACACACACCAACACACAGGGACACGCAACAAACCACAGGGACACGCAACAAACCACAGGGACACACACGTCACACAGGGACACACACATCACACAGGGACACACACATCACACAGGGACACACACATCACACAGGGACACACACCAACACACAGGGACACACACAGCACACAGGGACACACACCAACACACAGGGACACGCACCAACACACAGGGACACGCACCAACACACAGGGACACACACCAACACACAGGGACACGCACCAACACACAGGGACACGTACCAACACACAGGGACACGTACCAACACACAGGGACACACACCAACACACAGGGACACACACCAACACACAGGGACACGTACCAACACACAGGGACACACACCAACACACAGGGACATACACCAACACACAGGGACACACACCAACACACAGGGACACGTACCAACACACAGGGACACGTACCAACACACAGGGACACGCACCAACACACAAGGACACACACCAACACACAGGGACACGTACCAACACACAGGGACACACACCAACACACAGGGACACGTACCAACACACAGGGACACACACCAACACACAGGGACACACACCAACACACAGGGACACACACCAACACACAGGGACACGTACCAACACACAGGGACACGCACCAACAGACAGGGACACGTACCAACACACAGGGACACACACCAACACACAGGGACACACACCAACACACAGGGACACACACCAACACACAGGGACACGCACCAACACACAGGGACACACACCAACACACAGGGACAGGTACCAACACACAGGGACACGTACCAACACACAGGGACACGTACCAACACACAGCGACACACACCAACACACAGGGACACACACCAACACACAGGGACATACACAAACACAGAGGGACACATACAGCACACAGGGACACACACCAACACACAGGGACACACACCAACACACAGGGACACACACCAACACACAGGGACACGTACCAACACACAGGGACACACACCAACACACAGGGACACCCACCAACACACAGGGACACGCACCAACACACAGGGACACGCACCAACACACATGGACACGCACCAACAGACAGGGACACACACCAACACACAGCGACACGAACCAACACACAGGGACACACACCAACACACAGGGACACACACCAACACACAGGGACACACACCAACACACAGGGACACACACCAACACACAGGGACACGTACCAACACACAGGGACACACACCAACACACAGGGACATACACATCACACAGGGACACACACCACCACACAGGGACACGCACCGACACACAGGGACACGCACCAACACACAGGGACACGCACCAACAGACAGGGACACACACCAACACACAGGGACACGCACCAACACACAGGGACACACACCAACACACAGGGACACACACCAACACACAGGGACACGCACTAACACACAGGGACACGCACCAACACACAGGTCAGAGCATGCAGGGACACGCACCAACACACAGGGACACACACATCACACAGGGACACACACCAACACACAGGGACACACACCAACACACAGGGACACACACCAACACACAGGGACACACACCGACACACAGGGACACGCACCAACACACAGGGACACGCACCAACACACAGGTCAGAGCAAGCAGGGACACGCACCAACACACAGGGACACGCACCAACACACAGGTCAGAGCAAGCAGGGACACACACCAACACACAGGGACACACACCAACACACAGGGACACGCACCAACACACAGGTAAGAGCAAGCAGGGACACACACCAACACACAGGGACAGGTACCAACACACAGGGACACGTACCAACACACAGGGACAAACACCAACACACAGGGACACGCAACAACACACAGGGACACACACCAACACACAGGGACACACACCAACACACAGGGACACACACCAACACACAGGGACACGCACTAACACACAGGACACGCACCAACACACAGGGACACGTACCAACACACAGGGACACGCACCAACACACAGGGACACACACCAACACACAGGGACACACACCAACACACAGGGACACACACCAACACACAGGGACACACACCAACACACAGGACACGCACCAACACACAGGTGAAAGCAAGCAGGGACACGCACCAACACACAGGGACACTCACCAACACACAGGGACACGCACCAACACACAGGGACACACACCAACACACAGGGACACACACCAACACACAGGGACAGGCACCAACACACAGGGACACTCACCAACACACAGGGACACACACCAACACACAGGGACACACACCAACAGACAGGGACACACACCAACAAACAGGGACACGCACCAACACACAGGGACACGCACCAACACACAGGGACACACACCAACAGACAGGGACACACACCAACACACAGGGACACGCACCAACACACAGGGACACACACCAACAGACAGGGACACACACCAACACACAGGACACACACCAACACACAGGTCAGAGCATGCAGGGACACGCACCAACACACAGGGACACACACATCACACAGGGACACACACCAACACACAGGGACACACACCAACACACAGGGACACACACCAACACACAGGGACACACACCAACACACAGGGACACACACATCACACAGGGACACACACCAACACACAGGGACACACACCAACACACAGGGACACACACCAACACACAGGGACACGCACCAACACACAGGTCAGAGCAAGCAGGGACACGCACCAACACACAGGGACACGCACCAACACACAGGTCAGAGCAAGCAGGGACACACACCAACACACAGGGACACGTACCAACACACAGGGACAAACACCAACACACAGGGACAAACACCAAGTGGTTTTCATATGCACATCTTCGTGAAACGGTTTAATTTAATTTATAATAACTTCTTCATATCTCAAAATCATTGTCATGTGGCTAATCAAAATTATTTCCAAATCTAAATGAAAATTATACTAACCTAAAAAGTAACTTCTATTGCCATTGCCAACTATGTAAATATAGCCCACATAAAGCCAACAAATAAAAACATTGCAGCCTGCAGGTAGAAAATATCCTGATAAAAATAAATATCCTATAAATCACATTGGCTACACATGGCCTGTCTGCAAGGAACTAGAATCAACTATTAACTTGGGTCCGGTCTGAAGCTTGCGCTAGCGAACTTGCAACATTGTATAACATATTCTGGGCCCTCAGAGTTTCCTGCACTAGTGAGCTCCGGACAGACACAGCTGTAGGCTATTTGTGCAATGGACAAGAAGCAGTGCTTGACTTGGACAGGAGCTCAAAAGAGTACCGGCACTTCGAATGTTCTACTGCCTGAGCTCCTGTTCCTCTGACAGAATATTAGCTCAAAAGTATTGTGGCACTCTTGCACCTAAATATAAACAGTACCAGTACCCAAAATGAATACCAGAACCTATTTCAGTCCAAGTCATGCACTGATAAGAAGTAATCAGGTAGGCCTATTTTATGACGTTTCCACTGGATCAGACCATGACATTTTCCCCTTTCACGCTGAGTGGTTATCGAAAGGGAGAGAGCTGGAAAGACTTTTCCAATACATTGAGGAACTATTGTAATTCTCAATGGATGTAAAAACAGAGCTTGTTTGCTTGCTGTTTGAGGTGATGAAAACATTACTTTGAGAAGCTCCAGAGGTCATTAGTGGTGGTGCGTTAAGCCACATAGAAATACTATCAGATCCACAAGTGAGCACATTAATATGCCTACATTTGCTCGCAGGCCAGGTAGCCTATAGGCCTACTTCTCTGCGTGTGCGTTCTTACTCAATATTGACAGGAGCACTCCAAACAAAAGACAATGACTAAGTTGACAACTCGTAAATGGAATGAAATAAAACAAAACTTGTTTCTCACAAGTGTAGCATAGGTTGTGCACTCTGCTAGCAATGTGTCCACTCCTACAATGAGAACAGGAAGACTGGAATATTAATATTGAATGCATTAACAGAAATTACAGTAACCAAAGTAACAAACATTCTAGATTAGAAATGACAGGAATTAACGATAAATGTACTCATGGTGATATATGTAATTGGGAATTGATACACACTAACAATCACATGCAAACAATTGAGTTTGGATCCCGCGAAGCGGTTGGCATCATTTGCTGGGACCGCTGCTATCTGTCCATGGATCCCGCCGACCAAGGGTCTGATGAGCTGCTTGGCGTAGCAGCTAGCCTAGCTGCTACTGTTAGCTGCCTATCAAGCTAGCAGGGTTTCCTTGAGGGCTTGAATGCAGCCCACGACAGGGTTAGCCCTTGTGGCTGAGACAGAAGATTACCTGGACTTGTGGATGTCTAGATCCCTACTGTTTGTTGTTTCCATCTTCCCTACAACCTGCCCTGTCTGGAACTGCAGGGAGCAACAGCGTAGCCTACTTTGCTACCATGACAAAGACCAAAGCCGGTGGGAGTACCGTTGAGGACAGTGGTGGCTCACTATCACAGGTGAAGAATTTTTTAAACAAACCAAATTAGTTCTACAAGCAATTGTTACAACAAGAAAATAGCATCAAGTGTAGTGTCCAAATACTGGTGGAGTCAACTAATAAAGTAATGGATGACCTGACCAGAGAGGTCCAGGACCTGAAGAATAGTTTGCAGTTCTCTCAGGGTCAGCTCAATGAGTTTAATAAACAGGAAAACGGCAAGATGTCAGCAATCTGTAAGTCATTGAGAGAGGGACAATCAAGGTGGAACAACATGGTTGTGGACGGGAATTTCAGAATCTCCACGAGACCTGGATGGAGTCCGAGGACAAAGCGAGGGAAATTACCTTGGAGAAACTGAACATGGACCACAGGAAGATTGAGGTGGAGCACGCCCACAGGACTGGTAACCCACCACCGGCCCAGGTGACAGGCCCAGGCCAATAGTGGTCAAGTTCCAGAGGTTCAAGGACAAGGTAGCTGTTCTGGAAAGAGCCAAGGAAAGGGCTGAAAGCTTTAGAAATAAGGTTCATGAAATCAATAACTTGCTAACATCAGATAACATTAATATACTTGCCATTTCTGAGACTCACTTAGATAATTATTTTGATGATAAAGCAGCAGCAATACAAGGATATAACATCTATAGAAGAGACAGGAATGCTCATCAAATCAAATCAAATCAAATGTATTTATATAGCCCTTCTTACATCAGCTGATATCTCAAAGTGCTGTACAGAAACCCAGCCTAAAACCCCAAACAGCAAGCAATGCAGGTGTAGAAGCACGGTGGCTAGGAAAAACTCCCTAGAAAGGCCAAAACCTAGGAAGAAACCTAGAGAGAAATCAGGCTACGAGGGGTGGCCAGTCCTCTTCTGGCTGTGCCGGGTGGAGATTATAGCAGCACATGGCCAAAATGTTCAAATGTTCATAAATGACCAGCATGGTCAAATAATAATAATCATAGTAGTTGTCGAGGGTGCAACAAGTCAGTAACACAAGAGTAAGTGTCAGTTGACTTTTTCATAGCCGATCTTTGAGAGTATCTCTACCACTCCTGCTGTCTCTAGAGAGTTGAAAACAGCAGGTCTGGGACACGTAGCACGTCCGGTGAATAGGTCAGGGTTCCAGCAGCTCTGGGACAGCAGGTCTGGGACAGGTAGCACGTCCGGTGAACAGGTCAGGGTTCCATAGCTGCAGGCAGAACAGTTGAAACTGGAGCAGCAGCACGGCCAGGTGAACTGGGGACAGCAAGGAGTCATCAAGCCAGGTAGTCCTGAGGCATGGTCCTAGGGCTCAGGTCCTCCGAGAGAGAGAAAGAAAGAAAGAAAGAAAGAAAGAAAGAGAGAATTAGAGAGAGCATATTTAAATTCACACAGGACACCGGAAAAGACAAGAGAAATACTCCAGATGTGACAGACTGACCCTAGCCCCCCGACACATAAACTACTGCAGCATAAATACTGGAGGCTGAGACAGGAGGGGTCAGGAGACACTGTGGCCCCATCCGATGAAACCCCCGGACAGGGCCAAACAGGTAGGATATAACCCCACCCACTTTGCCAAAGCACAGCCTCCACACCACTGGAGGGATATCTCCAACCACCAACATACCATCCCGGGACAAGGCCGAGTATAGCCCACAAAGATCTCCGCCACGGCACAGCCCAAGGGGGGGGCGCCAACCCAGACAGGAAGACCATGTCAGTGACTCAACCCACTCAAGTGACGCACCCCTCCCAGGGACGGCATGGAAGAACACCAGCAAGCCAGTGACTCAGCCCCCGTAATAGGGGTAAAGGCAGAGAATCCCAATGGAAAGAGGGGAAACCGGCCAGGCAGAGACAGCAAGGGCGGTTTGTTGCTCCAACCTTTCCGTTCACCTTCACACCCCTGGGCCAGACTACACTTAATCATAGGACCTACTGAAGAGATATGTCTTCAGTAAAGACTTAAAGGTTGAGACTGAGTCTGCGTCTCTCACATGGGTAGGCAGACTATTCCATAAAAATGGAGCTCTATAGGAGAAAGCCCTGCCTCCAGCTGTTTGCTTAGAAATTCTAGGAACAATTAGGAGGCCCACGTCTTGTGACCGTAGCGTACGTGTAGGTATGTACGGCAGGACCAAATCGGAAAGATAGGTAGGAGCAAGCCCATGTAAGGCTTTGTAGGTTAGCAGTAAAACCTTGAAATCAGCCCTTGCCTTAACAGGAAGCCAATGTAGGGAGGCTAGCACTGGAGTAATATGATCCAATTTTTTGGTTCTAGTCAGGATTCTAGCAGCCATATTTAGCACTAACTGAAGTTTATTTAGTGATTTATCCGGGTAGCCGAAAGGAGAGCATTGCAGTAGTCCAACCTAGAAGTAACAAAGGCATGGATAAATTTTTCTGCGTCATTTTTGGACAGAAAGTTTCTGATTTTTGCAATGTTACGTAGATGGAAAAAAGCTGTCCTTGAAACAGTCTTGATATGTTCTTCAAAAGAGAGATCAGTGTCCAGAGCAACGCCGAGGTCCTTCACAGTTTTATTTGAGACGACTGTACAACCATCCAGATTAATTGTCAGATTCAACAGAAGATCTCTTTGTTTCTTGGGACGAGTTTAAGAGTAGAAAGTTTGCAGCCATCCACTTCCTTATGTCTGAGACACAGGCTTCTTGCGAGGGCAATTTTGGGGCTTCACCATGTTTCATTGAAATGTACAGCTGTGTGTCATCCGCATAGCAGTGAAATGTAACATTATGTTTTCGAATGACATCCCCAATAGGTAAAATATATAGTGAAAACAATAGTGGTCCTAAAACAGAACCTTGAGGAACACCAAAATGTACAGTTGATTTGTCAGAGGACAAACCATTAACAGAGACAAACTGATATCTTTCCGACAGATAAGACCTGAACCAGGCCAGAACTTGTCCATGTAGACCAATTTGGGTTTCCAATCTCTCCAAAAGAATGTGGTGATCGATGGTATCAAAAGCAGCACTAAGATCTAGGAGCACGAGGACAGACGCGGAGCCTCGGTCTGACGTCATTAAAAGGTCATTTACCACCTTCACAAGTGCAGTCTCAGTGCTATGATGGGGTCTAAAACCAGACTGAAGCGTTTCGTATACATTGTTTGTCTTCAGGAAGGCAGTGAGTTGCTGCGCAACAACTTTTTCTACAATTTTTGAGAGGAATGGAAGATTCGATATAGGCCGATAGTTTTTTATAATTTCTGGGTCAAGATTTGCCTTTTTCAAGAGAGGCTTTATTACTGCCACTTTTAGTGAGTTTGGTACACATCCGGTGGATAGAGAGCCGTTTATTATGTTCAACATAGGAGGGCCAAGCACAGAAAGCAGCTCTTTCAATAGTTTAGTTGGAATAGGGTCCAGTATGCAGCTTGAAGGTTTAGAGGCCATGATTATTTTCATCATTGTGTCAATAGATATAGTACTAAAACACTTTAGTGTCTCCCTTGATCCTAGGTCCTGGCAGGGTTGTGCAGACTCAGGACAACGGAGCTTTGGAGGAATACGCAGATTTAAAGAGGAGTCCGTAATTTGCTTTCTAATGATCATGATCTTTTCCTCAAAGAAGTTCATGAATTCATCACTGCTGAAGTGAAAGCCATCCTCTCTTGGGGAATGCTGCTTTTTAGTTAACTTTGCCACAGTATCAAAAATAAATTTCTGATTGTTCATATTTTCCTCAATTAAGTTGGAAAAATAGGATGATCGAGCAGCAGTGAGGGCTCTTCGATACTGCACGGTACTGTCTTTCCAAGCTAGTCGGAAGACTTCCAGTTTGGTGTGGCACCATTTCCATTCCAATTTTCTGGAAGCTTGCTTCAGAGCTCGTGTATTTTCTGTATACCAGGGAGCTAGTTTCTTATGACAAATGTTTTTAGTTTTTAGGGGTGCAACTGCATCTTCATTGGCAAACTGGGCAAACTTAGTAAGGAAATGCCGACAACGAACAGTGAGCCATCATATATTCATGCATTAAAAAAAATTATGAAAGAAAAGCACTGTAAGTTTGAATTTTGTAACGTTAGTGTGGGAGAAGTGGAAAAATTATTGTTACCCATCAAATAATGACAAACCTCCTGGCACTGTCACATGCGCCGAATACAACAGGTGTAGACTTTACAGTGAAATGCTTACTTACAAGCCTTAACCAACAATGCAGTTTTAAGAAAAAGACAACAAAAAAAGAAATGAAAGTAACAAATAACTAAAGAGCAGCAGTGGAGAGCTACTGAGGATGGTAGCTGACTCTATGACTCTATGGCCACTCCTGTCTGTCATATCTTTCATCTGAGTCTAGAAGAAGGTGTTTTCCCTGGAGGGAAGCCAAAGTTATTCCTCTACCCAAGAGATGTAAAAAAAAATGGCTGGTTCTAACAGCAGACCTATCAGCTTGCTGCCAATCTTAGCAAACTGCTGGGGGGAAAAATGTGTTTGACCAAATACAATGCTATTTCTCTGTAAACAATTTGATAGCAGATGTTCAGCATGCTTATGGAGAAGGACACTCAACGTGTACTGCACTGACACAAATAATTGATGATTGGTTAAAAGACATTGATGATAATATTATTGTGGGAGCTGTACTGTTAGATTTCAGTGCAGCCTTCTATATTATTGAGACTAAATAGCTTAGTGTTACCTTAGACTGTAAACCTTCATGGTCAAAACATATAGATTCAATGGTTGTAAAGATGGGGAGAGGTCTGTCCATATTAAAGAGGTGCTCTGCTTTTTTGACACCACACTTCAAAAGCAAGTTATGCAGGCTGTAGTTTTGTTTAATCTTGATTATTGTCCAGTTATGTGGTCAAGCGCTGCATAGGAAGACCTAGTTAAGCTGCAGCTTACACAGAACAGAGCGGCATGTCTTGCTCTTCATTGTAATCAGAGGGCTAATATAAATACTATGCAGTCTCTCTTGGCTAAGAGTTGAGGAGAGACAGACTGCATCACTTCTTTTTATAAGAAACATTAATGTGTTGAAAATTCCAAATTGTTTGCATAGTCAACTTACACACAGCTCTGACACACACACCTATCCCACCAGACATCCCACCAGGGTTCTTTTCACAGTCCCCAAATCCAGAACAAATTCAAGAAAGAGTATAGTATTACATATATAGAGCCATTATTGCATGGAACCCACTTCCATCTCATATTGCCCACATGAACAGCAAACCTGGTTTCAAAAAACAGATAAAGCAACACCTCACTGCACAACTCCTCTCCCCTATTTGACCTAGATAGTTTGTGTGTAGGTATTGAAGTGTAGGCTATGTGTGTCGTTTTTAAATTGATGTAGTTCTGTCCTTGAGCTGTTCTTGTCTATTAATGTTCAGTAATATGTCATGTTTCATGTTTTGTGTGGACCCCAGGAAGATTAGCAACAGCCAATGGGGATCCTAATAAAATACCAAATACCAAGGATGCCTGTATCTTTGTAGTGACTGGGTGTATTGATACACCATCCAAAGTGTAATTATTAACTTCACCATGCTCAACGGGATATTCAGTTTCTGCTTTTTATTACATTTTTACCCATCTACCAATGCCTTTCTTTGCGAGGCATTGGAAAACCTCCCTGGTCTTTGTGGTTGAATCTGTGTTTGAAATTCAATGCTCGACTGAGGGACCTTCTAGATAATTGTATGTGTTGGGTACAGAGATGAGGTAGTCTGTGTAACATTGTTGCATAAAGTTATGGTACCTTATATGGTAACACTGTAACAGTCCTGTGGGAATGAGGTCAGGTGTCATCTTTACCTGTGCTTTTTTTCTGGAAAAAAAAAGTCCTGTCTGTTGTTGCGTGATCATCACCTCACATCTGGACCTAACAGCCTCCTGCAGGGACGGACTGGCAGTAAAAAACGGCCCTGGACTTTGATCCAGACCGGCCCACCAGAACCGGCCCCCGTATACTCCACCACGGCCGCCCTGCTAATGCACGCACGTACACACACAACCAGCCCCTAATACAGCCACCTAGCTGCATCAACCATTGATCACTATTGCAGTACTACTTTAAAAAGGCTGCAGAACACACACACAAACGCTGCACATTGTTATAAAACTTCTACAGAACACACACTGAATTTGTCATGATTGAACTACCTCACATCACATGAAGCCTAGAGTGAAAAAGAGATTCTAAAATATCCACAATACTCAATGAGATGCAGAACTGTCTAACTGCTGCTCAGGGTCAGCTGGCTGGCTGTAAGTCATGGGAGTACACCTTCTAAAAACAATGGTTGAACACCTCTCCAAACATAGAATGTAACCTGTAAGAAAGCAGCATAGGCCATCATGAGTCATGATTCATCTACATAACCTGAAGCCTGGAGTAAAAAAGAGATACTATAATATCCACAATACTCACTGAAACATAGAACTGTCTAACTGCTGCTCAGGGTCAGCTGGCTGTCAAAGTACTGGACAGTAATATTACAGACAGGAAAAAGAGACATTAGAAATGTAGGAGTAAAATAATGGTAAGTAAGCAAGTTATAGGAAATATGTTGCAACTACCTTATTGGAGGAGCAATTTTCTTAACAGCTCTCTTTTCTCAACAACTCTATCGATCACCATATTAGTATCCAGGGCCATTAGGATGTCCTTTTCGGTGGCCATCAGCATGAAGGCCACTAGGTGTTCTTGTGAGAGAGTGCTCCTGAGTCTGCTCTTGATATACTTTAAGGTAGAGAAACTTCATTCACAAGCTATCTGGATAACTGAGAGGGTGTATCCAAGGCCAAGGAACTTGTATCCAAGGCCAAGGATATGGTATGCATCAGTCAGCAGGTTGTACCATCTCAGCATCTGGTAACAACACAGTGGACATTCTTTGCAGGATGAGCAGCATTTATTCTTCATTTCCACCTCCTCTTCATTTCCATCAGGGCCATCCTCCACTTTTCAATATTTTCCACTGTACAGCGAGGCTTCTCAGCTCACACAGCAAATTGTCAACAGCTGCTCGGCTATCAAATCGAAGCAAAAATGTGCTGATCTCTTGAAGGGCTGTCTGTGGAAGACCATTGGGTGTTATTTGGGAGAAGATTCTAGGGTCCAGAAGGGCTAGGTCAGCTTATAGAGTACCATGAGACAGAAATCACCCGAGGATACTATCTGTGACTGCATCCATAATTTGATTGTGGACTTGAACTTTATAGGCACTCTGCCTCTGTCAAGGCTTCATCTTGAGCCATCTCTCCAGACATGAATTTCTTCTTTCTTGCCCTTTCCTGTGGCAGAGTGGCTTCCAACTCCTCCAGCTCTGTGTCCTCATCCTGTTCTTTGATCTTCTTATTTGTAAACTGAACAAATGTGTCTGTAGCTGCCTTAATGGTGTCAAAGTCTCTTGACATGCCTTTCAGGGTTTCCTGTGTAGCCACAACCATTCGATGGGCAGACAGGATGTCCCGCCCACTTGTCTGCAGGTATTTGGACAGTGGTGACGTGTTGTCAAATATCCGAAGAAATATTTGAGCTGTCAGTATCGTCTCATACCGGAGAATCCTCTTGCCTTCACCAGAACAGTTGTCTTCAACATAGTGACCCTGGTCTGGTTTTCCAATGGATCCAAAGACCTTCTTCAAAGCACTATCCTTAGCCCACCAGCGTGTTTCTCAGATTGGAGATAGGCGTCTGTGTCGCGTGTCCTGGCTCTTCTTCTCCCACACATCCATCCTTTGGTACGATTCACGCAGTAACACAGCAATGTCGTTAAGGAGAGCAAACAGACAAAAACCAGATTAAGGACATGTGCATAGCACCATACATGCACTTCATTTTGGGACTTTGAGGATAACAGAGTAGAGAAGCCCTTATATTTGCCCTGCATCTTGGTTGCTCCATCCATAGCATTGCCAATGCACTTGCTCATGTCTAATTTGAGTTTATCCACGACATCTGTCAACAACTGGACAAAGTACTGTCCAGTGGATGCCTCACACTTCACAACAGCCACAAGCCTCTATTGTACAACATCTGTCGAATATCTCACAATGACAGAGCACTGCTCTTGAGAAGTTATGTCCTGAGTTGTGTCGTTCTGGAATGTTCTGTGTCTGTGTGGATTCAGTTCATTTGCATGGCAAAGAGGGACTTGGGCAAATTCATTGCAATTCATCTGATCACTCTTCATAACATTCTGGAGTATATGCAAATTGCATCATACAAACTGAGGCAGCAGACTTTGTGAAAATTAATATTTGTGTCATTCTCAAAACTTTTGGCCAAGACTGAATATGTCTAATGCAATTTAGCGTTTAGAACGACAAGGCAAAAGCAATCAGAATCAAATGAAAATGCTTATTTTAGCTAACTAAAATTATACGACAGTAAATCACAGGAAGGCGAAATCTAGGCATTCAGAGCTTTGCTAGGTGTCAAATTTGAGTTTTTCCGCTAGCCGGTTTGAACACCCAGTTACTGTACGTCTTTACCTCAATTCTTTCTTTCTGGTACATTTACACATCAGTAGCTGACCGATAGTATTTGCATTTCACTCATAAATTCTGATATAACATGTTGTATTTGTAACACATTTAGGCACATATCTACAGCTTCGGCTGCACTGTCTTTGGCTTCGCTGTCCTCTCCGTCTACTCTTTTACCCGCAAACCGGGTTGTGGAATCTTCCTCTTGCCGGTCTAGCACTTTGATGTTAGCGTCGGTGGCACTGGTACTAGTACTACCGAATAAGTCGGTTCGTTTTTTACATTTACTTGCATTTGAGTAAAGACTTTTGACTCTTTTGTCTCTTAACTTTTCAGCCCCACCCTTACGTTTTTTACTCTGCTTTTCCATTTTCTATTGTAGCTAGTTTTCAAGCTGTCAGTGTCAATGTGTGTGTGAGCGAGACAAAGGGAGCAGGGCTAAGGGTTGCATTGACGTTCATTTGGAATAGACCAACGGGCCTGGGGGAAAGGGGGGATTGGCCCGTGTCGCTCAACCTTCTGCCAACTTTTTTATTAGTAGTAAAAAATGTATAAGGCAGGCGGCCCACCGGCCCAGAGGTTAACCAGCCCACCCTCCCGGTGCTTCCGGTGGCCAGTCCACTATTGGCCTCCTGTTACACATGAAGACACAACAGTTAGACTGCAGGAGAACACACACTCTGTCAAGACACAAGACACACACAGACACACAAAGTAGAGGACACACTATCACATTGTAGAAACTACACATACAGATGTAGAATCTTCATTTGAGACAGTTTGCTTCAGCAGGAACATAATCCTGCATCAACAGGAAATATGAATTATTATTTGGATTATAATTATGGACATTTCTGTAGGGGTTGATACATTTTTAGTTTGTAAATCGTTTGTAAATTTCTAAGTGGAATTTACAAACTTCAGAAGCCTTTTTAAACCTCAAATACACTACAAGTTTAAAATGTCCTGCATTGCAGGAAAGTTATCCAGCAACAGGGTGATCAAATTATAATCCTACATCTGGACACACACAGTAGAGAACACAAACAAACGTAAGCAGGCACACATTGAGCTGGGTGAATGGAATATGAATGACAGTCATCCAATATACTGTAATAGAATTAAGGCCATGCTCATGAAGAAAAAAAATCATCCTCCCTCATCTGAAAAGGTACTGACCGCCACTGATACACACACACCAGCTGGAAAAGGGTATGATAAGGAGGAAGGGTGGGTGGGTGAGAGTGAGGAGAAGGGGGGACACACAGAGAGAAAGACCTCATGAATTAGGGATGCAGCAACAAGCTCTCACAGTCTTGTGTCAGAATTAGATGTTCACCCATGTTTCTCAAATGTCAACATTTCAATGTTGGTTAGGTATTAACTCAAATGGTTATGGTAAGGGTTAAGGTTTGGGATAGGCTTAAAAATAAAATAAACAACTTTCTATCACTCGATTCGAACATGCAACCTTTGGCACCAGAGGCGGATAATTCAGCTCATCCGCGATCCCCATTCAAAACCGAATCCCACTTGAAGGTAACATCGGTCAATCTTGCCCCTAGTGGCCGGTTTCCACGTCATCTCCCGATGTCCTCAGACATGGATGGACGTCAAATACTGACTTGTATCACAGGTGACCTGGCTGGATGCAGAGGAACAGTGGAATTGGACTGGAAAGCAGAGGCTGGTACAGAATGACTGAACTGCTACAGACTAAATTCTGCTCTAAATCTGATCCGCCCTATGGGAATCAGTTCCTCTCCCCTCTTCCCTCCTTGCTTGCTTCCTCTCCTCTTCCCCTCACCCGTTTATCTCAGAGCATTCAGTTCTCCCCTCTGCTTCTCTACTCTTTCCTCCATCCCTCTCCTACCCCTCACCCTCCTCTCTCCCAGAGTGTAGACTGTAAAGTCTGCTGGAAGTCCCAATCAGGAGAATGATGAATTAGCACAGACTCTGGTTTCTCTGCTCCACTTTCCCTCCTTTTTAATCACATCTTTCTTTGCCCTCTTTCCCTCCTCCCCTGCCTTTCCCTTCTCATCTTCCCTCCCATTCCCTTCCCCTCCTATCTTCCCTCCCCTCCCATCTTCCCTCCCCTCCCATCTTCCCTCCCATTCCCTTCCCCTCCTATCTTCCCTCCCCTCCTATCTTCCCTCCTATCTTCCCTCCCCTCCCATCTTCCCTCCCCTCCCATCTTCCCTCCCCTCCCATCTTCCCTCCCATTCCCTTCCCCTCCCATCTTCCCTCCCATTCCCTTCCCCTCCTACCTTCCCTTCCCCTCCAACCTTCCCTTCCCCTCCCATCTTCCCTCCCCTCCCATCTTCCCTCCCATCTTCCCTCCCCTCCTACCTTCCCTTCCCCTCCCATCTTCCCTCCCATTCCCTTCCCCTCCTACCTTCCCTTCCCCTCCAACCTTCCCTTCCCCTCCCATCTTCCCTCCCCTCCCATCTTCCCTCCCCTCCCATCTTCCCTCCCCTCCCATCTTCCCTCCCATTCCCTTCCCCTCCCATCTTCCCTCCCATTCCCTTCCCCTCCTACCTTCCCTTCCCCTCCAACCTTCCCTTCCCCTCCCATCTTCCCTCCCCTCCCATCTTCCCTCCCATCTTCCCTCCCCTCCTACCTTCCCTTCCCCTCCCATCTTCCCTCCCATTCCCTTCCCCTCCTACCTTCCCTTCCCCTCCTACCTTCCCTTCCCCTCCCATCTTCCCTCCCATTCCCTTCCCCTCCTACCTTCCCTTCCCCTCCAACCTTCCCTTCCCCTCCCATCTTCCCTCCCCTCCCATCTTCCCTCCCCTCCCATCTTCCCTCCCATTCCCTTCCCCTCCAACCTTCCCTTCCCCTCCCATCTTCCCTCCCATTCCCTTCCCCTCCTACCTTCCCTTCCCCTCCCATCTTCCCTCCCATTCCCTTCCCCTCCTACCTTCCCTTCCCCTCCAACCTTCCCTTCCCCTCCCATCTTCCCTCCCCTCCCATCTTCCCTCCCCTTCCCTTCTCCTCCTTTCTTTTCCATCCTCACTGAACAGGTGTTTCATTCCACTTGATTTCAGATGTGAGGTGAAGGCCATGTTTCTTATTACCAACCCACATACAGGTATAGAATACAATGCTGCGTAATATATAGAATATAAACTCAACTCCTTGCCTGATGGTGAATGCCCCAGAACCATATGATCTAGATTATAAACCCAGATTGATAGTCAGTATACAGTATAGTGCAGCTGTCATCTACACTCATTGATAACAGGAGTTCTCCAGCTCAGTCAAACGATCTACATGAACCATCATATCTTATCATAGGATATCATACATGAACAACAGGACCAAGCTATGAGGGAGGGAGAGAGAGAGAGAGGGCAGAGGGAGAGAGAGAGAGGACAGGGGAAGAGGGAGAGAACGAAGGAGGGAGACAGAGAGGACAGGGGGAGAGAGAGAGAACAAAGGAGGGAGAGAGCGAGGACAGGGGAAGAGGGAGAGAACGAAGGAGGGAGAGAGAGAGAGAACAGGGGAAGAGGGAGAGAACGAAGGAGGGAGAGAGAGAGAGGACAGGGTAAGAGGGAGAGAATAAAGGAGGGAGAGAGCGAGGACAGGGGAAGAGGGAGAGAACGAAGGAGGGAGAGAGAGAGAGAACAGGGGAAGAGGGAGAGAACAAAGGAGGGAGAGAGAGAGAGGACAGGGTAAGAGGGAGAGAACGAAGGAGGGAGAGAGAGAGGACATGGGAAGAGGGAGAGAATAAAGGAGGGAGAGAGAGAGAGGACAGGGGAAGAGGGAGAGAGAGAGAGAAAGAGAGAGGATATTTGAATGATAGCTAAAAGCCAGTCTTCTTCCAGTTTCAAAGAAATGTTCTAAATCATCTTCCAAGATAATCTACCTTTCTGTTCTCCCGTTGTCATTTGTCTTCCAGCAGCCAATCTCCTGCTGTGTGAGGAATACACATAACAGAAAGATGCCTTTAGACTGAAAGATGATGGAAAGCAGACTGTGTTGTGATGGATGATTGCTTTAACCTGCTCTACACAGATGCAGCTGCTATGAAGAGAACATACAGCTTTTGTTCTAAATGCCACCCTATTCCCTATTTAGTGCCCTACTTTTGACCAGGGACCATAGGGCTCTGGGCAAAAGTAGTGCACTATATAGGGAATAGGGTGCCAATTGGGACATATTACAATCTCCGGCTCATTTCAGATGGAAGCAATATGACCTCGTCTTTTACTTCTCCAGTTTCTTATCTGAACTCTGAGCTGGAGCTTTTATTCTTATCCACTGTGACACAGAACGGGCTCTTGTACTAACTCAGAACACACACACACACATGCACGCACACACAATCAAAACACACACATCTATAAAAATACACACTGACTACGTTGTCATCTTATTTAAAGGCAGCTTGAAGAGCTAGAGAGCTCTACATCACTAAAAACTACAGGCCTGCTTACTGTTCACAGAGGTAGAGTTGTGTGCGTGTGGCTCTGTCCGTGCGTAGTGGCAGGGAAAGGCTTCAACTCTGACAGCCTAAGCAGGTAAAACCGTTTCCTTGGCAACGCCATCGAGACACCTGGAGCATCACCATGGAGACGGTTACTAAGGCTTGATGAGGAGCATTTGCAACGCTATCAAGCCTCTTCTTTACTCCTTGACGTGTGTGTGTGTGTGTGTGTGTGTGTGTGTGTGTGTGTGTGTGTGTGTGTGTGTGTGTGTGTGTGTGTGTGTGTGTGTGTGTGTGTGTGTGTGTGTGTGTGTGTGTGTGTGTGTGTGTGTGTGTGTGTGTGTGTGTCTCTAATTGAATGGAATTAACATGCCTGTCGAAGGATGGATTTCAATCAGCAATGTTTAACTCAATGGTATTTTCATTATGGTAAATCTATGTAGACATAAAGGTTTATTAGGTTTCTTGTTGTTTCTGCCTCTATCTTCCTTTGACTTGGACCCTGTCCAGTCCACAACAGCACTTTGTATGCATCTCCCCCCCCCCCCCCCCCCCTTAAAAGATTTAGATGCACTATTGTAAAGTGATTGTTCCACTGGATATCATAAGGTGAATGCACCATTTTGTAAGTCGCTCTGGATAAGAGCGTCTGCTAAATGACTTACATGTAAATGTAAATGTAAATCTCAAATGGAGCCCTATTCCCTATACAGTGTACTACTTTGACCAGGGCCCATGCTGCACTAAATAGGGAAAAGGGTGGCACTTTTTTTTGTGTTTATTATTATTTTTTACATACACACTTTTATTATAGTGAAGAAGGTAAACTACAACCAAAAAGTCAGAAAGAGCAGAAAAGTAAGGTGAGAGCAGTGGTGGAAAAAGTACCCAGTTGTCATACTTGAGTAAAAGTAAAGATACCATAATAGAAAATGACTCAAGTAAAATTGAAAGTTAGCCAGTAAAATTCTAAAAGTATTTGATATTACATTTACTTAAGTATCAAAAGTAAAAGTATAAATAATTTAAATTTCCTTATATTAAGCAAACCAGACGGAACCATATATATAAATATTGTTTATGTATGGATAGCCAGGGGCACACTCCAACACTCAGACATAATTTACAAACAAAGCATTTGTGTTTAGTGAGTTTACAGAGGCAGTAGGAATGATAAGGGATGTTCTCTTGATAAGTGTGTGAATTGGACCATTTTCCTGTCCTGCTAACTTCTTAAGGCTAGGGCGTCCCGCCAGCTAAGCATTCAAAATGTTACTAGTACTTTTGGGTGTCAGGGAAAATGTATGGAGTAAAAAGTACATTAGTTTCTTTAGGAATGTAGTGAAGTAAAAGTAAAAGTAGTCAAAAATATAAATAGTAAAGTAAAGTACAGATACCCAAAAAAATTACTTAGTAGTACTTTCAAGTATTTTTACTTAAGTACTTTACACCACTGGGTGAGAGGGGGGGGAAAATAAACAAGAAACAAAAGAAAAGAAAAGGGAAACCAGACAGGATTAGACAGGACCAGAGAGGATCAGACAGGACCAGACAAGACAAAAGAAGGCTCGTGGGTAAGCAGCCAGTTAGAAAATAACTCATAATGAATGTCATATTTGATCTTGGCTTGCCTGAGGGCGATATAGAATATGAATGGTTCTCAGATTGTGTGAAAGTCGTCAGTTTGGTATTTCATTTGAAGGAGGAGCTCTCCAAGGGGGCCAGGTCAGACAGTAAATTAAGCCAGTGTATGGTTGAAACACTGATCTGCTTTTCCAGTTTAACAGTATCACTTTTTTTGCAGATGAAGGAAAACAGTAGGATCTGTTTTTTGTCCTTGGGGATAGAAGAAACACAGGGGTCGTCATCATCAAAGTACGTATGCAGATTGATACGGTTGCAGGAAGGGTAATATGGAGGATGACAGAGAATGCTCAGAACGTCTTTCTAGTAATTGTCAATAATGGGACAGAACCAGTACTGTATGGAGATGAGTGTTGGGGAGGTCTGTTTGGCAGAATTGACACAAAGGTGAGTCAACAAGGCCCATCAGCGACAGAGTTCTATTGGTATAGTGGAATTTATGTCAAATTTTATACTGGATAACATTTATTTTCATATTACGCACGATGCTGTGGGGGCTGGTAAATACCTTCTTCTGAGCTTCCCTATTAAGGGAGATGTCTACATCTTTGGTCCGTTTCTCTAGGGTTTCTCTATCAGTTTTTTTATACATTTTGGAAGTAATATTGTCTAAGAAAAATTGGCTTAGCTCTGAGATGTTGTTCTGTTGGGTCGAGTTGCAATTTAGATCTAAGTAAGTGTTTAATCTGTAGGTAATGAAAGCTTGAGGAGCTATTCAGATGAAACCTATCCTGTAACTCCTTAAATGAAATTAACTGTCCTTTATCAAATAACTGATAGGTGTATGTAATGCCTTTATTCTTCCATAGAGTAAACTTTCACAATTTCCAAAATATTTTTTTTGCTTTGGGTAGGTTGTGTTTTGTGGTTGGGCACAGGGGAGGGAAGTGTGTTTTTTGGTTGGGCACAGGGGAGGGAAGTGTGTTTTTTGGTTGGGCACAGGGGAGGGAAGTGTGTTTTTTGGTTGGGCACAGGGGAGAGAAGTGTGTTTTTTGTTTGGGCACAGGGGAGGGAAGTGTGTTTTTTGGTTGGGCACAGGAGAGGGAAGTGTGTTTTTTGGTTGGGCACAGGGGAGGGTAGTGTGTTTTTTGGTTGGGCACAGGAGAGGGAAGTGTGTTTTTTGGTTGGGCACAGGGGAGGGAAGTGTGTTTTTTGCTTGGGCACAGGGGAGGGTAGTGTGTTTTTTGGTTGGGCACAGGGGAGGGTAGTGTGTTTTTTGGTTGGGCACAGGGGAGGGAAGTGTGTTTTTTGGTTGGGCACAGGGGAGGGAAGTGTGTTTTTTGGTTGGGCACAGGGGAGGGTAGTGTGTTTTTTGCTTGGGCACAGGGGAGGGTAGTGTGTTTTTTGGTTGGGCACAGGAGAGGGAAGTGTGTTTTTTGGTTGGGCACAGGGGAGGGAAGTGTGTTTTTTGCTTGGGCACAGGGGAGGGTAGTGTGTTTTTTGGTTGGGCACAGGGGAGGGAAGTGTGTTTTTTGGTTGGGCACAGGGGAGGGTAGTGTGTTTTTTGCTTGGGCACAGGGGAGAGAAGTGTGTTTTTCCCCTGGTTTGCATGCACTCTATTGCAGGTTTTACTATATAATTTCTTCCAGCCAAATGTCCTCATCTGCTTGCATGCACCTCCCCTAAAAATAGTGGTAGGTGGATCGTTTTTCCAGATCTGCAATAGGCTAACAACGAATCATATCACAAACTCAGCAAAAAAAAATGAACGTCCTCTCACTGTCAACTGCGTTTATTTTCAGCAAACTTAACATGTGTAAATATTTGTATGAACATAGCAAGATTCAACAACTGAGACATAAACTGAACAAATTCCACAGACATGTGACTAACAGAAATGGAATAATGTGTCCCTGAACAAAGGGGGGGTCAAAATCAAAGTAACAGTCAGTATCTGGTGTGGCCACCAGCTGCATTAAGTACTGCAGTGCATCTCCTCCTCATGGACTGCACCAGATTTGGCAGTTCTTGCTGTGAGATGTTACCCCACTCTTCCACCAAGGCACCTGCAAGTTCCCGGACATTTCTGGGGGGAATGGCCCTAGCACTCACCCACCAATCCAACAGGTCCCAGACTTGCTCAATGAAATTGAGAGCCAGCTCATCGCTGGTCATGGCAGAACACTGACATTCCTGTCTTGCAGGAAATCATGCACAGTATGGCAGGTGGCAATGTATGGCAGGTGGCAATGTCATGCTAAAGGGTCATGTCAGGATGAGCCTGCAGGAAGGGTACCACATGAGGGAGGAGGATGTCTTCCCTGTAACGCACAGCATTGAGATTGCCTGCAATGACAACAAGCTCAGTCTGATGATGCTGTGACACACCGCCCCAGACCATGACGGACCCTCCACCACCAAATCGATCCCGCTCCAGAGTACAGGCCTCGGTGGAATGCTCATTCCTTCGACGATAAACGCCAATCCGACCATCACCCCTGGTGAGACAAAACCGTGACTTGTCAGTTGTTGCCGGTGATGTCTGGTGAGGACCTGCCTTACAACAGGCCTACAAGCCCTCAGTCCAGCCTCTCTCAGCATATTGCGGACATTCTAAGCACTGAGGGAGGGATTGTGCGTTCCTGGTGTAACTCGGGCAGTTGTTGTTGCCATCCTGTACCTGTCACACAGTTGTGATGTTCGGATGTACCGATCCTGTGCAGGTGTTGTTACACATGGTCTGCCACTGCGAGGACGATCAGCTGTCCGTCCTGTCTCCCTGTAGCGCTGTCTTAGGCGTCTCACTGTACGGACATTGCAATTTATTGCCCTGGCCACATTTGCAGTCCTCATGCCTCCTTGCAGTATGCCTAAGGCACGTTCACGCAGATGAGCAGGGACCCTGGGCATCTTTCTTTTAGTGTTTTTCAGAGTCAGTAGAAAGGCCTCTTTAGTGTCCTAAGTTTTCATAACTGTGACCTTAATTGCCTACCGTCTGTAAGCTGTTAGTGTCTTAACGACCGCTCCACAGGCGCATGTTCATTAATTGTTTATGGTTCATTGAACAAGCATGGGAAACAGTGTTTAAACCCTTTACAATGAAGATCTGTGAAGTTATTTGGATTTTTACGAATTATCTTTGAAAGACAGGGTCCTGAAAAAGGGACATTTCTTTTTTGCTGAGTTTAGGTTATAAATTCCTGGGTTAAATGTTTATGATTATGAGACTTGGTGATAGGACTCAGGGCATAAATGCCAAGTATAAACTGGCAATTATATTTTGTGTTTGATGAGACTTAGGGCTTAACTTCCAAGTATAAAACGCTGATTGTTGTGATAGAGTTAAGGGTTTGAATATTTTTCTATTAAGGGTCTGTAATTGTTCTATGTATTTTGCAATTGTTCTATGTATCATGTCTTCTGTGTGGTATGACTGGATGGTTGGATGTTAAATGAGGAGTTGGTTATAGACAATATAAAGCCTGTGTATTTGAATTAGCGGAGTGGACTTCTGGATCAGATGCTTGGAGGGTTGCCTGTGGGGGATAAACCTTAAAGCATACACCATTGCTGTATTAGTGAATACACCTGCCCATGTGTTACTGACCCATGTTATTTTAAAAATAAATAGTTTTGAAGTAATAGTTTCTCCCTTGGAAGGAGAAGATTATCAGAGATGTCAGGATCGTTGTGGAGGTTACACCAAAGTTTATACCAGTTATAAATCATCTTGAACCCTTTACTATTTCGTGGTTGCTCCATAGAGGACGATTATTTTACACCACCAAGACATTACATGGTGTTTAATTATCATTTACTTATCACCATGCTTTAAATAAACGTATGCGACTTAAGGGATATACTACAAACCGATAGGGTTATTATGCATTCATTTATCTGTATTCACATTGCACGTAGAGCTTAATAATTTTTTTAAAAAAATATACAGTGGGGGAAAAAGCATTTGATCCCCTGCTGATTTTGTACGTTTGCCCACTTACAAAGAAATGATCAGTCTATAATTTCAATAGTAGGTTTATTTGAACAGTGAGAGACAGAATAACAACAAAAAAATCCAGGAAAAACTCATGTCAAAAATGTTATAAAATGATTTGCATTTTAATGAGGGAAATAAGTATTTGACCCCTCTGCAAAACATGACTTAGTACTTGGTGGCAAAACCCTTGTTGGCAATCACAGAGGTCAGACATTTCTTGTAGTTGGCCACCAGGTTTGCACACATCTCAGGAGGGATTTTGTCCCACTCCTCTTTGCAGATCTTCTCCAAGTCATTAAGGTTTCGAAGCTGACATTTGGCAACTCGAACCTTCAGCTCCCTCCACAGATTTTCTATGGGATTAAGGTCTGGCTAGGCCACTGGCTAGGCCACTCCAGGACCTTAATGTGCTTCTTCTTGTGCCACTCCTTTGTTGTCTTGGCCGTGTGTTTTGGGTCATTGTCATGCTGGAATACCCATCCACGACCCATTTTCAATGCCCTGGCTGAGGGAAGGAGGTTCTCACCCAAGATTTGACAGTACATGGCCCCGTCCATCGTCCCTTTGATGCGGTGAAGTTGTCCTGTCCCCTTAGCAGAAAAACACCCCCAAAGCATAATGTTTCCACCTCCATGTTTGACGGTGGAGATGGTGTTCTTGGGGTCATAGGCAGCATTCATCCTCCTCCAAACACGGCGAGTTGAGTTGATGTCAAAGAGCTCCATTTTGGTCTCATCTGACCACAACACTTTCACCAGTTGTCCTCTGAGTCATTCAGATGTTCATTGGCAGACTTCAGACGGGCCTGTATATGTATTCTTGAGCAGGGGGACCTTGCGGGCGCTGCAGGATTTCAGTCCTTCACGGCGTAGTGTGTTACCAATTGTTTTCTTGGTGACTATGGTCCCAGCTGCCTTGAGATCATTGACAAGATCCTCCCGTGTAGTTCTGGGCTGATTCCTCACCGTTCTCATGATCATTGCAACTCCACGAGGTGAGATCTTGCATGGAGCCCCAGGCTGAGGGATATTGACAGTTCTTTTGTGTTTCTTCCATTTGCGAATAATCACACCAAATGTTGTCACCTTCTCACCAAGCTGCTTGGCGATGGTCTTGTAGCCCATTCCAGCCTTGTGTAGGTCTACAATCTTGTCCCTGACATCCTTGGAGAGCTCTTTGGTCTTGGCCATGGTGGAGAGTTTGGAATCTGATTGATTGATTGCTTCTGTGGACAGGTGTCTTTTATACAGTTAACAAACTGAGATTAGGAGCACTCCCTTTAAGAGTGTGCTCCTAATCTCAGCTCGTTACCTGTATAAAAGACACCTGGGAGCCAGAAATCTTTCTGATTGAGAGGGGATCAAATACTTATTTCCCTCATTAAAATGCAAATCAATTTATAACATTTTTTACATGCGTTTTTCTGGATACTTTTGTTGTTATTCTGTCTCTCACTGTTCAAATAAACCTACCATTAAAATTATAGACCACTCTTCCTCTCTCCTCTAACCCTAACACACAGCCACTCTCCTTCCTCTCTCTTCTAACCCTAACACACAGCCACTCTCCTTCCTCTCTCCTCTAATCCTAACACACAGCCACTCTCCTTCCTCTCTCCTCTAACCCTAACACACAGCCACTCTCCTTCCTCTCTCCTCTAACCCTAACACACAGCCACTCTCCTTCCTCTCTCCTCTAACCCTAACACACAGCCACTCTCCTTCCTCTCTCCTCTAACCCTAACACACAGCCACTCTCCTTCCTCTCTCCTCTAACCCTAACACACAGCCACTCTCCTTCCTCTCTCCTCTAACCCTAACACACAGCCACTCTCCTTCCTCTCTCCTCTAACCCTAACACACAGCCACTCTCCTTCCTCTCTCCTCTAACCCTAACACACAGCCACTCTCCTTTCTCTGTCATCGCTTTTTTTCTCTGCATCATGTCTCTCTCTATATCAACCTCTACCCAGTCTTAGTCCTTTCCTTTCCTCTCCCATGTGTGTATGTATGTGAGTGTGTGTGTGGTTCATAGAGGACTTCATTGGCAGGAGATAGAGATGAGTGAATGACATCCCCCCCTCCTCATCCTCCTCATCCTCCTCCTTTTCCCTCCATCATGATGGAAAGATAGAGAGAGGAGAGAAGACTCGCGGCGTAGCAACACCTGGTCACGCCTCACAGCACTAGGCCTCTCTGGGACTGCTCTGATAGAAACCCCCCTGGGATTACACACACACACACACACACACACACACACACACACACACACACACACACACACACACACAGTCTAACAAGGCCCTTTGTCTATGGCTTGTTTCTCCATCATCATCCATTCAGCTTTAGCACGTTTCAAATACACTCACATCTACACAACTCATCTACACAACTCATCTACACTTCTCATCTGCACAACTCATCTGCACAACACAGCTGCACAACACAGCTACACAACTCATCTAAACAACTCATCTACACAGCTACACAACACAGCTACACAACACAGCTACACAACTAATCTAAACAACTCATCTACACAACACATCTACACAACACAGCTACACAACTCATCTAAACAACTCATCTACACAACACATCTATAGAAATTACACAATCCTATTAGAACCACATATACACAGCATATCTACTCAACATCATCTACACAACAGTCACAATCATACACATACAACATACATTATATACAGTTAAAGTCGGAAGTTTACATACACCTTAGCCAAATACATTTAAGCTCAGTTTTTCACAATTCCTGACATTTCATCCTAGTAAAAATTCCCTGTGTTAGGTCAGTTAGGATCACCGCTTTATTTTAAAGAACGTGAAATGTCAGAATAATAGTAGAGAGAATGATTTATTTCAGCTTGTGTTTCTTTCATCACATTCCCAGTTGGTCAGAAGTTTACATACACTCATTTAGTATTTGGTAGCATTGCCTTAAAATTGTTTAACTTGGGTCAAACGTTTCGGGTAGCCTTCCACAAGCTTCCCACAATAAGTTGGGTGAGTCAGGTTTGTAGGCCTCCTTGCTTGCACACGCTTTTTCAGTTCTGCCCACAAATTGGCTATAGGATTGAGGTCAGTGCTTTGTGATGGCCACTCCAATACCTTGACTTTGTTGTCCTTAAGACATTTTGCCACAACTTTGGAAGTATGCTTGGGGTCATTGTCCATTTGGAAGACCCATTTGTGACCAAGCTTTAACTTCCTGACTGATGTCTTGAGATGTTGCTTCAATATATCCACATAATTGTCCTCCTCATGATGCCATCTATTTTGTGAAGCGCACCAGTCCCTCCTGCAGCAAAGCACCCCCACAACATGATGCTGCCACCCCCGTGCTTCACGGTTGGGATGGTGTTCTTCGGCTTGCAAGCCCCTCCCCCCTTTTCCTCTAAACATAACGATGGTCATTATAGCCAAACAGTTCTATTTTTGTTTCATCAGACCAGAGAACATTTCTCCCAAAAAATGTCTTTGTCCCCATGTGCAGTTGTCTGGCTTTTTTATGGCGGTTTTGGAGCAGTGGCTTCTTCCTTGCTGAGCAGCCTTTCAGGTTATGTCAATATAGGACTCGTTTTACTGTGGATACAGATACTTTTGTACCCATTTCCTCTAGCATCTTCACAAGGTCCTTTGCTGTTGTTCTGGGATTGATTTGCACTTTTCGCACCAAAGTACGTACATCTCTAGGAGACAGAATGCGTCTCCTTCCTGAGTTGTATGACAGCTGCGTGATCCCATGGTGTTTATACTTGCGTACTATTGTTTGTACAGATGAACGTGGTACCTTCATGTGTTTGGAAATTGCTCCCAAGGATGAACCAGACTTATGGAGGTCTACAATTATCTTTCTGAGGTCTTGGCTGATTTCTTTTGATTTTCCCATGATGTCAAGCAAAGAAGCACTGAGTTTGAAGGTAGGCCTTGAAATACATCCACAGGTACACCTCCAATTGACTCAAATAATGTCAATTAGCCTATCAGAAGCTTCTAAAGCCTTGACATAATTTTCAGGAATTTTCCAAGCTGTTTAAAGGCACAGTCAACTTAGTGTATGTACATTTCTGACCAACTGGAATTGTGATACAGTGAATTCTAAGTGAAATAATCTGTCTATAAACAATTGTTGGAGAAATTACTTGTGTCATGCATAAATTAGATGTCTTAACCGACTTGCCAAAACTATAGTTTGTAAACAAGAAATTTGTGGAGTGGTTGAAAAACGAGTTTTAATGACTCCAAGTGTATGTAAACTTCAGACTTCAACTGTATGTCGATTGATCGATCAACTGATCCACAAGATGACAGCATACATCAACACAACATTATTTACAGTGCATTCGGAAAGTATTCAGACCCCTTGACTTTTTTCACATTTTGTTACGTTACAGCCTTATTCTAAAATTGATTAAATTGTTTTTTTCCCTCATCAACCTACACACAATACCCCATAATGACAAAGCACAAACCGTTTTTTAGAATAAAAAAAATTGTGTTTTTCACCACCATCAACGAAACACCAAATTATAGAATGATGTCACGTCCTTCCAATAGAGTTCCAGACACTTGTAGAATCTATGCCAAAGCACATTGAAGCTGTTCTGGATGGCTCTGGTAGCTCAACACCCTATCTAATAAGACATTTCCCACTGGGCACAGATGTCAATTCAACCTCTATTCCACGTTGGTTCAACATAATTTCATTGATGTGGAAACAACGTTGATTCAACCAGTGTGTGCCCAGTGGGTTTATGTTGGTGTTTCCTTTATTTTGGCAGTTACCCATGTATTCATGGTCAGGCCAAGTATTGATGTGTGTTGTTCTGTCTGAGACTGACTGTATGCTCAGATTATTGTCTCTAAAGGAGAGCGGAGGAGAAACTGGGTCAACTCTTACACTGTGGAGTGTTACTTACAACATAAACCTAACAGTAAGACACACACACACACATCACACACACACACACACACACACACACACACACACACACACACACACACACACACACACACACACACACACACACACACACACACACACACACACACAGCACACACACACCCATCCTCAGGGAGTATTCACATAAAGACTGAAACAAGGAGGTGATTAATATTCTGATCAGTAGTTTGTAAAGTCTTGCAGCCTCAAAGAAGAGAATTGTCTCTATTCTCAAAGTCAATAGCAGTTACCTCTTTGGATACTGAACCCCCAATCACAAATCAGTCTGCCTGAAGTACCTCCTTATGTGGAACTGATTATTAGGCCTGATTAGTTATTGTGTATCCCCAATGGATAGTCCAGGTTGTCATGACGTTGGCCCGTGGGTAAGGTTTATGACCCCCCATAAATACCTTTCTCCCTTCCCCTCTCTCTCTGACCCTACTGAAGGACTTTTGAATAGCCTTTGTTAAATATAGAGAGTCTGGGAACATCAAACAAGTGGGGGGAAAGGAACCATATTTCGGTAATAGAACCAGTTGGAAATATACCAGGTACTTAATGAGTATGGATGTCAGTTCGGTTGTCATCTGAGACATTATGACTGATGACAGGACGACATAAACTGTACCTGGGAAAGTCTACACATTCTAGTTCAGATGGAATTGTTGTGTAATTAAATGTTTGATATTGAAACTGTTTGTTAGGAGATTAAATGTAATTTTAGCTTCCAAATGAGAGAATTGGGTTTTCATAAGGAAAGAGCCCTGACCAATCAGTGGCCCACCCTGTGAAGAGACAGGGGTTATAAACGATGAAACACACCCTTCTCCCCTCGCCACTATATAAGTCAGTGACGAAATGTAACCAGTCTGTTCCGGGTACGTGAGGTCTGCAGCCTCTGTGTTAAAAGGACTCACATGTCAAGTACAGAACTAAGCCAACCTCAGCGTGAGCTTTGGTTGCGAAAGGTATGAACGTTGAACTCTTATTACCTACAGAAGTGATACTTCCTAGCCGTTGAGTTAGCAGCGGCCGCTGTAGACGTGGGCTAGGAAAGGACGGACGACGTATCCAGTCTAACACACGACGAAGATACTACTACGTATCCATTTTACCACCAGTGACATTCTTCCGAGGACAGGAAGATCTCTGTTGGCCAACACGGCCAGCATCTACGACCAACCTACCGAAGCGCAGCTCAGAGTAAATATTTATTGCATTTTCCTTTTCCGAATGGGCGGTAATTTAGAATGCATATGATACTGTATTTACGATGGCATAGCTGTTTTCTGGTTCCTCAGTCTTCCCGCTCTTTCATTCAAGCCCAACCCCCTTTCTTTGTGTAACCAGCCACCATGCCGGTTTAGCCCACTAGGGCACATTCTCTTATCATTTCCTTGTAACCATATCTGTTTGTTATGCATTTCTGTGAATTACTTAGATTAGTAAATAAATGATTTTAAGACAATTGATGTATGGATGACTCATAGTGAAGACTGGGTTCGTGCAGATAACCAACAATTTACGACGTTTGGAATGAGACTGACCAAGGTAAATAACACATAATTAAAGGAGATTAATCGATCAGATATTATAATATCTGAAAGTTATATTAGGAAAATTACAACTTTGTAATCTGAATATTTTCCTTGGTGCCCCGACCTTCTAGTTAATTACAGTTACACGATTAATCAGTTTAATCGCGTAATAATAATTACAGAGTTATTTGATAAACATGTATTCTGTTTTAATGATGCCAAAGACACGACAAGGTACAACATCTAACCTGCAAGCTCTCTAAAGCAGTGTTCTCAAACTTCTCCTCTGGGACCCCCAGATGTTTCTGTCTCACCTGATTCACCTAATCATGATGATTAGTAAGCTCAAATCAGGTGTGCTAGCTCTGGAATAGATCAAACACATGGAACAGCTGGGGGTCCCTGAAGAGAGGTTTGAAAACCACTGACCAACCCTCAGGGATCCATACTATCTATAGAACCAACCCACAGGGATCCATACTCTCTATAGGACCAACCCACAGGGATCCATACTCTCTATAGAACCAACCCACAGGGATCCATACTCTCTATAGAACCAACCCACAGGGATCCATACTCTCTATAGGACCAACCCACAGGGATCCATACTCTCTATAGAACCAACCCACAGGGATCCATACTCTCTATAGAACCAACCCACAGGGATCCATACTCTCTATAGATCCAACCCACAGGGATCCATACTCTCTATAGAACCAACCCACAGGGATCCATACTCTCTATAGAAAAACCCACAGGGATCCATACTCTCTATAGAACCAACCCACAGGGATCCATACTCTCTATAGAACCAACCCACAGGGATCCATACTCTCTATAGAAAAACCCACAGGGATCCATACTCTCTATAGAACCAACCCACAGGGATCCATACTCTCTATAGATCCAACCCACAGGGATCCATACTCTCTATAGAACCAACCCACAGGGATCCATACTCTCTATAGAAAAACCCACAGGGATCCATACTCTCTATAGAACCAACCCACAGGGATCCATACTCTCTATAGAACCAACCCACAGGGATCCATACTCTCTATAGAACCAACCCACAGGGATCCATACTCTCTATAGAACCAACCCACAGGGATCCATATTCTCTATAGAAAAACCCACAGGGATCCATACTCTCTATAGAACCAACCCACAGGGATCCATACTCTCTATAGAACCAACACACAGGGATCCATACTCTCTATAGAAAAACCCACAGGGATCCATACTCTCTATAGAAAAACCCACAGGGATCCATACTCTCTATAGAACCAACCCACAGGTATCCATACTCTCTATAGAAAAACCCACAGGGATCCATACTCTCTATAGAAAAACCCACAGGGATCCATACTCTCTATAGATCCAACCCACAGGGATCCATACTCTCTATAGAACCAACCCACAGGGATCCATACTCTCTATAGAACCAACCCACAGGGATCCATACTCTCTATAGAAAAACCCACAGGGATCCATACTCTCTATAGATCCAACCCACAGGGATCCATACTCTCTATAGAACCAACCCAGAGGGATCCATGCTCTCCATAGATCCAACCCACAGGGATCCATACTCTCTATAGAACCAACCCACAGGGATCCATACTCTCTATAGAACCAACCCACAGGGATCCATACTCTCTATAGAACCAACCCACAGGGATCCATACTCTCTATAGAACCAACCCAGAGGGATCCATACTCTCTATAGGACCAACCCACAGGGATCCATACTGTCTACAGAACCAACCCAGAGGGATCCATACTCTCTATAGGACCAACCCTCAGGGATCCATACTCTCTATAGAACCAACCCACAGGGATCCATACTCTCTATAGAACCAACCCACAGGGATCCATACTCTCTATAGAACCAACCCACAGGGATCCATACTCTCTATAGAACCAACCCACAGGGATCCATACTCTCTATACAACCAACCCACAGGGATCCATACTCTTTATAGATCCAACCCAGAGGGATCCATGATCTCCATAGATCCAACCCACAGGGATCCATACTCTCTATTGAACCAACCCACAGGGATCCATACTCTCTATAGATCCAACCCACAGGGATCCATACTCTCTATAGAACCAACCCACAGGGATCCATACTCTCTATAGATCCAACCCACAGGGATCCATACTCTCTATAGAAAAACCCACAGGGATCCATACTCTCTATAGAAAAACCCACAGGGATCCATACTCTCTATTGAACCAACCCACAGGGATCCATACTCTCTATTGAACCAACCCACAGGGATCCATACTCTCTATAGAAAAACCCACAGGGATCCATACTCTCTATAGAAAAACCCACAGGGATCCATACTCTCTATTGAACCAACCCACAGGGATCCATACTCTCTATAGAACCAACCCACAGGGATCCATACTCTCTATAGAACCAACCCACAGGGATCCATACTCTCTATAGAACCAACCCACAGGGATCCATACTCTCTATAGAACCAACCCACAGGGATCCATACTCTCTATAGAACCAACCCACAGGGATCCATACTCTCTATAGAAAAACCCACAGGGATCCATACTCTCTATAGAACCAACCCACAGGGATCCATACTCTCTATAGAACCAACCCACAGGTATCCATACTCTCTATAGAACCAACCCACAGGGATCCATACTCTCTATAGAAAAACCCACAGGGATCCATACTCTCTATAGAACCAACCCACAGGGATCCATACTCTCTATAGAACCAACCCACAGGGATCCATACTGTCTACAGAACCAACCCACAGGGATCCATACTCTCTATAGAACCAACCCACAGGGATCCATACTCTCTATTGAACCACCAACCCACAGGGATCAATACTCTCCATAGAACCAACCCACAGGGATCCATACTCTCTATAGAACCAACCCAGAGGGATCCATGCTCTCCATAGATCCAACCCACAGGGATCCATACTCTCTATAGGACCAACCCACAGGGATCCATACTCTCTATAGGACCAACCCACAGGGATCCATACTCTCTATAGAACCAACCCACAGGGATCCATACTCTCTATAGATCCAACACACAGGGATCCATACTCTCTATAGATCCAACACACAGGGATCCATACTCTCTATAGAACCAACCCACAGGGATCCATACTCTCTATAGAACCAACCCACAGGGATCCATACTCTCTATAGGACCAACCCTCAGGGATCCATACTCTCTATAGAACCAATCCACAGGGATCCATACTCTCTATAGATCCAACCCAGAGGGATCGATGATCTCCATAGATCCAACCCACAGGGATCCATACTCTCTATAGGACCAACCCACAGGGATCCATACTCTCTATAGAACCAACCCACAGGGATCCATATTCTCTATACAACCAACCCACAGTGGCGTTGGTGGATGGAGCGAGACATGATGTCCCAGATGTGCTCAATTGGATTCAGGTCTGGGGAACGGGCGTGCCAGTCCATAGCATCAATGCCTACCTCTTGCTGGAACTGCTGACACACTCCAGCCACATGAGGTCTAGCATTGTCTTGCATTAGGAGGAACCCAAGGCCAACCGCACCAGCATATGGTCTCACAAGGTGTCTGAGGATCTCATTTCGGTACCTAATGGCAGTCAGGCTACCTCTGGTGAGCACATGGAGGGCTGTGCGGCCCCCCAAGAAATGCCACCCCACACCATGACTGACCCACCGCCAAACCGGTCATGCTGGAGGATGTTGCAGGCAGCAGAACGTTCTCCACGGCATCTCCAGACTCTGTCACGTCTGTCACGTGCTCAGTGTGAACCTGCTTTCATCTGTGAAGAGCACAGGGCGCCAGTGGCGAATTTGCCAATCTTGGTGTTCTCTGGCAAATGCCAAACGTCCTGCACGGTGTTGGGCTGTAAGCAAAACCCCCACCTGTGGACGTCGGGCCCTCATACCACCCTCATGGAGTCTGTTTCTGACCATTTGAGCAGACACATGCACATTTGTGGCCTGCTGGAGGTCATTTTGCAGGGCTTTGGCAGTGCTTCTCCTGCTCCTCCTTGCACAAAGGCCGAGGTAGCGGTCCTGCTGCTGGGTTGTTGCCCTCCTACGGCCTCCTACACGTCTCCTGATGTACTTGCCTGTCTCCTGGTAGCGCCTCCATGCTCTGGACACTACGCTGACAGACACAGCAAACCTTCTTGCCACAGCTCGCATTGATGTGCCATCCTGGATGAGCTGCACTACCTGAGCCACTTGTGTGGGTTGTAGACTCCGTCTCATGCTACCACTAGAGTGAAAGCACTGCCAGCATTCAAAAGTGACCAAAACATCAGCCAGGAAGCATAGGAACTGAGAAGTGGTCTGTGGTCCCCACCTGCAGAACCACTCCTTTATTGGGGGTGTCTTGCTAATTGCCTATAATTTCCACCTGTTGTTTATTCCATTTGCACAACAGCATGTGACATTTATTGTCATTCAGTGTTGCTTCCTAAGTGGACAGTTTGATTTCACAGAAGTGTGATTGACTTGGAGTTACATTGTGTTGTTTAAGTGTTCCCTTTATTTTTTTGAGCAGTGTAGATCCCACTTAGCTGCTGCCAAGGCAGCAGTAACTCTTTCCAGCTAAAATTAAGGCAGTAATATAAAATGTAATACCATTTTTAAACGTCAAAATACATTTTACAACCGATTTCACAATACATTAAACGTGTGCTCAACAAGCATTATGACCATCATAATTATATAAGCCAGATAGGCCTATCACGTACATGCCCTTATGTCAGTCATCAGTAAAAAAGAGGGTGTCTTGTCCTGCTCCTGAAATCTGCTCCTGCGTTCATCCCAGTCATCAGCAACAGAGCATTGGGGTAGGTGCATGTCTGACATCAATGTGTGCGCAATTACAATGATTTCAGAATGTTATATAACATAAACATACTGTTGACAAGTAGGTTATGGTGTAATGAAATGTTTTGCCTTGTGTGGTAGGTTTTGTGGGTTTTGACATTCTTATGTAGGTGTCATAACCAGTCATAAAATAATGCAATATGTCACAACAGGTCTAAATACATGTCATGACTGTGTTATGACCATATGACAAGTTATGTCAGCTGTTGACATATTATGAAATGGTTATGACCGTGCCATATCTTGCTATGATTTTGGGTGTCAAGTAAAGTGTTACTGAATATTATATGAATCCCATACATTAAAATGGCCAATTTGTGTGCAATCAACTTGCTTAATTTCTCAGCGAAATCATTTCTCAACAAAATAATGTTGCAGGAATGCTAATCTTTTTTGTTTCTAACAACAGAAACTATTGCAGAACAATGTGAGATTGTGGGTGTCGAAATCGTCTTTCTTGTGCTTTTTGAGGTGGAATGACCCCATCAGAACACAGGCTCAGGGGGGACAAATTCTTATTTACAATGACAGTTTACCGGGGAATAGCAGGTTAACTGCCTTGTACAGGGGCAGAACGACAGATTTTTTTTTTACATTGTCAGCTCAGGGATTCAATCTAGCAACCTTTCGGTTCACTGGCCCAACCCTCTAACCACTAGGCTACCTTCTCTAAGGAGAGTCAACGCTCCAGATGACCTGAACCATAACACCAACACTCTTGCCTTTCCTCTTGTGTGCTCCCTCTCTTCCTCTTTCTCTCTTCCCCCTTCACTGATTTTAGATTTGTCGGGAGTAGTGAACAAGTCACGAGTGCACAATTCAGGAGGAAGGAGAGATTGGGATGCAACTACTGTGACCATAGGTACATTCAGTTCACGTCAACATTTGCTACGTTGGGTGACGGTTTGTACTGAATGACACATTTCCCCAAAACGGTGCTCACAGTTCTTCAACAGACTTTGAAGTACGTTTGCTCCTGTTTGGCAGTGGTGGTAAAAGTACTCAGTTGTCATACTTCAGTAAAAGTAAAGATACCTTAATAGAAAACTACTCAAGTAAAACGGAAAGTCACCCAGTAAAATACTACTTGAGTTAAAGACAAAGTATTTGGTTTTAAATGTACTTAAAAAATGTATTTCAACTTCCTTATATTAAAACCTGTTAGGGACAGACGTTCCGCTAGCGGAACGCCTCACCAATATCCAATGTTAGAGCGTGGCGCAAAATACAAATACCTCAAAAATGCTATAACTTCAATTTCTCAAACATATGACTATTTTACACCATTTTAAAGACAAGACTCTCGTTAATCTAACCACATTGTCCGATTTCAAAAAGGCTTTACAGCGAAAGCAAAACATTAGATTATGTCAGGAGAGTACCCTGCCAAAAATAATCACACAGCCATTTTCAAAGCAAGCATATATGTCACAAAAACCAAAACCACAGCTAAATGCAGCACTAACCTTTGATGATCTTCATCAGATGACACTCTTATGACATTATGTTATACAATTCATGCATGTTTTGTTCAATCAAGTTCATATTTATATCAAAAACCAGCTTTTTACATTAGCATGTGATGTTCAGAACTAGCATACCCACCGCAAACTTCCGGTGAATTTACTAAATTACTCACGATAAACGTTGACAAAAAAACAGAACAATTATTTTAAGAATTATAGATACAGAACTCCTTTATGCAATGGCGGTGTCATATTTTAAAATAGCTTTTCGGCGAAAGCACATTTTGCAATATTCTGAGTACATAGCCCGGCCATCATGGCTAGCTAATTTGACACCCAACAAGTTTGGCCCTCACCAAACTCAGATTTACTATAAGCGGCGGTACTCTCCCGGCCTTGTCCACGGTCCTGCCCCATCCAGGATCTCCTCCCAGGTCCATGACTCCCTTATACCACGCTGCTTGGTCCGTTGGTGGTGGGTAGTTCTGTAACGGTCATCTGTGGAAGAAGGAGTAGACCAAAGCGCAGCGTGGTATGTGTTCATGATGTTTGTTATAACTTGAACACTGAAACAAAAAACAAAGTGGAACAAAATGCAACAGCTCTGTCAGGTGAACACACCAAACAGAAAACAACTACCCACACCAACCCTGTGGGAAAAGGCTACCTAAGTATGGTTCCCAATCAGAGACAACGATAGACAGCTGTCCCTTATTTGAGAACCATACCCGGCCAAAACAAAGAAATACCAAAACATAGAAAAAAGGACATAGAATGCCCACCCTAGTCACACCCTGGCCTAACCAAAATAGAGAACAAAACCCTCTCTATGGCCAGGGCGTGACAACGGCACAATTTTGTTATTTTCTTTTTATTGATGGATAGCCGGGGGCACACTCAGACATAATTTAAAAACGATCTTTCTAGTTCCGGTTTTACAGAGCCCATTGATGCCTGCTCACTAGCACTCAGTGCACACTGTAGCCCTACGCAAGCAATGACGACGTCCTCACACCATCCAGAAACATGACAGAAAGTGGATGAATATAAAATTGACGGTTCTTCATCTGGGAATGTTCTACATTTATTTTTGCCTCTAAGACAATTACTTTAATAATTTAATGGATGTTTTACGTACAAAGGTGATGACTAAACTGTCTTATTTTGAATTTTCAAATTTGACTTCTCTATGGGGCCATCTACGGAACGTTACCTCCATTTCTTCCCACACAAACAGAATGATTGTTTGGTATCAACATTAAAGACATGCTCCGGTACTTTGGTGAATAAGAAAGTATTGTGTCAATGTGTAGTTCATACATGCATAATCTATGAGCAGAATTTTCGGGCACCACTTTTTCAGTGCTACTTTTTGAGAACTACTGGCTAAAAAGTATACAAAAGTACTGGAGGATATCTTTAACCTGAGTATCACTACAACAAGCTCTCAGTCTTAGATTTTCATCCACATTCTCCAAACCTCAAATTTAAAAGTTAAGGGTTGAGTTTCAGCACTCATTTCAAATGGTTAAGGCAAGGGGTTGGGAAAGAAAAAAACTAGTATCAACACGGAACCTTCTGATCCAGAGTCATGGGATTACACTCACTGTTACCCCTAATGGACGGTTCTGAACACATTTCCCGGCCCTCAGGACATGGATAGACATCTAATTCCACCAAACATTATGCTTTGCAAGAACACAAATGGCAGTGTATTTCATATAATATCATGAATATAGTAATCATATCATGAATTTAGAAATGTCTTTATATTAATTTTGTTTGAAACAGCACGATGTTCCCCTCACCACCTCGTAGGTATTAGGTGAAACCAAAAGCTCACGAGAAGGTTCCCAGATTTAGCCCAAACGCTCACGAGAAAGTTCCCGGATTTAGCCCAAACGCTCACGAGAAAGTTCCCAGATTTAGCATCAAACACTCAAGAGAAAGTTCCTGGATTTAGCCACAGGTTGTGCTCATTTGGTTTCTCCAACTGTTTTTGTGACAAGTGACCACTTTAATGAGCTCTCCTGTGTTTCGCCCATCAAGTACTGCTGACACATTTGTATTGTTTATTGTAAACGCTAACGTTTATGGAAATTAGATATTTGTTTTCACAACGAGTTTGTCCGTATTGTTTGCAAGTATTGTCCGTTGTTAGTGTACATGTGCAATAGTAGCCTATTGCTATTCCAGTGTATTATCACCGTACCTGTTTAAAGGTGTTAGTGGTTTATGCCAGCTAAGGTTAAGTTAGGGCTAGGGGGCAGTATTGACACGGCTGGATAAAAAACGTACCCGATTTAATCTGGTTACTACTCCTGCCCAGTAACTAGAATATGCATATAATTATTGGCTTTGGATAGAAAACACTCCAAAGTTTCTAAAACTGTTTGAATGGTGTCTGTGAGTATAACAGAACTCAAATGGCAGGTCAAAACCTGAGAGATTCCTTTACAGGAAGTGGCCTGTCTGACCATTTATTGTCTTTCTTTGACATCTCATTCCATTACAAAGGATCTCTGCGGTAACGTGACACTTCCCACGGCTCCAATAGGCTCTCAGAGCCCGGGAAAAACCTGAATGTCGTCATTCCAGCCCCAGGCTGAAACACATTATCGCCTTTCTCAAGTGGCCGATCAAGGGACTGTGGGCTTAGGCGCGTGCACTGGCCGCCCCCGTCTTTCTGGTTTTTCCTCTGTTTACCGAAAAGGAGATTCCCGGTCGGAATATTTACGAGATAAATTGCATAAAAATTGATTTTAAACAGCGGTTGACATGCTTCGAAGTACGGTAATCGAATATTTAGAATTTTTTTGTCACGAATTGCGCCATGCGCGAGACCCTGATTTACCATTTCGGATAGTTTCTGGAACGCACGAACAAAACGCCGCTATTTGGATATAACGATGGATTATTTGGGACCAAACCAACATTTGTTATTGAAGTCGAAGTCCTGGGAGTGCATTCTGACGAAGACAACAAAGGTAATAACATTTTTGTTATAGTAAATCTGATTTTGGTGAAGGCTAAACTTGCCGGGTGTCTAAATAGCTAGCCCGTGATGGCTGGGCTATGTACTTAGAATATTGCAAAATGTGCTTTCACCAAAAAGCTATTTTAAAATCGGACATATCGAGTGCATAGAGGAGTTCTGTATCTATAATTCTTAAAATAATTGTTATGTTTTTTGTGAACGTATATCGTGAGTAATTTAGTAAATTGTTAGTTAATTCCCCGGAAGTTTGTGGGGGGTATGCTAGTTCTGAACGTCACATGCTAATGTAAAAAGCAGTTTTTTGATATAAATATGAACTTGATTGAACAAAACATGCATGTATTGTATAACATAATGTCCTAGGGTTGTCATCTGATGAAGATCATCAAAGGTTAGTGCTGCATTTAGCTGTCTTCTGGGTTTTTGTGACATTATATGCTAGCTTGAAAAATGGGTGTCTGATTATTTCTGGCTGGGTACTCTGCTGACATAATGTAATGTTTTGCTTTTGTTGTAAAGCCTTTTTGAAATCGGACAGTGTGGTTAGATTAACGAGAGTCTTGTCTTTAAATAGCTGTAAAATAGTCATATGTTTGAAAAATTGAAGTAATAGGATTTTTAAGGTATTTGAAAATCGCGCCACTGGATTACACTGGCTGTTGCGTAGGTGGGACGATTACGTCCCGCCTAGCCCATAGAGGTTAAGTCCTTTTAGGATGCCCAGGCTGTAGTAATTGTCTCTGGCTCCCTCCCAGTTAGGGGGAGTGATGAGCTCTACAGCAAAGTCTCACAACTCAATCGCTGGTTGAAAACTGTTTTCCGCCCTCCCAAATATAGAATTTGTAGATAATTGGCCCTCTTTCTGGGACTCACCCACAAACAGGACCAAGCCTGGCCTGCTGAGGAGTGACGGACTCCATCCTAGCTGGAGGGGTGCTCTCATCTTATCTACGAACATAGACAGGGCTCTAACTCCCCTAGCTCCACAATAAGTTAGGGTGCAGGCCAGGCAGCAAGCTGTTGGCCAGCCTGCCAACTTAATGGAGTCTGCCACTAGCACAGTCAGTGTAGTCAGCTCAGCTATCCCCATTGAGACCGTGTCTGTGCCTTGATCTAGGTTGGGCAAAACTAAACATGCGGTGTTCGCTTTAGCAATCTCACTAGTATAAAGACCTCTTCCATTCCTGCCATTATTGAAAGAGATTGTGATATCGCACATCTCAAAATAGGGCTACTTAATGTTAGATCCCTCACTTCCAAGGCAGTTATAGTCAATGAACTAATCACTGATCATAATCTTGATGTGATTGGCCTGACTGAAACATGGCTTAAGCCTGATGAATTTACTGTGTTAAATGAGGCCTCTCCTCCTGGTTACACTAGTGACCATATCCCCCACGCATCCTGCAAAGGCGGAGGTGTTGCTAACATTTACGATACAAATAAAACATTTAAAAAAAAAATATTACTGCGTTTTCGTCTTTTGAGCTTCTAGTCATGAAATCTATGCAGCCTACTCAATCACTTTTTATAGCTACTGTTTACAGGCCTCCTGGACCGTATACAGCGTTCCTCACTGAGTTCCCTGAATTCCTATTGGATCTTGTAATCATGGCAGATAATATTCAAACTTTTGGTGACTTTAATATTCACATGGAAAAGTCCACAGACCCAAAGGGCTTTCAGAGCCATCATCAACTCAGTGGGTTTTGTCCAACATGTCTCCGGACCTGCTCACTGCCACAGTCATACTCTGGACCTAGTTTTGTCCCGTGGAATAAATGTTGTGGATCTTAATGTTTTTCCTATCGGACCACCATTTTATTACATTTGCAATCGCAACAAATAATCTGCTCAGACCCCAACCAAGGATCATCAAACCCAAAGATTCCTAGATGCCCTTCCAGACTCCCTCCACCTACCCAAGGACGTCAGAGTACAAAAATCTGTTAATTAACCACCTAACTGATGAACTCAATTTAACCTTGCGTAATACCTTAGATGCAGTCACACCCCTAAAAACAAAAAACATTTGTCATAAGAAACTAGCTCGCTGGTATACAGAAAATACCCAAGCCCTGAAGCAAGCTTCCAGAAAATTGGAACAGAAATGGCGCTACACCAAACTGGAAGTCTTCTGACCAGCTTGGAAAGACAGTACCGTGCGGTATCGAAGAGATCATCCTATTTTTCAAACTTATTTGAGGAAATTAAGAACAATCCAAAATGTATTTTTGACTGTTGCAAAGCTAACTAAAAATCAGCATTCCCTAAGAGAGGATGGCTTTCACTTCAACAGTGATAAATTCATGAACTTCTTTGATGAAAAGATCATGATCATTACAAAGCAAATTACGGACTCCTCTTTAAATCTGCGTATTTCTCCAAAGCGCAGTTGTCCTGAGTCTGCACAACATTTTGAGGACCTATGATCAAGGGAGACACTCAAGTTTTTGAATACTATATCTCTTGACACATTGATGAAAATAGTCATGGCCTCTAAATCTTCAACCTGCATACTGGACCCTATTCCAATTAAACTTCTGGAAAAGCTGCTTCCTGTGCTTGGCCCTCCTATGTCGAACATAATAAACAGCTCCCTACCAAACTCTGTAAAAGTGGCAGTAATAAAGCCTTTCTTGAAAAAGTCAAAACTTAACCCAGAAATATAAAAAACTATTGGCCTATATCGAATCTCCCATTCCTCTCAAAAATGTTAGAAAAAGCTGCTTTCCTGAAGACAAACAATGTATACAAAATGCTTCAGTCTGGTTTTAGTCCTAATCATTGCACTGAGACAGCACTTGTGAAGTTGGTCAATTACCTTTTAATGGCGTCAGACCGAGTCTCTGCATCTGTCCTTGTGCTCCTAGACCTTAGTGCTGCTTTTGATACCATCGATCACCACATTCTTTTGGAGAGATTGGAAACCAAAATTGGTCTACACAGACAAGTTCTGGCCTGTTTTTTTCTGTCGGAAAGATATCAGTTTGTCTCTGTAGATGGTTTGTCCTCTGACAAACCAACTGTACATTTCGGTGTTCCTCAAGGCTCCGTTTTAGGAACACTATTGTTTTCACTATATATTTTACCTCTTGGTGATGTCATTCGGAAACATAATGTTAATTTTCACTGCTATGTGGACGACACACAGCTGTATATTTTGATGAAACATGGTGAAGCCCCAAAATTGCCCTCCCTGGAAGCCTGTGTTTCAGACATGAGGAAGTGGATGTCGGCAAATGTTCTACTTTTAAACTCGGACAAAACAGAGACACTAGTTCTAGGTCCCAAGAAACAAAGAGATCTTCTGTTGAATCTGACAATTAATCTTGATGGTTGTACAGTCGTCTCAAATAAAACTGTGAAGGACCTCGGCGCTACTCTGGACCCTGATCTCCCTTTTGACGAACATATCAAGACAGTTTCAAGGACAGCTTTTTACATCTATGTAACACTGCAAAAATCTGAAACTTTCTGTCCAAAAATGATGCAGAAAAATTAATCCATGCTTTGGTTACTTCTAGATTAGACTACTGCAGTGCTCTACTTTCCGGCTACCCGGATAAAGCACTAAATAAACTTCAGTTAGTGCTAAACACGGCTGCTAGAATCTTGACTAGAACCAAAAAAATGTATCACATTACTCCAGTGCTAGCCTCTCTACACTGGCTTCCTGTTAAGGCTAGGGCCGATTTCAATGTTTTACTGCTAACCTACAAAGCATTACATGGGCTTGCTCCTACATATCTTTCCGATTTGGTCCTCCCGTACATACCTACACGTACGCTATGGTCACAAGACACAGGCCTCCTTACTGTCCCTAGAATTTCTAAACAAACAGCTGGAGGCAGGAACCCTGACCTGTTCACGTGCTACCTTGTCCCAGACCTGCTGTTTCAAACTCTCTAGATACAGCAGGTGCGTTAGAGATACTCTGAATGATCGGCTACGAAAAGCCAACTGATTTACTCCTGAGGTGCTGACCTGTTGCACCCTCTACAACCACTGTGATTATTATTATCTGACCCTGCTGGTCATCTATGAACATTTGAACATCTTGGCCATGTTCTGTTATAATCTTCACCAGGCACAGCCAGAAGAGGACTGGCCACCCTTCATAGCCTGGTTCCTCTCTAGGTTTCTTTCTAGGTTCCGGCCTTTCTAGGGAGTTTTTCCTAGCCACCGTGCTTCTACACCTGCATTGCTTGCTGTTTGGGGTTTTAGGCTGGGTTTCTGTACAGCACTTTGTGACATCAGCTGATGTAAGAAGGGCTTTACAAATAAATTTGATTGATTGATTGATAGTCATTAGTGCACACGTAGCATTGCCATTTCAGTGTATTATCACCGTACCTGCTTAAAGGTGTTAATGGTTTATGCTAAGGTTAAGTTCTTTTAGGATGCCCAGGCTGTAGTCATTAGTGCACACGTAGCAAAAGGTTTTGCAAAGAAAACAAGGGTTTCTTATTGGACAAGTTCAGTTAGGCCTGTTTGCTTCCTTTACTTAATATAGTAGTAATAATAATAATTATAATAATACTATAATAATAAGGCCTAAGTTTATTATTTTTGTTGAGTTCATTAGTTTTGTCAGCTATTTAAACATTTTTTTTAATCTTTACATTCGTGTAAATACAAACTCTGGATCCAATCTTCATCATCACCACCTGATTCCATCTGAACTGTTGGTGCCCCACCGTAAATAAATAGGCCTCTATCCTAACACACACACATAAAGAAAAAATACACATATGCATGCTATAACCTGACTTCCTGTCAATAGTGGGACCAATGAGGGCAGACAGACTTCTGATCGGTGCACCACAGGTCCTAAGGGAGTGTGTGTGTGTGTGTGTGTGTGTGTGTGTGTGTGTGTGTGTGTGTGTGTGTGTGTGTGTGTGTGTGTGTGTGTGTGTGTGTGTGTGTGTGTGTGTGTGTGTGTGTGTGTGTGTGTGTGTGTGTGTGTGTGCCTAAAGGAAGTAGAAGAGAGGGGTCAGACTATTTCAGTCTCTCTGATCAATGGATCAGCTCTGTTGGAGGATCAATCACTTGACCTTCAGAGTTACAGCACCACACCTAGCATGCTAAAACTTGACTTCCTACCCCTATCCCCTTACCTCTGACTTCCAACCACTCTATCCCCCATAGGCATCTTGGGTCTGAAGGAGACACAAGCAGACACAGTGTGTTATCATTCTTCCCTTCCAAACAGCACCAGAGTGTTCACTAGGAGTAATCAGGTTCAATGAAGTGTCAAAGGCAGAGGATAAAATTAGCAGGACAGCAGCTCCCTAGAACCTAAGCCCTAATTCCTATAACTGCTCTACCTCTCTCTCTCTACCTCCCTAGGACCTAAGCCCTAATTCTACCACTACTCTACCTCTCTCTACCTCCCTAGGACCTAAGCCCTAATTCTACCACTACTCTACCTCTCTCTCTCTACCTCCCTAGGACCTAAGCCCCAATTCCTATCACTACTCTACCTCTCTATCTCTCTCTCTCTCTCTACCTCCCTAGGACCTAAGCCCCAATTCCTACCACTACTCTACATCTCTCTACCTCCCTAGGACCTAAGCCCCAATTCCTACCACTACTCTAAGTCTCTCTAGCTCCCGAGGACCTAAGCCCTAATTCTACCACTACTCTACCACTACTCTACCTCTCTCTACCTCCCTAGAACCTAAGCCCTAATTCTACCACTACTCTACCTCTCTCTCTCTCTCTCTCTACCTCCCTAGGACCTAAGCCCTAATTCCTATCACTACTCTACCTCTCTCTCTCTCTATCTCCCTGGGACCTACGCCCTAATTCCTATCACTACTCTACCTCTCTCTCTCTCTACCTCCCTGGGACCTACGCCCTAATTCCTATCACTACTCTACCTCTCTCTCTCTCTACCTCCCTAGAACCTAAGCCCTAATTCTACCACTACTCTACCTCTCTCTCTCTCTACCTCCCTGGGACCTACGCCCTAATTCCTATCACTACTCTACCTCTCTCTCTCTCTACCTCCCAAGGACCTAAGCCCCAATTCCTATCACTACTCTCCCTCTCTCTACCTCCCTAGAACCTAAGCCCCAATTCCTATCACTACTCTAACTCTCTCTCTCTCTCTACCTCCCTAGGACCTAAGCCCTAATTCCTACCACTACTCTACCTCTCTCTCTCTCTCTACCTCCCTAGGACCTAAGCCCTAATTCTACCACTACTCTACCTCTCTCTCTCTACCTCCCTAGGACCTACGCCCTAATTCCTCCCACTACTCTACCTCTCTCTCTCTCTACCTCCCTAGGACCTAAGCCCTAATTCCTATCACTACTCTACCCGTCTCTCTCTACCTCCCTAGGACCTAAGCCATAATTCCTATCACTACTCTACCTCTCTCTCTCTCTCTCTCTCTCACCTCCCTAGGACATAAGCCTTAATTCTACCACTACTCTACCTCTCTCTCTCTCTACCTCCCTAGGACCTAAGCCCTAATTCTACCACTACTCTACTATACTCTACCTCTCTCTCTCTACCTCCCTAGGACCTAAGCCCTAATTCCTCCCACTACTCTACCTCTCTCTCTCTCTACCTCCCTAGAACCTAAGCCCCAATTCCTATCACTACTCTACCTCTCTCTCTCTACCTCCCTAGGACCTAAGCCCTAATTCCTCCCACTGCTCTACCTCTCTCTCTCTACCTCCCTAGAACCTAAGCCCTAATTCCTACCACTACTCTACCTCTCGCTCTCTCTCTACCTCCCTAGGACCTAAGCCCCAATTCCTACCACTACTCTACCTCTCTCTACCTCCCTAGGACATAAGCCCTAATTCCTACCACTACTCTACCTCTCTCTCTCTCTACCTCCCTAGGACCTAAGCCCTAATTCCTCCCACTACTCTACCTCTCTCTCTCTCTCTCTCTCTCTACCTACCTCCCTAGGACCTAAGCCCCAATTCCTACCACTACTCTACCTCTCTCTACCTCCCTAGGACCTAAGCCCTAATTCCTACCACTACTCTACCTCTCTCTCTCTCTACCTCCCTAGGACCTAAGCCCTAATTCTACCACTACTCTACCTCTCTCTCTCTCTACCTCCCTAGGACCTAAGCCCTAATTCCTATCACTACTCTACCTCTCTCTCTCTCTACCTCCCTAGAACCTAAGCCCTAATTCTACCACTACTCTACCTCTCTCTCTCTCTCTACCTCCCTGGGACCTACGCCCTAATTCCTATCACTACTCTACCTCTCTCTCTCTCTACCTCCCAAGGACCTAAGCCCCAATTCCTATCACTACTCTCCCTCTCTCTACCTCCCTAGAACCTAAGCCCCAATTCCTATCACTACTCTAACTCTCTCTCTCTCTCTACCTCCCTAGGACCTAAGCCCTAATTCCTACCACTACTCTACCTCTCTCTCTCTCTACCTCCCTAGGACCTAAGCCCTAATTCTACCACTACTCTACCTCTCTCTCTCTACCTCCCTAGGACCTACGCCCTAATTCCTCCCACTACTTTACCTCTCTCTCTCTCTACCTCCCTAGGACCTAAGCCCTAATTCCTATCACTACTCTACCTCTCTCTCTCTACCTCCCTAGGACCTAAGCCATAATTCCTATCACTACTCTACCTCTCTCTCTCTCTCTCTCTACCTCCCTAGGACATAAGCCTTAATTCTACCACTACTCTACCTCTCTCTCTCTCTACCTCCCTAGGACCTAAGCCCTAATTCTACCACTACTCTACTATACTCTACCTCTCTCTCTCTACCTCCCTAGGACCTAAGCCCTAATTCCTCCCACTACTCTACCTCTCTCTCTCTCTACCTCCCTAGAACCTAAGCCCCAATTCCTATCACTACTCTACCTCTCTCTCTCTACCTCCCTAGGACCTAAGCCCTAATTCCTCCCACTGCTCTACCTCTCTCTCTCTACCTCCCTAGAACCTAAGCCCTAATTCCTACCACTACTCTACCTCTCGCTCTCTCTCTACCTCCCTAGGACCTAAGCCCCAATTCCTACCACTACTCTACCTCTCTCTACCTCCCTAGGACATAAGCCCTAATTCCTACCACTACTCTACCTCTCTCTCTCTCTACCTCCCTAGGACCTAAGCCCTAATTCCTCCCACTACTCTACCTCTCTCTCTCTCTCTCTCTCTCTCTCTCTACCTCCCTAGGACCTAAGCCCCAATTCCTACCACTACTCTACCTCTCTCTACCTCCCTAGGACCTAAGCCCTAATTCCTACCACTACTCTACCTCTCTCTCTCTCTACCTCCCTAGGACCTAAGCCCTAATTCTACCACTACTCTACCTCTCTCTCTCTCTACCTCCCTAGGACCTAAGCCCTAATTCCTATCACTACTCTACCTCTCTCTCTCTCTACCTCCCTAGAACCTAAGCCCTAATTCTACCACTACTCTACCTCTCTCTCTCTCTCTACCTCCCTGGGACCTACGCCCTAATTCCTATCACTACTCTACCTCTCTCTCTCTCTACCTCCCAAGGACCTAAGCCCCAATTCCTATCACTACTCTACCTCTCTCTACCTCCCTAGAACCTAAGCCCCAATTCCTATCACTACTCTAACTCTCTCTCTCTCTCTACCTCCCTAGGACCTAAGCCCTAATTCCTACCACTACTCTACCTCTCTCTCTCTCTACCTCCCTAGGACCTAAGCCCTAATTCTACCACTACTCTACCTCTCTCTCTCTACCTCCCTAGGACCTACGCCCTAATTCCTCCCACTACTTTACCTCTCTCTCTCTCTACCTCCCTAGGACCTAAGCCCTAATTCCTATCACTACTCTACCTCTCTCTCTCTACCTCCCTAGGACCTAAGCCATAATTCCTATCACTACTCTACCTCTCTCTCTCTCTCTCTCTACCTCCCTAGGACATAAGCCTTAATTCTACCACTACTCTACCTCTCTCTCTCTCTACCTCCCTAGGACCTAAGCCCTAATTCCTACCACTACTCTACTATACTCTACCTCTCTCTCTCTACCTCCCTAGGACCTAAGCCCTAATTCCTCCCACTACTCTACCTCTCTCTCTCTCTACCTCCCTAGGACCTAAGCCCTAATTCCTCCCACTGCTCTACCTCTCTCTCTCTACCTCCCTAGAACCTAAGCCCTAATTCCTACCACTACTCTACCTCTCTCTCTCTCTCTACCTCCCTAGGACCTAAGCCCCAATTCCTACCACTACTCTACCTCTCTCTACCTCCCTAGGACCTAAGCCCTAATTCCTACCACTACTCTACCTCTCTCTCTCTCTACCTCCCTAGGACCTAAGCCCTAATTCTACCACTACTCTACCTCTCTCTCTCTCTACCTCCCTAGGACCTAAGCCCTAATTCCTATCACTACTCTACCTCTCTCTCTCTCTACCTCCACAGGACCTAAGCCCTAATTCCTATCACTACTCTACCTCTCTCTCTCTCTACCTCCCAAGGACCTAAGCCCCAATTCCTATCACTACTCTCCCTCTCTCTACCTCCCTAGAACCTAAGCCCCAATTCCTATCACTACTCTAACTCTCTCTCTCTCTCTACCTCCCTAGGACCTAAGCCCTAATTCCTACCACTACTCTACCTCTCTCTCTCTCTACCTCCCTAGGACCTAAGCCCTAATTCTACCACTACTCTACCTCTCTCTCTCTACCTCCCTAGGACCTACGCCCTAATTCCTCCCACTACTCTACCTCTCTCTCTCTCTACCTCCCTAGGACCTAAGCCCTAATTCCTATCACTACTCTACCTCTCTCTCTCTACCTCAAATGGACCTAAGCCATAATTCCTATCACTACTCTACCTCTCTCTCTCTCTCTCTCTACCTCCCTAGGACATAAGCCTTAATTCTACCACTACTCTACCTCTCTCTCTCTCTACCTCCCTAGGACCTAAGCCCTAATTCTACCACTACTCTACTATACTCTACCTCTCTCTCTCTACCTCCCTAGGACCTAAGCCCTAATTCCTCCCACTACTCTACCTCTTTCTCTCTCTACCTCCCTAGAACCTAAGCCCCAATTCCTATCACTACTCTACCTCTCTCTCTCTACCTCCCTAGGACCTAAGCCCTAATTCCTCCCACTGCTCTACCTCTCTCTCTCTACCTCCCTAGAACCTAAGCCCTAATTCCTACCACTACTCTACCTCTCTCTCTCTCTCTACCTCCCTAGGACCTAAGCCCCAATTCCTACCACTTCTCTACCTCTCTCTACCTCCCTAGGACATAAGCCCTAATTCCTACCACTACTCTACCTCTCTCTCTCTCTACCTCCCTAGGACCTAAGCCCTAATTCCTCCCACTACTCTACCTCTCTCTCTCTCTCTCTCTCTCTACCTCCCTAGGACCTAAGCCCCAATTCCTACCACTACTCTACCTCTCTCTACCTCCCTAGGAACTAAGCCCTAATTCCTACCACTACTCTACCTCTCTCTCTCTCTACCTCCCTAGGACCTAAGCCCTAATTCTACCACTACTCTACCTCTCTCTCTCTCTACCTCCCTAGGACCTAAGCCCTAATTCCTATCACTACTCTACCTCTCTCTCTCTCTACCTCCCTAGGACCTAAGCCCTAATTCCTATCACTACTCTACCTCTCTCTCTCTACCTCCCTAGGACCTAAGCCCTAATTCCTATCACTAATCTCCCTCTCTCGACCTCCCTAGAACCTAAACCCCAATTCCTACCACTACTCTACCTCTCTCTCTCTCTCTACCTCCCTAGGACCTAAGCCCTAATTCCTATCACTACTCTACCGCTCTCTCTCTATCTACCTCCCTAGGACATAAGCCCTAATTCTACCACTACTCTACCTCTCTCTCTCTCTACCTCCCTAGGACCTAAGCCCTAATTCTACCACTACTCTACTCTACTCTACCTCTCTCTCTCTACCTCCCTAGGACCTAAGCCCTAATTCCTCCCACTACTCTACCTCTCTCTCTCTCTCTCTCTACCTCCCTAGGACCTAAGCCCTAATTTTACCACTACTCTACTCTACCTCTCTCTCTCTACCTCCCTAGGACCTAAGCCCTAATTCCTCCCACTACTCTACCTCTCTCTACCTCCCTAGGACATAAGCCCTAATTCCTACCACTACTCTACCTCTCTCTCTCTCTACCTCCCTAGAACCTAAGCCCTAATTCCTACCACTACTCTACCTCTCTCTCTCTACCTCCCTAGGACATAAGCCCTAATTCCTACCACTACTCTACCTCTCTCTCTCTCTACCTCCCTAGCCGCCCACCACCCTACCACCCCCCCCCCCCGCCGCCTAATTCCTACCACTACTCTACCTCTCTCTCTCTCTCCTCCCAGGCCTGCCCTACCCCCCCCCCCCCCCCCCCCGAACCTAAGCCCTAATTCCTCCCACCCCCAGGCCTAGCCTCCTCCCACCTCTCCTCCCTCTCTACCTCCCTAGGACCTAAGCCCTAATTCCTATCACTACTCTACTTCTCTCTCTCTACCTCCCTAGGACCTAAGCCCCAATTCCTACCACTACTCTCCCTCTCTCTACCTCCCTAGAACCTAAGCCCCAATTCCTATCACTACTCTAACTCTCTCTCTCTACCTCCCTAGGACATACGCCCTAATTCTACCACTACTCTACCTCTCTCTCTCTCTCTCTCTACCTCCCTAGAACCTAAGCCCTAATTCCTACCACTACTCTACCTCTCTCTACCTCCCTAGGACATAAGCCCTAATTCCTACCACTACTCTACCACTACTCTACCTCTCTCTCTCTACCTCCCTAGGACCTAAGCCCTAATTCCTCCCACTACTCTACCTCTCTCTCTCTCTCTCTACCTCCCTAGGACCTAAGCCCCAATTCCTACCACTACTCTCCCTCTCTCTACCTCCCTAGAACCTAAGCCCCAATTCCTACCACTACTCTACCTCTCTCTACCTCCCTAGGACCTAAGCCCTAATTCCTACCACTACTCTACCTCTCTCTCTCTCTACCTCCCTAGGACCTAAGCCCTAATTCCTACCACTACTCTACCTCTCTCTCTCTCTACCTCCCTAGGACCTAAGCCCTAATTCTACCACTACTCTACCTCTCTCTACCTCCCTAGGACCTAAGCCCTAATTCTACCACTACTCTACCTCTCTCTCTCTCTCTACCTCCCTAGGACCTAAGCCCTAATTCTACCACTACTCTACCTCTCTCTCTCTACCTCCCTAGGACCTAAGCCCTAATTCCTACCACTACTCTACCTCTCTGTCTCTACCTCCCTAGGACCTAAGCCCTAATTCTACCACTACTCTACCTCTCTCTCTCTCTCTCTCTACCTCCCTGGGACCTAAGCCCTAATTCTACCACTACTCTACCTCTCTCTCTCTCTCTCTCTCTACCTCCCTAGGACCTAAGCCCTAATTCCTACCACTACTCTACCTCTCTCTCTCTCTACCTACCTAGAACCTAAGCCCCAATTCCTACCACTACTCTACCACTACTCTACCTCTCTCTCTCTACCTCCCTAGGACCTAAGCCCTAATTCTTACCATTACTCTACTCTACCTCTCTCTCTCTCTCTCTCTACCTCCCTAGGACCTAAGCCCTAATTCCTACCACCTCTCTCTCACTCTCGTAGTAAGTGTAACATTAATGTGGGATCTTCTGAGTGCTTCTGCTCACAGAACACATCTCCTCATATCAATCACACACACCTTCCCTGGAGTAGGCTTTCCCTGTGCCCTATGCCCTAACACACACAAACACCCTGGAGTAGGCTTTCCCTGTGCCCTAACACGCACACAAACACCCTGGAGTAGAATTTCCCTGTGCCCTGTGCCCTAACACACACAAACACCCTGGAGTAGGCTTTCCCTGTGCCCTATTCCCTAATACACACAAACACCCTGGAGTAGGCTTTCCCTGTGCCCTGTGCCCTAACACACAGAAACACCCTGGAGTGGGCTTTCCTTGTGCCCTATGCCCTAACACACACAAACATCCTGGAGTAGGCTTTCCCTGTGCCCTGTGCCCTAACACGCACACAAACACCCTGAAGTGGGCTTTCCCTGTGCCCTATGCCCTAACACGCACACAAACACCCTGAAGTGGGCTTTCCCTGTGCCCTATGCCCTAACACGCACACAAACACCCTGAAGTGGGCTTTCCCTGTGCCCTATGCCCTAACACGCACACAAACACCCTGAAGTGGGCTTTCCCTGTGCCCTGTGCCCTAACACACACACAAACATCCTGAAGTGGGCTTTCCCTGTGCCCTGTGCCCTAACACGCACACAAACATCCTGGAGTAGGCTTTCCCTGTGCCCTGTGCCCTAACACACACAAACACCCTGAAGTAGGCTTTTCCTGTTTCCTCCACAGTAACATGTCAGCTCTGATTATGTGTTCCGTCTGCTGTTTCCTTTAGGAGCTTCTATTTCGGAGCTGTTTCCCAGTCCTCCACACACGTGTTCAGTGTGTGTGTCTCTTCATGCAGTGAGGACATCCATCACATAATCTGTTGGTCCCTAACCCTACAAAGGAAACACAAAACAAGGTGTGTGTGTGAGTTATGTGTGTGTGATTCATGGGCCCGTTAATTAACTGCGTGGGAAAGCTGTCTCTTTCCATCAGAACTCATATACAGTGCTGTGATACAGAGGGCAGGAAAACTTCACCCTAACACACACACACACACACACACACACACACACACACACACACACACACACACACACACACACACACACACACACACACACACACACACACACACACACACACACACATACACACAGGGTAAACAAACCATCTGGAGGTACTTTCCTTTGTGCTCTGTCACACAACCAAAAACAACGACAATAAATTCAGCCAGTAAAGTCAATGAAGCTAGTTGTTGGGGCCAGGTGATGGGGGGATGAGGGGGTGAGGGGATGAGGGAGTGAGGTGGTGAGGAGCTGGTCGACGTAGGTGTGCTAACTGAGACCCTCTGTGATGGTCCACAGAGAGGATGGAAGGCAGGTGGGAAAGAGGAGAAGTGTCAGTTGTGGGAGTAATGAGGAGGAGAAATGGAGAGGGAGAGGAGAGAGGAGAGAGGGTGGAAAGGGAAAGGGGAGAGGAGAGAGGGGTGGGAAGGGTAGACCCAATCTAATAATATATTTCCTTGAATGAGCTGCCTCACTGAACAGGAGAACAATAATCCACCTCTGATGTCTAACCTTCCTTAAACAGGTCTTGTTTTGTAAACGTCTGATGTCTAACCTTAAACAGGTCTTGTTTTGTAAACGTCTGATGTCTAACCTTCCTTAAACAGGTCTTGTTTTGTAAACGTCTGATGTCTAACCTTAAACAAGTCTTGTTTTGTAAACGTCTGATGTCTAACCTTAAACAGGTCTTGTTTTGTAAATGTCGGATGTCTAACCTTAAACAGGTCTTGTTTTGTAAACGTCTGATGTCTAACCTTAAACAGGTCTTGTTTTGTAAACGTCTGATGTCTAACCTTAAACAGGTCTTGTTTTGTAAATGTCGGATGTCTAACCTTAAACAGGTCTTGTTTTGTAAACGTCTGATGTCTAACCTTAAACAGGTCTTGTTTTGTAAATGTCTGAATTCTGACCCTAAGCAGGTCTTCTATATAAAAGTCTGATTACTAACCTGAAACAGTCAAACTGTGAGGCCAAATCCATAAACTGTCACCTAAATACTGTACATTCCTTGGCTCGTCTCTGAGAGATGAAGCATTCTTGGTTTGTTTATTGTAGAAATATGTTTTATATTCCTCTGTGTACACAGTGACGTATGATCCATTTCTCTTGTGTAATGTACACAGTGTGTATGTATGTATGTATGTATGTATGTATGTATGTATGTATGTATGTATGTATGTATGTATGTATGTATGTATGTATGTATGTATGTATGTACAGTTGAAGTCGGAAGTTTACATACACCTTAGCCAAATACATTTAAACGTTTTTCACAATTCCTGACATTTAATCCTAGTAGTAATTCCCTCTCTTAGGTCAGTTAGGATCACCACTTTATTTTAAGAATGTGAAATGTAGGAAAAATAATATAGAGAATAATTTATTTCAGCTTTTATTTCTTTCATCACATTCCCAGTGGATCAGAAGTTTACATACACTCAATTAGAATTTGGCAGCATTGCCTTTAAATTGTTTAACTTGGGTCAAACGGTTTGGGTAGCCTTCCACAAGCTTCCCACAATAAGTTGGGTGAATTTTAGCCCATTCCTCCTGACAGAGCTAGTGTAACTGAGTCAGGTTTGTAGGCCTCCTTGCTCGCTTTTTCAGTTCTGCCCACACATTGTCTATAGGATTGAGGTCAGGGCTTTGTGATGGCCACTCCAATACCTTGACTTTGTTGTCCTTAAGCCATTTTGCCACAACTTTGGAAGTATGCTTGGGGTCATTGTCCATTTGGAAGACCCATTTGCGACCAAGCTTTAACTTCCTGACTGATGTCTTGAGATGTTGCTTCAATATATCCACATAATTTTCATGATGCCATCTATTTTGTGAAGCGCGCAATTCCCTCCTGCAGCAAAGCACCCCCACAACATGATGCTGCCACCCCCGTCCTTCACGGTTGGGATGGTGTTCTTCGGCTTGCAAGCTCCCCCCTTTTCCCTACAAACATAACGATGGTCATTATGGCCAAACAGTTCTATTTTTGTTTCATCAGACCAGAGGACATTTCTCCAAAAAGTATGATCTTTGTCCCCATGTGCAGTAGCAAACCGTAGTCTGGATTTTTTTATGGTAGTTTCGGAGCAGTGGCTTGTTCCATGCTGAACGGCCTTTCAGGTTATATCGATATAGGACTCGTTTTACTGTGGATATAGATACTTTCGTACCTGTTTCCTCCAGCATCTTCACAAGGTCCTTTGCTGTTGTTCTGGGATTGATTTTCACTTTTTGCACCAAAGTATGTTCATCTCTAAGAGACAGAACGCGTCTCCTTCCTGAGTGGTATGATGGCTGCGTGGTCCCATGGTGTTTATACTTGCGCACTATTGTTTGTATAGATGAACGTGGTACTTTCAGGCGTTTGGAAATTGCTCCCAAGGATGAACCAGACTTGTGGAGGTCTACAATTATTTTTCTGAGGTCTTGGCTGATTTCTTTTGATTTTCCCATGATGCCAAGCAAAGCGTTTGAAGGTAGGCCTTGAAATACATCCACAGGTACATCTCCAATTGACTCAAATAATGTCAATTAGCCTATTAGAAGCTTCTAAAGCATGACATAATTTTCTAGAATTTTCCAAGCTGTTTAAAGGTACAGTCAGCTTAATGTATGTAAACTTCTGACCCACTGGAATTGTGATACAGTGAATTATAAGTGAAATAATCTGTCTGTAAACAATTGTTGGAAAAATGACTTGTGTCATGCACAAAGTAGATATCCTAATCGACTTGCCAAAACTATAGTTTGTTAACAAGAAATGTGTGGAGTGGTTGAAAAACTCCAACCTAAGTGTATGTAAACGTCCTACTTCAACTGTATGTGTGCGTGTGTGTGTGTTTAAAAAGACTGCTCTCACTCTCTTGCCAAACAGAGATATTTGTTATTCGATCATGGTCCTCTGTAAGTAATGGGTATTGGTATGTTTACAATGTTTACATTACTGTGATATCTCCCTGGTTTTGCATTTCCTGAGCTCTGGTGAGGAACGTATCAGTGTGAACAGTGTTATGTACAGCACATCACCATAAAGCAGACATATACTGTATGTGTTTCTGCAGTAGAAGCTGAACTTGCTCCCTCTCACACACTGATGTGGTGGGGGATTGGACCCTGGCACAGCAGTTCAAATCTGTCCTGCGCTCCCATTCAGATGCCAGGGTAGTGGTGTAGTATAGCCACCCTAATAGCCTTTATGGTGCAGCTCACTGGCATAATCAGTGCTTCCACACATGCATGCGCACACACACACACACACACACACACACACACACACACACGCACACACACACACACACACACACACACACACACACACACACACACACCCACACACACACACACACACACACACACACACACACACACACACACACACACACACACACACACACACACACACACACACACAGACAGAGGGCCCCGGAGCAGACACCAATCAGGTGAATGTGCTGTGGAGGTGCTAGCGACAGCCTCTGGCAGCCAGGCCACTGGCCATCTGTTGTAGTAAAATGGAAAGGCCAGGACACTACTCACTGGAACAATGGCACTATGAGGCACTAGATGACTGTGTGGGTGGCTGGGTGCCTCTAAGCAAAATGCTTCTGTGTTAGGTTTAGTTGTTTTGATGTTTGAATCTTGGCCGTTTTGGGGCATCCGTTGCCAAAAAGATGTGATGCATTGCTGCTGTGTGTGTGTGTGTGTGTGTGTGTGTGTGTGTGTGTGTGTGTGTGTGTGTGTGTGTGTGTGTGTGTGTGTGTGTGTGTGTGTGTGTGTGTGTGTGTGTGTGTGTGTGTGTGTGTGTGTGTGTGTGTGTGTGTGTGTGTGTGTGTGTGTGTGTGCCAGGTGTTGTGTGGACACCCCAGGCCATGCTAGCAGGGTGATGTCATTCAGCCAGTTCCTCATCACCTCCGAGCCTACAGGGAATACTTATAGACCATAAAGTCAGAACACACAGCTTTACCTGACTATCTATGGAAACAGAAACAAGACAAAAACAATGTTTAGTATAATCCAAACGCACAGAGACATTCCACAATTCCATAATACCACACAGACTATAAATCTTAAACACATATCCTATTTACATCTGGACTAAACAGCTATCTTTACAGTCTCTTGGTAAATGAAAAGCTCAACTTTGATCAAATGTCTTGGCATTACATTTTGAAATTGCTTCCTGGTTGCTAACAGAGCTGTTCTGACATCCAGATGATGGTTGTGCGGTTACTTTGTCACAAGAGTAAAAGGTTTGAGGCTGAAGTAAACTAACAAGCCAATAGCGGCCATTCAGCACCACTGAAGCGGACAGAGACAGAATCAGCATTCCAAAATTCAGCTCTTTATAGGGAATATGGTGACATTTAGGACACATAATCGGTAAATGGGAAGTAGGCCTCATCAGGGCGTAAGAAGCCTGGAGGGAGAAGACTCTCCTATGGATTCTGTTTTGCTAGTCAGGAAGCAGTTGCAGAAGGTGAGTTTAATAATAATAAACATGAAGATAAACACAAAACAGGAGAAGCATACTGAACGTAACCAAAACCAATACTCCCTGATGACAGAGGCTACTGAGGGCTACATGAAGGGTGAGTTATCAGGGTGGTGATGAAGTCCAGGTGTGCGTAACGATGGGGAGCAAGTTTGCGCAATGATGGTTGCCAGGTGTGCACAATGTGGGTTGCCAGGACCGGCGGTCAGTAGACCGGCGACGTGGAGCGCCGGAAGGAGGAAGCAGGAGCAGGCGGGACACCCATCCTGTTCAGCTATAGGCCTGTTGACTTGTTCAAACCAAACTCTACAATGGTAAATAATAGGAAACAAATTGCAACAAAAGGAAAATACACCTCTCTATTGTTTGTTGGAAATGACACAGACAGTTTGTGACCAAGGTCTTTGGGACAAGGCCTCCAACATTCATAAAAGCTTCACAACACCAACCTTATGTATGGCCTTTTATCTAATAGAGTATGTTTGTTTTGTTCACACTACCTGCCTGTTAAGCACTGTTGTAAACTGGTTGGTTCCAGCCCTGAATGCTGATTGGCTGACAGCCATGGTATATCATGACAAAAGGTTTATTTTTACTGCTCTAGACGCTGTTTACGTACGTAAGCTGCTAGCTATATAAATAAAGTCTCATTTGAGACGGTTATTATCGCTGCATTCACCCTGGGCCGTGGAGACGCTGCTGTGTTGAGCATTTCTGTCGTTATAAAGCAGTGTCCTGGTGTCATAGCATTACTTATTGGTAGTGGTGAATGACAAAGCTGTCTGCTTTTATGGCTGGGCGTTTCAGACGTAATAAACACTCAGACAGGGTATCCTTGCCTCTTTCTGATGAATGAAAAATAAGAAGCAGAATGCCGGATGGAAAATGGCTGCCACGCTTGACGTATAGGTGAGGTATCTGCAGCGGCTGGCATTGCTAATGCAACCCCCTGTCAGGGGAGAGGATGATAAATGTCTCTCTGAATGGCTGGCTGATAACTACTGTGCTGTACATCATTAGTGTGGGAGAAGGAAAACTCCTCACTGCATCATTACTGTTGGTGAGGGGAAGAGGGTGTAGGGGGTAGGGTTAAAGTTAGAGTTAGGGGTAGGCCTAGGGCTAGGGTTAGGTGTTAGTATACAAGCAAGATACTCAAGTCAACCTTGTTGGAATAGTCAACTATCCCTCTCAATCTTAAATGACATGGAAAAGGTTAATGCATCATGCATTATAGTGGTCTTCAGCTGGGACAAGTACTGATCATCTAGACCCTTCAATAAAACACAAGGCCAGTGAAGAGAAAATAGAAATACTGGTAATGGATACATGCATTATAATCACAAAGAATTCCCAGAAAGAGAGAGGGAGACACGGATGAGAGACAAACAGAGAGAGAGACACAGAGAGAGACACACAGCGAGACAGGGAGAGCGAGACACGGAGAGAGACAAACAGAGAGAGAGAGACACGGAGAGAGACACACAGAGAGACAGGAAGAGACATGGAGAGAGAGACACAGAGAGAGACACAGCGAAACAGGAAGAGCGAGACAGGGAGAGAGAGAGAGAGAGAGACACGAATAGAGGGAACCAGGTGGGTTCTGTGGACTGTGAGACCCACGGTGTCTGCCTACAACCGTAAATGAGTGTGTGTGTGTGTGTGTGTGCGTGCGCTTATGTGTGTGTGTTGGTGTCCAAGCGTGCATCAGTGTGTGTTTTATGTGACGTGTGATAACCTGACTGCACACACCTCACCACTGCTCTTTGTCCAACCATTACGTGATCAGCTGAGCTGTGGGAACACCAGGCTTTTTAAGGAAGGGAGAGAGACAGCGAGACAGAGAGGCATACACTACATGCTCGTCCAACATCTCATTCCAAAATCATGGGCATTAAAATGAATTTTCTCCCCCCTTTGCTGCTATAAACAGCCTCCACTCTTCTGGGAAGGCTTTCCACTAGATGTTGGAACATTGCTTCGGAGAGCATTAGAGCATTAGTGAGGTCGGGCACTGATTTGGGGCGATTAGGCTTGGCTCACAGTCGGTGTTTCAATTAATCTCAAAGGTGTTCGATGGGGTTGAGGTCAGGGCTCTGTGCAGGCCAGTTAAAATCTTCCACACCGATCTCAGAAAACCATTTCTGTATTAATCTCGCTTTGTTCACGGGGGGATTGTCAAGCTGAAACAGGAAAGTGTTGCCACAAAGTTGGAAGCACAGAATAATCTAGAATGTCATTGTATGCTGTAGTTTCCCTTCACTGGAACTAAGGGGCCTAGCCCAAACCATAAAAAAGTCCCAGACCATTATTCCTCCTCTACTTAACTTTACGGTTGGCACTATGCATTCAGGCAGGTAGCGTTCTCCTTGTATCCACCAAACCCAGATTCGTCCATTGGACTGCCAGATGGTGAAGCGTGATACATCACTCCAGAGAACGCGTTCTCACTGCTCCAGATTCCAATGGCGGTGAGCTTTACACTACTCCAGTCGTCGCTTGGCATTGCGTATGGTGATCTCAGGATTGTGTGCGGCTGCTCAGCCATGGAAACCCATTTCATGAAGCTCCCGACGAACAGTTCTTGTGCTGACATTGTTTCCAGAGGTAGTTTGGAACTCAGTAGTGAGTGTTGCAATCAAGGACAGACGATTTTTACATGCTACTCGCTTCAGCACTCGGCGGTCCAGTTCTGTGAGCTTGTGTGGCCTACCACTTCGCGGCAGAGCCATTGTTGCTCCTAGACGTTTCCAATTCACAATAACAGCACTTACAATTGACCGGGGCAGCTTGACAAACTGACTTGTTGTAAAGGTGGCATCCTATGCCGGTGCCACGTTGAAAGTCACTGAGCTATTCAGTATGGGCCATTCTATTGGCAATGTTTTTCCTATGGAGATTGCATGGCTGCGTGCTTGATTTTATACACCTGTCAGCAATGGGAGTGACTGAAATGGCCGAATCCACAAATATTAATTGTTTGTGTAGCCCACATCACAATATGTACAGAACAACCTGGGAGATCAAGTGGTTGGCTACCTGAAGAACCATTGAGTCTGAATACCTGACTGCATCTACAAACATTATCTTGGCAGAGGAAAACCAGTAAACTGAACATTCTCTTGGCAAAGAAAAGCTCAGCAAAGTGAGTCGAAGGCAATAAGGATAAAGCTCATGTAGTATAGCCTCTTGGCTTTCATTCCTCTCGGATACAATATACACAGTCCAGTGGGACAGGAGGGGAGAGAGAGAGGTGAGAGGGGAAGAGAGGGGTGAGAGGGTTGAGAGGGGAAGAGAGGGAGGAGGGGGGAGAGAGGTGAGAGGGTTGAGAGGGAGAAGGGTGAGAGAGGTGAGAGGAGAGAGAGAGGTTGAGAGGGTTGAGAGGGAGAAGGGTGAGAGAGGTGAGAGGGTTGAGAGGGAGAAGGGTGAGAGAGGTGAGAGGAGAGAGAGAGGTTGAGAGGGTTGAGAGGGAGAAGGGTGAGAGAGGTGAGAGGAGAGAGAGGGAGAAGGGTGAGAGAGGTGAGAGGAGAGAGAGAGGTTGAGAGGCAGGGAAGAGAGGGGTGAGAGGGTTGAGAGGGAGAAGGGTGAGAGAGGTGAGAGGAGAGAGAGAGGTGAGAGGGTTGAGAGGGAGAAGGGTGAGAGAGGTGAGAGGAGAGAGAGAGGTTGAGAGGGTTGAGAGGGAGAAGGGTGAGAGAGGTGAGAGGAGAGAGAGAGGTTGAGAGGAGAGAGAGAGGTTGAGAGGCAGGGAAGAGAGAGGTTGAGAGGAGAGAGAGAGGTGAGGTGAGAGAGAGAGGTGAGAGGAGAGAGAGAGGTTGAGAGGCAGGGAAGAGAGAGGTGAGAGGAGAGAGAGAGGTTGAGAGGCAGGGAAGAGAGAGGTTGAGAGGAGAGAGAGAGGTTGAGAGGCAGGGAAGAGAGAGGTTGAGAGGAGAGAGAGAGGTTGAGAGGCAGGGAAGAGAGAGGTTGAGAGGAGAGAGAGAGGTTGAGAGGCAGGGAAGAGAGAGGTGAGAGGAGAGAGAGAGGTTGAGAGGAGAGAGAGAGGTTGAGAGGCAGGGAAGAGAGAGGTTGAGAGGAGAGAGAGAGGTTGAGAGGCAGGGAAGAGAGAGGTGAGAGGAGAGAGAGAGGTGAGAGGAGAGAGAGAGGTTGAGAGGAGAGAGAGAGGTTGAGAGGCAGGGAAGAGAGAGGTGAGAGGAGAGAGAGAGAGGTTGAGAGGAGAGAGAGAGGTTGAGAGGAGAGAGAGAGGTTGAGAGGCAGGGAAGAGAGAGGTTGAGAGGAGAGAGAGAGGTTGAGAGGCAGGGAAGAGAGAGGTTGAGAGGAGAGAGAGGTTGAGAGGCAGGGAAGAGAGAGGTTGAGAGGAGAGAGAGAGGTTGAGAGGAGAGAGAGAGGTTGAGAGGCAGGGAAGAGAGAGGTGAGAGGAGAGAGAGAGGTTGAGAGGCAGGGAAGAGAGAGGTTGAGAGGAGAGAGAGAGGTTGAGAGGCAGGGAAGAGAGAGGTTGAGAGGAGAGAGGGAGGTTGAGAGGCAGGGAAGAGAGAGGTTGAGAGGAGAGAGAGAGGTTGAGAGGCAGGGAAGAGAGAGGTGAGAGGAGAGAGAGAGGTTGAGAGGAGAGAGAGAGGTTGAGAGGCAGGGAAGAGAGAGGTTGAGAGGAGAGAGAGAGGTTGAGAGGCAGGGAAGAGAGAGGTGAGAGGAGAGAGAGAGGTGAGAGGAGAGAGAGAGGTTGAGAGGAGAGAGAGAGGTTGAGAGGCAGGGAAGAGAGAGGTGAGAGGAGAGAGAGAGGTTGAGAGGAGAGAGAGAGGTTGAGAGGAGAGAGAGAGGTTGAGAGGCAGGGAAGAGAGAGGTTGAGAGGAGAGAGAGAGGTTGAGAGGCAGGGAAGAGAGAGGTTGAGAGGAGAGAGAGAGGTTGAGAGGAGAGAGAGAGGTGAGAGGAGAGAGAGAGGTTGAGAGGAGAGAGAGGGTGAGAGGAGAGAGAGAGGTTGAGGTGAGAGAGAGAGGTTGAGAGGAGAGAGAGAAGTTGAGAGGAGAGAGAGAGAGGTTGAGAGGAGAGAGAGAGGTTGAGAGGAGAGAGAGAGGTTGAGAGGAGAGAGAGAGGTTGAGAGGAGAGAGAGAGGTTGAGGTGAGAGAGAGAGGTTGAGAGGAGAGAGAGAGGTTGAGAGGAGAGAGAGAGAGGTTGAGAGGAGAGAGAGAGGTTGAGGTGAGAGAGAGAGGTTGAGAGGAGAGAGAGAGGTTGAGAGGAGAGAGAGAGGTTGAGGTGAGAGAGAGAGGTTGAGAGGAGAGAGAGAGGTTGAGAGGAGAGAGAGAGGTTGAGAGGAGAGAGAGAGGTTGAGGTGAGAGAGAGAGGTTGAGAGGAGAGAGAGAGGTTGAGAGGAGAGAGAGAGGTTGAGGTGAGAGAGAGAGGTGAGAGGAGAGAGAGAGGTTGAGAGGAGAGAGAGAGGTTGAGAGGAGAGAGAGAGGTTGAGAGGCAGGGAAGAGACCGTTTTTTTTCTTTTTCTTTTTCTTCTGAAGGCCAGAAAGGTGACAGTGAAAGGGAGGTGAGAGGCAGGGGAGAGGGGTGAGCTGAAGGGGAGAGAGATGGGGTGTGAGAGAGAGGAGAATGGGTGAAAGGACGAGAGCAAGAGGACGATGGGGTGAACTAGAAAAGAAAGGGACAAGATGTGGAGGTACTGCACATAATAGTCAAACATAAACAACATAATTCATATCCAGTATATCATACCACATCACACCCAAAATCATCCTTTGAGCGTCACTGTCTTCCACCAAAGTATAGTTTTGCAAGTTAAAGCGTATGAATTGCTTGAAGATCGAGAGTAATGATGATCATATTATGGTCCATCTGCTGAGAAAACTGCAGGAAGAATTAAACACACAGACATTTGATGTATTGCTGGTTTCCCTGGTGGAGATGAAGACCCATGCCCCTATACTGATGAGGCTTGTTACCCTATCTATTTTAAATGGCCCCTTCCTGTACAGAGGACCAGTGAACAACTTGCCTGTAGCTATGTCTAAATAACTACATAGCACCCAAAGTAGAGCACACTAAAAACAGGACAGACCACAAACCATTCAACCTTAACCCCTTAACTCCAACTCACCTCTCTCACTCAATGGCCTGTTCACTTTCTCTCTATTTCAATCCCTCTTTCTCTCAGCCCATTCTTTCTCTCTCAACCCCTCTCTCTCTCCGTCTCGCTCTCTCTTAATGTCTCTCCGTCCCCTCCCTCATCTCTCTCTGCGTCTCTCTCCCCATCTCCTGCTGCCATCAGAGGCTGTTGCTGAATAACAACAGCTATGCGCTCATCACACACTATCTGTCACACACACACACACATTACGAGTGATAGCTGGAAAGTGTGTTAGGCTGCTTTCAGAGAGTCAGTCTGTACCATACAGTGATGTGTAAATAAATCTCCTACAACTGTCAAACAGATGTCAACGTACACACGCAGATGCACATCGACACACGTCACATACACGTACACCGCACACAGTGGCGTTATGCACCTATTATTTTAGAGGGGGCACGAAATAAATGAGGAGGGGGGGACATCTTTCAGACACCTGAAACAGCTTTTTACTGCAATTGAGTGCAATAATCGATATGCCTAATTCTATGTAAAAAAATATATACACTATGTCTATTTTTCTGCATAGACTATTTAAGCATGCATCTTTACCTGTTGAATTGTCATTTTAATCAATGATGCACATTCATTCTTTATTAAGAACTTTTATGCCAGGAGTTGCCACACTGGTATATAGTATCAGAAGTCTAGAATTATAAGTCTATGAACTTCCCAAGTTTTGTATTTTCTAGCTGGCTATCTAAAGTCTTTTCTAGCTGGCTAACTAAAACAAACATAATAAAATTGCTAGGTGGCTAGTATTACAGAGAAACAACTAAACATTTCTGTTTTATTTATTCATCAAGAAGGAATCCATTTTTTACTTTACCTTAATTTAACTAGGCAAGTCAGTTAAGAACAAATTCTTATTTTCAATGGCAGCCTAGGAACAGTGGGTTAACTGCCTTGTTCAGGGGCAGAACGACAGATTTTTACCTTGTCACCTCGGGGATTCAATCTTGCAACCTTTCGGTTACTAATCCAACGCTCTAACCACTAGGCTACCTGCCGCGCCAACAGGCCACATAGCTTGATCAAATTAATTTACAAACATACCTCCTGGGAGTCCTGCCCATCGCCGGCAGCTAAAATCAAATCAAACGTTGTGTATGTCACTTGACACTCTCTCTCCTCTTCCACTGACAATACTGTCTGCATAAACTACATGCACTAGCGTCCTGCCTAGCATATCTTTGCTCTAGGGGGGAGGGTCCAGTCAATGTGCCCCCTTTCACAAAATACAACTGACAGATCTTTTAATAAATAATTATGAGAAAGCGTGGTCTTAAAAATTAAGTTTAGTAGTTAATTTTTCTGCAGAAAAATATATTATACATACATATTGAGTATACAAAACATTAAGAACACTCTTTCCATAACATAAACTGACCAGGTGAATCCAGGTGAAAGCTATGATTCCTTATTGATGTAACTCATTAAATCCACTTCAATCAGTGTAGATGAAGGGGAGACAGGTTAAAGAAGGATATTTAAGTCTTGAAACAATTGAGACATGGATTGTGCACAGTATGTGTACCATTCAGAGGGTGAATGGGCAAGACTAAAAATGTAAGTGCCTTTGAACAAGGTATGGTAGTAGGTGCCAGGCCACAGGCGCACCAGTTTGTGACAAGAACTGCAACGCTGCTGGGTTTTTAATGCTCAACATTTTCCCATGTGTATCAAGAATGATCCACCACCCAATAGACATCCAGCCAAATTGTGACAAATGTGGGATGCATTGGAGTTAACATGGGTCAGCATCCCTATGGAACGCTTTCGACACCTTGCAGAGAGGGGGTGCACACCATGTGGCTCTACAGGCCCAGGAATGAAGAACACTGGTCTATGTGGGTCTGAAATAGTGCAAACCATTGGAATAGGCTGTGATTTGGGACAGTCCATAGCCTCCCTGCTTCAGTATGAGTTAGTCATTAGTACAACTGACTAACATTTAACCAGACTGATGCAAGGAGCAGCATAACAAGCACATCCTCCATTCACTTTGCTGGATATTCCCTTCCTTTCTCTCTGTAGGGGGTTGAGACAGAGAGAGAGCGAGAGAGAGTCAGAGGATGGGCTGGCTGATTTACAGTGTTATTTTTCCCCAGGCCTCATCTCTCCTTCATTAATACAAACCTTAAACTGTCACACCCACAAACACACACAGTCTTGTATCTGACCTTATGGAGACACATAATTCAGTCCCATTCAAAATCCTATTTTCCCTAACCTGTAACCTTAACCTAAAAACCTAACCTTAACCCTAGCTCCTAACCTTAACCCTAATTCTAACCCTAACCCTAAACCCCCTAGAAATATAATTTGACCTTGTGGGGACCAACAAAATGTCTCCAGTTGGTCAAAAATCCGCACGCACATGCACGCGCACACACACAAGCGCACACGCACACACACACACACACACACACACACACACACACACACACACACACACACACACACACACACACACACACACACACACACACACACACACACACACACACAGTGATGAAATATTAAAGTGCATGGGCCAGCAGGGAGACAACTACAGTGTTGAAGGAAAGATAACACACTCAATGATCATACTAATGATGAACACTTATAGAGTACAGCTGTGTGTGTGTGTGTGTGTGTGTGTGTGTGTGTGTGTGTGTGTGTGTGTGTGTGTGTGTGTGTGTGTGTGTGTGTGACGCTGTTCCTCCTTTCTATGTCTGCTCCTGGCAACAATCCTTATTTATTGATATTCTAGATGTTGATGACCTCCAGTGTACAAGCACTGTCCATAGGTAGGCTATAGGGATGAACACACCGCTCGTTGTACTAGCATGGTGCATCAGCATGGTGATATACATTCAGAAGGTATTCAGGCCTCTTTACTTTTTACACATTTTGTTACGTCACAGCCTTATTCTAAAATTGTTTAAATCCATATTTTTCCTCATCAATCTACACACAATACCCCATAATGACAAAGCAAAAACAGGTTTCCATTGATCATCCTTGAGATGTTTCTATAACTTCATTAGAGTCCATCTGTTGTAAATTCAATTGATTGGACATGATTAGGAAAGGCACACACCTGTCTATATAAGGTACCACAGTTGACAGTGCATGTCAGAGCAAAAACCAAGCCATGAGGTGAAAGGAATTGTCCGTAGAGCTCTGAGACAGGATTGTGTCGAGGCAGAGATCTGGGGAAGGGTACCAAAACATTTCTGCAGCATTGAAGGTCCCCAAGAAGACAGTGTCCTCCATCATTCTTAAATGGAAGAAGTTTGGAACCACCAAGACTCTTCTTAGAGCTGGCCGCCCAGTCAAACTGAGCAATCGGAGGAGAAGGCCTTGGTCAGGGAGGTGACCAAGAACCCGATGGTCCCTGTGACAGAGTTCCTGTGTGGAGATGGGAGAACCTTGCAGAAGGACAACCATCTCTGCCGCACTCCACCAATCAGGCCTTTATGGTAGTGGCCAGACAGAAGCCACTCCTCAGTAAAAGGCACATGACAGCCCACTTGAAGTTTGCCAAAAGGCACCTAAAGGACGCAGACCATGAGAAACAAGATTCTCTGGTCTGATGAAACCAAGATTGAACTCTTTGGCCTGAATGCCAAGCGTCAAGTCTGTTGGAAACCTGGCACCATCCCTACAGAGAAGCATGGTGGTGAAAGCATCATGCTGTGGGGATGTTTTTCAGAGGCAGGGACTGGGAGACTAGTCAGGTTTGAGGGAAAGATGAACGGAACAAAGTACAGAGAGATCCTTGATGAAAACTTGCTCCAGACTGCTCTGGACCTCAGACTGGGGTGAAGGTTCAGCTTCCAACAGGTCAATGACCCTAAGAACACAGCCAAGACAACGCAGGAGTGGCTTCAGGACAGTTCTCTGAATGTCCTTGGGTGGCCCAGCCAGAGCTCAGACTTTAACCCCATCGTACATCTCTGGAGAGACCTGAAAAATAGCTGTGCACCGACACTCCCCATCCAACCTGACAGAGTTTGAGAGGATCTGCAGAGAAGAATGGGAGAAACTCCCCAAATACAGGTGTGCCAAGCTTGTAGCGTCATACCCAAGAAGACTCGAGACTGTAATCGCTGCCAAAGGTGCTTCAACAAAGTGCTGAGTAAAGGGTCTGAATACTTATGTAAATGTCATAATGAAGATGTACATTTTTTTTATAAATTAGCAAAAATGTCTAAAAGCCTATTTTTGCGATGTCATTATGCGGTATTGTGTGCAGGTTGATGATTTGTATTTTTTTAATCCATTTTAGAATAAGGCTGTAACGTAACAAAATGTGGGAAAAATCAAGGGGTCTGAATACTTTACGAAGGCACTGTTTACCTGTAGCTCACCATATTTGAAGAGGTGATAATGACTGACTATCTAGGGTTCTGCACTAACACAATTACCTCCCACTCCACAGCCGAGTTGGTGAGAGAAGAGCAATGTTAATATGAATACGTAATTGGGAGTGGCTCTGTTGCAGAAGACACCGTTGCTCTTTTCAGTTCCATCATATCAGTTTTGCAGTGATATTATACTGCCATCTACAGGACTGATCTCTCATAGCAGGCTCTGATTTATAAGGAGTGCACGGTCCTCTTGTGGCCAAGTTTAAAAAGTTGAAACCATATGAGCTGAATATGACATTTTCATTAAAAATAAAATTCAAATTCTGCAAGCAATAATTTTCCATTTTAAATGATTCATCATTGACCCTAAGAAAGGACTGACAGAAGGACACACACAGAGTTAGAGATTCATTATGTTCTGGGCTGTGGACTGTGAATTTTGAATAATCAATACGGTTGTATAACAATAGTCTTTATTTTAACTGCCTAAAAGATATGAATGTGTGGCAGGGTATAAAGGTGTGTAAAGTTCTAATCTACAATTTTAAAGGCCCGATATAGACGTTTTATATAAATATTAAATAATTGGGTAACAATTAATTACCAGACTGGAATAGTTGTCCATTAAATGGTAATTTTGAATGCACTGGGCCTTTAATAAGTCTGTGATACTTGCAATTGTATTTTTATCTTCTCAGTAAGTGCACACTTTATTGACTTTGATGTTAATTATTTTGATGTGGGGTGGGAAATTAGGCATATTATGGTACTTACAAAAACTTTGATAACCGACCCTGCCACAAGGACACATGAATTAAATGGATGGGACACTCAAGTCATGTGATGCATTGGTTGCGAAAAACACGCGGAAGTATGGCGCTGTATACTGTTGCTTTTATTCTTGCTTTTTTGCATTTAGCCAGTTTAACACCCTTGTTTTTACCTGAAGGTAAGCATAACTCCCCTAATCTGTTTGTTGTTGATATCCCGCATCCCATTTGGACGCACCCATCGACGTGTGGAGGAAGAAACTAACTAAATGTCAAGTGCAACAAGCCATGCAGTGCAATGCAGATGAAAGCGGGTTTTGTGTGGACCGTTAACTCCACAAATTATGTTTCTGATCTTGATCTGGGCAGTTGACCAGACTGTATTTAATAAGCCTAATGAAAAAATAAAGATCATCATTAGGCTACCCAAATGAATAGCCTCACTTTAACCCGTCACTTTAACTATACATTCATGTACATACTACCTCAATTGGCCCAACCAACCAGTGCTCCCGCACATTGGCTAACCGGGCTATCTGCATTGTGTCCCACCACCCGCCAACCCCTCTTTTTACGCTACTGCTACTCTCTGTTCATCATATATGCATAGTCACTTTAACCATATCTACATACTACCTCAATCAGCCTGACTAACCGGTGTCTGTATGTAGCCTCGCTACTTTTATAGCCTCGCTACTGTATATAGCCTGTCTTTTTACTGTTGTTTTCTTTCTTTACTAACCTATTGTTTACATAATACCTTTTATTACACTATTGGTTAGAGCCTGTAAGTAAGCATTTCACTGTAAGGTCTACACCTGTTGTATTCGGCACACGTGACAAATAAACTTTGATTTGATTTATAGCGTATTACATTTAACATTTTACATTTAAGTCATTTAGCAGACGCTCTTATCCAGAGCGACTTACAAATTGGAAGAATGGGAGAAACTATTACATTGCATAAGACATGCAGCAGTGAAACAACAGTGACACATGCTATAGCCTACAATGTTTCCATTGCACAAAAAAGTGACCGTTTCAAACTTGTAACAATGTGACCATCAAAATCATAGGTCTAACTGATCGTGTTTGTGTTTGTATTCTTTTTTAATTTCTTTTTTTAAAGAGGAATATCACTTCAAACAATGGATGTTACAGGTATGTGAAACTGTGAAGGCTGTAATGTAAATCCATCACGTGTTATTTTTTAGGAAAGCAGATGACATACAGCAGCCTACATACCAGAGTTACTGTACACACAGTCATCTTGTTCCTTCCTGTAACAAATTAAAGCAGTAGGCCAAGACCTTCCTCAAATGTATTTGCTTGTCAGTATGAGGCTGTCATCTTTTGTTGACTGACTGCCTATACCTGTTTTTGTTATTACAGTATAATAAAGTCTATGATCTGGAGGAGTACTACCATCGCCTGGACATCTTCACTAGGCATAAGAGGAGAATCGACTATCATAATGCAGGGAAGCACACATTCTCAAGTAGGCTATGCATTTATTTATTTGAAATTATTTGTCAATTTCTTCCTGTTTTCCCAGTCACAACTTAACTCCCAATGTATTCATAATATAGCTTTATATACGTACAAGTATGATATCTTACCACTCTTGTAACTTTCCTTTTCTGAATCAGTTTTCTGACATGTTGTAACTTTCCTTTTCCCAGTGGGACTGAATCAGTTTCTGACATGTTGTAACTTTCCTTTTCCCAGTGGGACTGAATCAGTTTCTGACATGTTGTAACTTTCCTTTTCCCAGTGGGACTGAATCAAATCAAATCAAATGTATTTATATAGCCCTTCGTACATCAGCTGATATCTCAAAGTGCTGTACAGAAACCCAGCCTAAAACCCCAAACAGCAAGCAATGCATGTGAAAGAAGCACGGTGGCTATGAAAAACTCCCTAGGAAAAACTCCCTAGAAAGGCCAAAAACCTAGGAAGAAACCTAGAGAGGAACCAGGCTATGAGGGGTGGCCAGTCCTCTTCTGGCTGTGCAGGGTGGATATTATAACAGAACATGGTCAAGATGTTAAAATGTTCATAAATGACCACTATGGTCAAATAATAATAATCATAGTAGTTGTCGAGGGTGCAACAAGCACGTCCGGTGAACAGGTCAGGGTTCCATAGCCTCAGGCAGAATAGTTGAAACTGGAGCAGCAGCACGGCCAGGTGGACTGGGGACAGCAAGGAGTCATCATACCAGGTAGTCCTGAGGCATGGTCCTAGGGCTCAGGTCCTCCGAGAGAAAGACAGAAAGAGAGAATTAGAGAGAGCATATTTAAATTCACACAGGACACCGGATTAGACAAGAGAAATACTCCAGATGTAACAGACTGACCCTAGCCCCCCGACACATAAACTACTGCAGCATAAATACTGGAGGCTGAGACAGGAGGGATCAGAAGACACTGTGGCCCCATCCGATGATACCCCCGGACAGGGCCAAACAGGCAGGATATAACCCCACCCACTTTGCCAAAGCACAGCCCCCACACCACTAGAGGGATGTCTCCAACCACCAACTTACCGTCCTAAGACAAGGCCGAGTATAGCCCACAACGATCTCCGCCATGGCACAACCCAAGGGGGGGCGCCAACCCAGACAGGAAGACCACGTCAGTGACTCAACCCACTCAAGTGACGCACCCCTCCCATGGACGGCATGGAAGAACGCCAGTAAGCCAGTGACTCAGACCCTGTAAAAGGGTTAGAGGCAGAGAATCCCAGTGGAAACAGGGGAACCGGCAAGGTAGAGACAGCAAGGGCGGTTCGTTGCTCCAGCCTTTCCGTTCACCTTCACACTCCTGGGCCAGACTATACTTAATCATAGGACCTACTGAAGAGATAAGTCTGCAGTAAAGACTTAAAGGTTGAGACTGAGTCTGCGTCTCTCACATTGGTAGGCAGACCATTCCATAAAAATGGAGCTCTATAGGAGAAAGCCCTACCTCCAGCCGTTTGCTTAGAAATTCTAGGGACAATTAGGAGGCCTGCGTCTTGTGACCGTAGCGTACGTGTAGGTATGTACGGCAGGACCAAATCGGAAAGATAGGTAGGAGCAAGCCCATGTAATGCTTTGTAGGTTAGCAGTAAAACCTTGAAATCAGCCCTTGCCTTAACAGGAAGCCAGTGAAGGGAGGCTAGCACTGGAGTAATATGATACATTTTTTTTGGTTCTAGTCAAGATTCTAGCAGCCGTATTTAGCACTAACTGAAGTTTGTTTAGTGCTTTATCCGCGTAGCCGGGAAGTAGAGCATTGCAGTAGTCCAGCCTAGAAGTAACAAAAGCATGGATTAATTTTTGGACAGAAAGTTTCTGATTTTTGCAATGTTACGTAGATGGAAAAAAGCTGTCCTTGAAACAGTCTTGATATGTTCTTCAAAAGAGAGATCAGGGTCCAGAGTAACGCCGAGGTCCTTCACAGTTTTATTTGAGACGACTGTACAACCATCCAGATTAATTGTCAGATTCAACAGAAGATCTCTTTGTTTCTTGGGACCTAGAACAAGCATCTCTGTTTTGTCTGAGTTTAAAAGTAGAAAGTTTGCAGCCATCCACTTCTTTATGTCTGAAACACAGGCTTCTAGCGAGGGCAATTTTGGGGCTTCACCATGTTTCATTGAAATGTACAGCTGTGTGTCGTCCGCATAGCAGTGAAATTTAACATTATGTTTTTGAATGACATCCCCAAGAGGTAAAATATATAGTGAAAACAATAGTGGTCCTAAAACGGAACCTTGAGGAACACCGAAATTTACAATTGATTTGTCAGAGGACAAACCATTCACAGAGACAAACTGATATCTTTCCGACAGATAAGATCTAAACCAGGCCAGAACTTGTCCATGTAGACCAATTTGGGTTTCCAATCTCTCCAAAAAAATGTGGTGATCGATGGTATCAAAAGCGGCACTAAGATCTAGGAGCACGAGGACAGATGCAGAGCCTCGGTCTGACGTCATTAAAAGGTCATTTACCACCTTCACAAGTGCAGTCTCAGTGCTATGATGGGGTCTAAAACCAGACTGAAGCGTTTCGTATACATTGTTTGTCTTCAGGAAGGCAGTGAGTTGCTGTGCAACAGCTTTTTCTAAAATTTTTGAGAGGAATGGAAGATTCGATATAGGCCGATAGTTTTTTTTATAATTTCTGGGTCAAGATTCGGCTTTTTCAAGAGAGGCTTTATTACTGCCACTTTTAGTGAGCTTGGTACACATCCGGTGGATAGAGAGCCGTTTATTATTTTCAACATAGGAGGGCCAAGCACAGGAAGCAGCTCTTTCAGTAGTTTAGTTGGAATAGGGTCCAGTATGCAGCTTGAGGGTTTGGAGGCCATGATTATTTTCATCATTGTGTCAAGAGATATAGTACTAAAACACTTTAGTATCTCCCTTGATCCTAGGTCCTGGCAGAGTTGTGTAGACTCAGGACAATGGAGCTTTGGAGGAATACCCAGATTTAAAGAGGAGTCCGTAATTTGCTTTCTAATGATCATGATCTTTTCCTCAAAGAAGTTCATAAATTTATTACTGCTGAAGTGAAAGCCATCCTCCATTTGCGAAGGCTGCTTTTTAGTTAGCTTTGCGACAGTATCAAAAAGACATTTCTGATTGTTCTTATTTTCCTCAATTAAGTTGGAAAAATAGGATGATCGAGCAGCAGTGAGGGCTCTTCGATACTGCACAGTACTGTCTTTCCAAGCTAGTCGGAAGACTTCCAGTTTGGTGTGGCGCCATTTCCGTTCCAATTTTCTGGAAGCTTGCTTCAAAGCTTGTGTATTTTCTGTATACCAGGGAGCTAGTTTCTTATGACAGATGTTTTAAATTTTTAGGGGTGCAACTGCATCTAGGGTATTGCGCAAGGTTAAATTGAGTTCCTCGGTTAGGTGGTTAACTGATTTTTGTCCTCTGACGTCCTTGGGTAGGCAGAGGGAGTCTGGAAGGGCATCAAGGAATCTTTGGGTTGTCTGAGAATTTATAACACGACTTTTAATGCTCCTTGGTTGGGGTCTGAGCAGATTATTTGTTGCGATTGCAAACGCAATAAAATGGTGGTCCGATAATCCAGGATTATGAGGAAAAACATTAAGATCCACAACATTTATTCCATGGGACAAAACTAGGTCCAGAGTATGACTGTGGCAGTGAGTAGGTCCAGAGACATGTTGGACAAAACCCACTGAGTCGATGATGGCTCCGAAAGCCTTTTGGAGTGGGTCTGTGGACTTTTCCATGTGAATGTTAAAGTCACCAAAAATTGGAATATTATCTGCTATGACTACAAGATCCGATAGGAATTCAGGGAACTCAGTGAGGAACACTGCATATGGCCCAGGAGGCCTGTAAACAGTAGCTATAAAAAGTGAGTGAGTAGGCTGCATAGATTTCATGACTAGAAGCTCAAAAGACGAAAACGTTCATTGTTTTTTTTTTTTGTAAATTGAAATTTGCTATCGTAAATGTTAGCAACACCTCCGCCTTTGCACGGGGGGTATGGTCACTAGTGTAACCAGGGGGTGAGGCCTCATTTAACACAGTAAATTCATCAGGCTTAAGCCATGTTTCAGTCAGGCCAATCACATCAAGATTATGATCAGTGATTAGTTCATTGACTATAACTGCCTTGGAAGTGAGGGATCTAACATTAAGTAGCCCTATTTTGAGATGTGAGATATCACAATCTCTTTCAATAATGGCAGGAATGGAGGAGGTCTTTATACTAGCGAGATTGCTAAAGTGAACACCGCCATTTTTAATTTTGCCCAACCTAGATCGAGGCACAGACACGGTCTCAATGGGGAAAGCTGAGCTGACTACGCTGACTGTGCTAGTGGCAGACTCCACTAAGCTGGCAGGCTGGCTAACAGCCTGCTGCCTGGCCTGCACCCTATTTCATTGTGGAGCTAGAGGAGTTAGAGCCCTGTCTATGTTCGTAGATAAGATGAGAGCACCCCTCCAGCTAGGATGGAGTCCTTTCCTTTTCCCAGTGGGACTGAATCAGTTTTCTGACATGTTGTAACTTTCCTTTTCCCAGTGGGACTGAATCAGTTTTCTGACATGAGCTTTGCAGAGTTCAGGAAGACTTTCCTCCTGACAGAACCTCAGGTACAGCTGTGAAATGTAATTACTAAAATGTGATCCTGTAGTTAACCCCAATTATAAGTCTACGAGCTTCCCTGATATGAGATAGCCTAATCAATAGTAACTGTTCTTACATTTATCTTCATCAGAACTGCTCTGCCACCAAAGAGTCACATCAGCAGCCATGGGCCATATCCTGGTTCTGTGGACTGGAGAGAGAAGGCTAACTATGTGTCACCTGTCAAATATCAGGTACTACGTTTCCCTCATAGGCAAAATATACTGAGTGTACAAAACATTAAGAACACCTTCCTAATATTGAGTTGCACCCCCCCCCCCTGTTTTGCCCTCAGAACAGCCTCAATTCATCGGGGCATGGACTCTACAAGGTGTCGAAAGCGTTTCACAGGGATGCTGGCCCATGTTGACTCCAATGGTTCCCACAGTTGTGTCAAGCTGGCTGAATGTCCTTTGGGTGGTGGACCATTCTTGATACACATGGGAAACTGTTGAGCGTGACACCATACCCCATTCAAAGGAACTTCAATCTTTTGTCTTGCCAATCCACCTTCCGAATGGTACACATATACAATCCATGTCTCAAGGCTTAAAAATCCATCTTTAACCTGTCTCCTGCCCTTCATCTACACTGATTGAAGTGGATTTTACAAGTGACATCAATAAGGGATCAAAGTTTTGACCTGGATTCACCTGGTCAGTCTGTCATGGAAAGAGCAGGTGTTCATAATATTTGTACTCAGTGTATATTCACAACAACATGACCAAGTCATTTTCTGATGGATTGGCTGTTTGCGGGCGAGTGAAAAAGATAAAAGCGGCTATACATTTATGACTGCGCTGTGTTGATATCATGTTGAGTCAGTGTGCTATTGTTGTGTCCTAAGGGTCACTGTGGAAGCTGCTGGACCTTCTCCACTACCGGCTGTCTTGAGTCTGTGACGGCTATAGCTACTGGAAAACTCCCAGTTCTGGTGAGAACTAGCTCTATTTCTCTTGTATTTTCTACGGTGTCACACTGTTTCACAATGTTTTTGGCAGTCAACCTACTATGTTCCCCTGTATGGTTTCGTATGAAGCGGTACAATAGAAAGAAATGGGTTACTGTAGTTGAATTGGTTGTTGAATGGTTGTTGGTAATAGCCTTATCTGTGAGTTATCATCCTATATTTTCCAGTCTGAGCAGCAACTGGTGGACTGTGCTCAAGACTTCAACAATCATGGATGTATGGGGTTGGTGGGCCTTCAGTACCATCTTAAAATCACATGAGCTTATCACTCCTGTCCTGCATGTGACTTCTATGCCTCCTGATACATACTGTAGCTATCTGTCTACAAAAACAGCATTCAGATACTGTAATGTATTGGTTTCAGGGGACTCCCAAGGCAGGCGTTTGAGTATGTTAAATACAACAACGGACTCATGACCAAAGATGACTATCCTTACACGGAACATGTATTTATTTATAAATTGTTCTTAGTGTAAAAAAGGAAAACGTTAATAACACTTGTATTTAATCCTTATGACTCACTTGTTTGGATTACTCACTATATACTTCTTTATCCCAACTACTTTTTTTAGGATGGGTCTTGCAATTTCAAGCCCGAGTTGGCAGCTGCCTTCGTGAAAGATGTTGTCAACATAACAAGTGTGAGAGACTAAAACTAAACGTTTTACAACCTCTGCATCTGTCCTAAACATTGTTTTCTTGGTCAGCAATTAATATGTTGTTCTGTCTTCCCCCCTCTAACAGTATGACGAAAAGGGCATGGTTGATGCTGTGGCCAGACTGAACCCAGTCAGCTTTGGATATGAAGTGACTGATGATTTCCTCCACTACAAAGATGGTGTGTACAGCAGGTGAGAGTAAGCCCAGTACACTCCGTTGTTCCTTATCACTCCCACTTCACAATAAATGTTGGGTGGCAGGATTAAAGAGCTTTGTGGGAATTGAATTGTGAACCTCCAAATCTTATCAAATATTGTGTGGAAGGTAGAAGACTGTACTTATGAGCCATACAATGTTGCAGTAGAACATTTTCATGAGCTGTAAAGCTCCTTGCCGTTCACATAAGGTATACAAACTGCACATTTGACCCTCTATTACAATTAATTAACATGTCCTCCATGTGTTTTATAAAGTATTCTTTGTTTGTACTAGCACTGCGTGTAAGAACACTACAGACAATGTGAACCATGCTGTACTGGCAGTGGGATATGGTGAAAAGAATAGCAGTCCATATTGGATCGTGAAAAACTCCTGGGGCACCAACTGGGGAATGGATGGGTAAATAAATAAAAAATATTCAGTGCTGTTGAACTTCCTTTTTTACAAATGATAACTATATAGATGCTTCATGAACACAGATCAGCTATTGAACACCCAGACATTGTAGGACACGTATACTGCAAGATAGCTGTCTATCTTCTTTTAGGTTGAAATTATACTGAACAAAAGTATAAACACAACATGCAACAATTTCTGTTTGTCACGGCTGTCTGAAGAATGGGACCAAAGCGCAGCGTGTGTATCATTCCACATTTTATTTTCACTGTGAAACTATGCAAGATATACAAATAAACTAAAGAACAGAAACAACAAACCGTGACAAAAAGGTGCAACATACACTAACTCAAAAGCAATCTCCCACAAACCCAGGTGGGATAAATAACTACTTAAGTATGATCTCCAATTAGAGACAACGATGACCAGCTGCCTCTAATTGGAGATCATCCCCCCAAAAAAACAACACAGAAATACAAAACTAGAACATAACATAGAAAATCTAAACTACAAAAAAAACCTGTCACGCCCTGACCTACTCTACCATAGAAAATAACAGCTTTCTATGGTCAGGAGGTGACAATGTTTTTACTGAGTTACAGTTCATATTAGGAAATAAGTCAATTGAAATAAATTCATTAGGCCCTAATCTATGGATTTCACATGACTGGGCAGGGGTGCAGCCTTGGAGGGCATAGGTCACCCATTTGGCAGCCAGGCGCACCCAGCCAATCATAATGTTACAGACAGATATACATTACATAGACATTACTGCAGTCAGCATGCCAATTGCACGCTCCCTCAAAACTATTACACTGAACAAAAATTCACATTTTAAAAAGTGGCCTTTTATTTTCCCCAGCACAAGGTGCACCTGTGTAATGATCATTCTGCTTAATCATCTTCTTGATATGCCACACCTGTCAGGTGGATGGATTATCTTGGCAAAGGAGAAATTCTCACTAACAGGAATGTAAACAAACTTGTGCACAGAATTTGAGAGAAATAAGCTTTTTGTGCATATGGAACATTTCTGGGATTTTTTTACTTAATCTTATGAAACATGGGACCAACACTTTACATGATGCATTTATTATTATTTTTTTATTATTATTTGTATTGTTTTTAACCCCTTATTCTTCCCAATTTCGTGGTATCCAATTGGTAGTTACAGTCCTGTCTCATCACTGCAACTCCTGTACGGACTCGGGAGAGGCGAAGGTTGAAAGCCGTGAGAACCTAACCAAGCCGCACTGCTTCTTGACACAATGCCCACTTAACCCGGAAGCCAGCTGCACCAATGTGTCGGAGGAAACACCAAACACCTGGTGACTGTGTCAGCGTGCACTGCTCCCAGGCCCACCACAGGAGTCGCTAGTGCGCGATGGGACAAGGACATCCCTGCCGGCCAAACCCTCCCCTAACCCGGACGACACTGGGCCAACTGTGCGCTGCCCCATGGGTCTCCCGTTCGCTGCCGGCTGTGACAGAGCCTGGACTCGAACCCAGAATCTCTAGATGCATTTGTATTTTTGCTCAGTGTAATAGTTTTGAGGGAGCGTGCAATTGGCATGCTGACTGCAGGAATGTCCAGAGCTGTTGCCAGAGAATTGAATGTTAATTTCGCTACCATAAACCGCCTCCAACATCATTTTAGAGAATTTGGCAGAACTTCCAACCTGCCACACAACTGCAGACCACGTGTATGGTATTGTGTGGGCGGTTTGCTGATATCAACGTGAACAGAGTGCCCCATGGTGGCGGTGGGGTTATGGTATGGGCAGGCATAAGCTACAACAAATACAATTTAATTTTATCAATGGTAATTTGAATGCACAGAAATACCGTGACGAGATCCTGAGGCCCATTCTTCCGCCGCCATCAACTCATGTTTCAGCATGATAATGCATGACCCCATGTCGCAGGGATCTGTACACAATTCCTGGAAAATGTCCCAGTTCTTCCATGGCCTGCATACTCACCAGACATGTCACCAATTGAGCATGTTTGGGATGCTCTGGATCGACATGTATGACAGCGTGTTCCAGTTCCCACCATTATCCAGAAACTTCACACAGCCATTGTAGAGGAGTGGGACAACATTCCACAGGCCACAATCAACAGCCTGATCAACTCTATGCGAATGAGATGTGTCGCGCTGCATGATGCAAATGTTGGTCACACCAGATACCAGATTTCTGATCCACACCCCTACTTTTTCTTTTAGGTATCTGTGACCTACAGATGCATATCTGTATTCCCAGTCATGTGAAATCCATAGATTAAGGCCTAATGAATTTATTTAAAGTTGATTGATTTCCTTATATGAATCTTTGAAAATGTTGTATGTTGTGTTTATATTTGTTTGGTATAGCTTACAAAATATATTTTGTATTTCCTCCTCAGATATTTCCTAATAGAACGAGGGAGGAACATGTGTGGACTGGCAGCCTGCTCCTCTTATCCTCTCCCCCCGGTGTGATGTAACGGGAACTCAGAAGAGAAGAAGAGAACGCCACAGTCAGAGTCTTCAGCTACAGTATGAGAACTCAGGAAAAACAGGATACATTTTCTCATTCAGAGGACAGGAGTGAGCATCTCCGTGTTATTTGCATGGACATGTTTGTAAGAACTGTAGTTATACTGTTACAATGTGAGTTTTACATTTTCCAAGTTACTTATTTTAAATTAATGATAACTTTATCGTATTATGAAGGTTTGTACTGTATATGGTATGTGGCTGGTCATGGTTAGTTAGTAGGCAATGACTGGGTAGTGAGAGTTTTTGAATCGTGTGCTTATGTGGCAACATATTGCTCTGGTTTTGAGTGTGTAAGAGATCCTAGTTAGTTCTGTAGTTGCCTACTGTCACAAAAGCATCACCAATATTTTAGCTTCTCTTGATTTGACATTTTGGTTAGTGTTATTTTCTTTAGAGGTTTGTACTAGGCATATTTTGTGTATTTTAGACTGATGCTGCTGAGGGTTACTTTTTTTGCATGTAGTTTTGTGGTTTTGTAAAAAAATAAATATATATACAGTACCAGTCAAAAGTTTGGACACACTTACTCATACTTTATTTGTACTATTTTCTACATTGTAAAATAATAGTGAAGAAAAACTATGAAATAACACATATGGAATAATATAGTAACCAAAAAAAGTGTTAAACAAATCAAAATATATTTTAGATTCTTCAAAGTAGCAACCCTTTGCCTTGATAACAGCTTTGCACACTCTTGGCATTCTCTCAACCAGCTTCATGAGGTAATCATCTGGAATGCTTTTCCAACAGTCTTGAAGAAGTTCCCACATATGCTGAGCACATGTTGGGTGCTTTTTCTTCACTCTGCGGTCCAACTCATCCCAAACCATCTCAATTGGGTTGAGGTCGGGTGATTGTGGAGGCCAGGTCATCTGATGCAGACCTCCATCACTCTCCTTCTTGATTAAATAGCCCTTACACAGCCTGGAGGTGTGTTTTGGGTCATTGTCCTGTTGAAAAACAAATTCCCACTAAGCGCAAACCAGATGGGATGGCGTATCGCTGCAGAATGCTGTGGTAGCTATGCTGGTTAAGTGTGCCTTGAATTCTAAATAAATCACAGACAGTGTCACCAGCAAAGCACCCCACACCTCATCCTCCATGCTTCACAGTGGGAACCACACATGGGGAGATCATCCATTCACCTACTCTGCGTCTCACAAAGACACAGCGGTTGGAAACAAAAATCTCAAATTTGGAGTTGTCAGACCAAAGGACAGATTTCCACCAGTCTAATGTCTATTGCTCGTGTTTCTTGGCCCAAGCAACTCTCTTCTTATTGATGTACTTTAGTAGTGGTTTCTTTGCAGCAATTCGACCATGAAGGCCTGATTCACACAGTCTCTTCTGATGTTGAGATGTGTCTGTTACTTGAACTCTGTAGCATTTGTTTATTTGGGCTGCAATCTGATGTGCAGTTAATTGCCGATTTCTGAGGCTGGTAACTAATGAACTTGTACTCTGTAGCAGAAGTACAGTGGGGGAAAAAAGTATTTGATCCCCTGCTGATTTTGTACATTTGCCCACTGACAAAGAAATGATCAGTCTATAATTTTAATGGTAGGTTTATTTGAACAGTGAGAGACAGAATAACAACAACAACAAAATCCAGAAAAACGCATGTCAAAAATGTTATAAATTGATTTGCATTTTAATGAGGGAAATAAGTATTTGACCCCTCTACAAAACATGACTTAGTACTTGTGGCAGTGAGTCGGTCCAGAGACATGTTGGACAAAACCCACTGAGTCGATGATGGCTCCGAAAGCCTTTTGGAGTGGGTCTGTGGACTTTTCCATGTGAATATTAAAGTCACCAAAAATTAGAAGATTATCTGCGATGACTACAAGGTCCGATAGGAATTCAGGGAACTCAGTGAGGAACGCTGCATATGGCCCAGGAGGCCTGTAAACAGTAGCTATAAAAAGTGATTGAGTAGGCTGCATAGATTTCATGACTAGAAGCTCAAAAGACGAAAACGTCGTCGTTGTTGTTTTTTGGGTAACTGATTTAGCTCCTATTGATGATAGTAGTATCTGCGGACAGGGGGTGTTTTGTTAAGAGCCCCAACACTTGCTCTAAACATTAACTCATGGCTTGCGGTACGTTTTTGAAAACACAAGGAACGTATATTTCATATCGGCAAGGAAAAAAAATATAATAATACAAACGTTAAATTACAACACACCTTCAAAGGGTTAGTGTTCCCACACAGCCATATCTCCATGTTATATCACTTATTTATGGAAGACATAGGTGGCCACATTGTGCTAATTAACTATCTAGTGTTCTGTGAACACCTGTGTTTAAGCTTAACTGGGGAGGACGTGTAGTTTGTCAACTAGAGGCACACAGCTTGTGGATCTGTTCCAAACTGCTACAGTAAGGTGTGTATTTTTATTGAAAGACGCTTTCTCGCTCCACGAAAGATAAGGGGCATATCAGCATATATTCCCGAAAACCGTTTTGAGAGCGAAGATTATTGAAGTTTCTAAACATTAAAACATAACATCAGAATTGTAGTTCGGATGTAGCCAACAGTGGGCGAATGTAACGGCTGAAAACACTACACACAGAGAAGGGTTTGCAAGAGCTAATATGTAGCTATCTATTGCAAAACCTTCTCAGTATGTTTTCAGCGGTTACATTTGAAGATATCGTTAAAAGGCGCTAAAGCAGTTAGCGTCTATGAATGGGGTAAGATATACTGTAGCTAACGTTAGTGACAAGCAATCATAACTTAATTGTACAAACATTGGGTTTGTTATGTATGGACTGGTGCCCTGGGTGGGTGGAGATCAATGAAATGGTAGGTTGCAATGACTGTAATGTACCATAACCACCAACACGAGACCTGGGACCAGCATGCGTTGTTTTATCTAATTTGTCTCTCCTCAACAGACATCGAGAAGCAGCTGATTAGCGCCAAAGATTATCTATCGCTGACTATTTGGGTTTCCACTAGATAGCGCAGTCAGAATTGGCAATATCGTAAAAATGTATGAAAATAATTATTCGCTTTTTGTTATTAATTTAAGGTTAGCATTGCTGCTAATGTTAGGTTTAAAATAAGATTTTAAAGGTCGACTTTGGGCACGAAAAACCATCTACCTGCCCTTTATTCAATTTTTAACAGAAATGGGGTTTGCCTTTGGTGGTTCATCGACGTCATGTGCGCAGCGACCGAAGCTAGTTCGTTAGCTATGTTAGCCAGTAACTCAGTATTAGTTTACGTCATTTCACATAATTTGTTTTTGGACGTAAACTGTAGAGATCGATAAGAAAGCACTTCTGTAGCCGAAAATCTTATTCATATGTGTTTTGTTTTTAAGAATTAAATTACCTGAAATGATGGTGAATTGACCTTTAAAACTTTGTGGCTGTAGTAACTACTGACGACCGTCTATTCGCCCATCCGTGGTTTCCACTAGCTTCTTTATTCACAAAGTTGGATTCCAGTCAGATTCCACAGCCACAGTCAAAATTGGCTACAAAAATGTGCTTTCCGTCATAATTCTAAGGTTAGGTATGAGGTTAGCAGTCCATGGTTAGCTTTAAAATCACATTTTAAGAAGATAAATTGTAGAAATGGGCGGATATTATAACTTTGTGGTTATAGAAGCTAGTGATGCCCCATCTTCGTCTCTGCTAGCGCTCATGTGAGATATGTTTCCAGGTTCTGAGATTACTTTTTATGCAGTCACATTACTGTAGTATTGTAAATTCCCCGCCCATGTGCACCTGAAGTTTCCTTGGGCACCTAACTAGCATTCTTCCCCAGACCTCCAGCCTTATCGGAGCTATCTAGCTGAAGATACCACTGTGCTAAGTTTATGATCAATTATAAACCTGTTTTAAGTCATTACTAAATTGAAATGCATCCCAACATCAATTGCAGGAAATGAAGCCAGCGAACATCACGAATGGTGTCCCTGTACTCCATTCAGCAAAAGAGTGCTGCAAACCCAAGAAATTCACCCCAGATGAGGTACTGGTACCAAATCCCAGCTTCAAAGAAAATCAAGGAACGAAAAGAAAGGTGTGTCCACCCATATGATGACCACTGATCCATGATGCAATTCCAAAGTGCAAGTTCAATGAATGTGTGCATGCATGATTGTTTGTCTCAATTGTGTGTATAATGGGCCAAAACTGGGCAATGCTAGTACTTTACAATGAAATGCAATTTGTCTCAGAGAAAAGCACTTCCTTTGAAAGTGGAAGGAAGAATTTAAAAAGTCAAAGAGGAGAAGGAAGACAAGGATGTAAGTGTTCATTACACACAGTATTTTGGCCAAATAACCTAGGTGTCATGTTTCATTAGGCACCAAACGGAAGAGAACTGATTGTATAATATTGAAACAGGGAGAGACTACCTCAAGTTGTCCAATAAAAAATACTTGTTTTTCTTTTCCGTTGCGAAACGTTTGCTACGGCGTATGTGTAGAGGACACGAGTCGGTCATGATTGCTCAAGGTCACATGATGGGTAGCCCCTGACTGCGACATCAACATCTATTTCAGCCTTCAGGCCAATGGGGGATTTCCTCTTGGTCTAACAGTTCTTATCCCCAACGTGGGGCCCGATCTGTCGTGGGGCAGGAGATCAAAGGGGGTGACTGTAGCAGACTTGAGTCGGTCATGGTTGCTCATGGTCACGTGATGGGTAGCCCCACCTGCGACTTCAAAATCAGTCGGTTCTAGTGCCAATAGTGAATTTCCTCTTGGTCTACTGGTCAAGATGTTGGTTTCTCCTGCGGTAGACCCATATGTTACATGTGGACTAATGCAGAGGTTTTCAAACATCTCCTCGGCGACCCCCAGGTATTCCACGTATTTGAACTATTCCTGGGCTAGCACACCCGGTTCAATTGTCAACAAATGATCAAGCCAATGGTCATGTTCCCCTGCTCAGACGTGGCACACAACCATTGGTTGATGCATGCAACGTCATCGACTGCCGTCTGACACCAGAAAGCTATAACAACATATTATGTGGTTAGCTGATATGTAAAATACCGATCCAGGCGTTGTGGCATACATCTGAGCAGAGGACACAACCCTTGTTTAGGCGATCAGGTGAGCTAGTTCAGGGCTATAACAATACTGTGAAACGTCTGTGGGTCCAAGAGGAGACATTTGAAAACTGCACGAATGAATACAATTACATTTACATTACATTTAAGTCATTTAGCAGACGCTCTTATCCAGAGCGACTTACAAAATGGTGCATTCACCTTATGATATCCAGTGGAACAACCACTTTACAATATTCCTTAAAGAGGTGGGGTTTCAGGTGTCTCCGGAAGGTGGTGATTGACTCCGCTGTCCTGGCGTCGTGAGGGAGCTTGTTCCACCATTGGGGTGCCAGAGCAGCGAACAGTTTTGACTGGGCTGAGCGGGAACTGTGCTTCCTCAGAGGTAGGGGGGCCAGCAGGCCAGTGGTGGATGAACGCAGTGCCCTTGTTTGGGTGTAGGGCCTGATCAGAGCCTGAAGGTATGGAGGTGCCGTTCCCTTCACAGCTCCGTAGGCAATCACCATGGTCTTGTAGCGGATGCGAGCTTCAACTGGAAGCCAGTGGAGAGAGCGGAGGAGCGGGGTGACGTGAGAGAACTTGGGAAGGTTGAACACCAGACGGGCTGCGGCGTTCTGGATGAGTTGTAGGGGTTTAATGGCACAGGCAGGGAGCCCAGCCAACAGCGAGTTGCAGTAATCCAGACGGGAGATGACAAGTGCCTGGATTAGGACCTGCGCCGCTTCCTGTGTGAGGCAGGGTCGTACTCTGCGAATGTTGTAGAGCATGAACCTACAGGATCGGGTCACCGCCTTGATGTTAGTGGAGAACGACAGGGTGTTGTCCAGGATCACGCCAAGGTTCTTAGCACTCTGGGAGGAGGACACAAGGGAGTTGTCAACCATGATGGCGAGATCATGGAACGGGCAGTCCTTCCCCGGGTGGAAGAGCAGCTCCGTCTTGCCGAGGTTCAGCTTGAGCTGGTGATCCGTCATCCACACTGATATGTCTGACAGACATGCAGAGATGCGATTCGCCGCCTGGTTATCAGAAGGGGGAAAGGAGAAGATTAATTGTGTGTCGTCTGCATAGCAATGATAGGAGAGACCATGTGAGGATATGACAGAGCCAAGTGACTTGGTGTATAGCGAGAATAGGAGAGGGCCTAGAACAGAGCCCTGGGGGACACCAGTGGTGAGAGCACATGGTGCGGAGACAGATTCTCGCCACGCCACCTGGTAGGAGCGACCTGTCAGGTAGGACGCAATCCAAGCGTGGGCCGCGCCGGAGATGCCCAACTCGGAGAGGGTGGAGAGGAGGATCTGATGGTTCACAGTATCAAAGGCAGCAGATAGGTCTAGAAGGATGAGAGCAGAGGAGAGAGAGTTAGCTTTAGTAGTGCGGAGAGCCTCCGTGACACAGAGAAGAGCAGTCTCAGTTGAATGCCCAGTCTTGAAACCTGACTGATTAGGATCAAGAAGGTCATTCTGAGAGAGATAGCAGGAGAGCTGGCCAAGGACGGCACGTTCAAGAGTTTTGGAGAGAAAAGAAAGAAGGGATACTGGTCTGTAGTTGTTGACATCGGAGGGATCGAGTGTAGGTTTTTTCAGAAGGGGTGCAACTCTCGCTCTCTTGAAGACGGAAGGGACGTAGCCAGCAGTCAAGGATGAGTTGATGAGCGAGGTGAGGAAGGGGAGAAGGTCTCCGGAAATGGTCTGGAGAAGAGAGGAGGGGATAGGGTCAAGTGGGCAGGTTGTTGGGCGGCCGGCCGTCACAAGACGCGAGATTTCATCTGGAGAGAGGGGGGAGAAAGAGGTCAAAGCACAGGGTAGGGCAGTGTGAGCAGGACCAGCGGTGTCGTTTGACTTAGCAAACGAGGATTGGATATCGTCAACCTTCTTTTCAAAATGGTTGACGAAGTCATCCGCAGAGAGGGAGGAGGGGGGGGGGGGGAGGGGGAGGAGGATTCAGGAGGGAGGAGAAGGTAGCAAAGAGCTTCCTAGGGTTAGAGGCAGATGCTTGGAATTTAGAGTGGTAGAAAGTGGCTTTAGCAGCAGAGACAGAAGAGGAGAATGTAGAGAGGAGTGAGTGAAAGGATGCCAGGTCCGCAGGGAGGCGAGTTTTCCTCCATTTCCGCTCGGCTGCCCGGAGCCTTGTTCTGTGAGCTCGTAGTGAGTCGTCGAGCCACGGAGCAGGAGGGGAGGACCGAGCCGGCCTGGAGGATAGGGGACAGAGAAAATCAAAGGATTTACAATCCTGTTGGTGATCTCACTTTACTCTTTGTTTTCACATTGCAGATACAACCTGGAAGTCTATCGATATATGAATTGGAACGGTTGGAAAATATCAGACAAAACCAAGTGTTCCTGTCCTCCATAAAACTGCTTGAGGTTAGTTTGTTGAAGAACAGAGTTTAAATGGTATCTACTTATGCATATTTTACTGAAACTCCTTGTGTGGTGAAATTAATAACATATTATTGTTTCAACAATAGGCCAAGCAGGATTTGAAACCAGAAAAAACACAGAGAGGTCTCAAGAGACAGAAACTAAAGTAATGACAGATTCAACATTTGTACCAATGACTGAAAATATTTACTTCAATGTTTCCTGTGTACCGTGTATGTACTTACATTGGTCAGTCGAATTTGGTCTCAGTACAAAGTAAATGAGCTTCCGTTATACATACTTAATCCCTTTAGGACATAAGGCCCATACGAGCTTCTGTAACTTATGGCATACAGAATGTATTTATTATGGCCAGCTTGGATAGAGAATGTCAGTGTGGCTCATTTCTGTTTCTAACACAATGTAACTAATGTCTTGGCTCACTACAGTAAGGTAGCCTGGACAGAGATACTGCCTCCTCGCACCAAGTCCTTGAGAATCCAGAAGAAGGAAGCAGAGCCACTCCCCCTGCCCCCAGAACCACACAGGATTTATTATGAAGCCGAACGAGTAAGTGACTGACCAATAGCAAAATGCGACGTGAGTAACTGACCAATAGGATATGCTCTTATGTTAAGAAATTGTACTTCACTACACAGAAAAGCCTACTTTTCACATTTGTTCCATTTTAATCTTGAAACGCTACTTTATTTCTCATGATAATGGTTTGTTTGTTTATGTTGATGTGTATTTACTAAAGATTGAATGTGCCAGGAAGCCAGAGGGTCCCATTAGAATGGAGCCAATCAACATGGAGGAGGATAGTTCACTGCCACCTGAGCTTCTCAAGCTGTGGACAGAGGTTGCACATTTGTTCACCATGACCTACTTTTCTCTAGCACGGTTCCAGATCTGTTTGGGCGATCTTGCCAACTCATTGGGCATGAAAATGACCATAACATTTGGCAAGACCGCACAAACAGATCTGGGACCAGGCTAACTCTTCAGTCCTATGTTCAGCATAACTGTTTGCAGCTTTGCTGTTCTTTTACAGTTTTAACATTTTATTCCACAGGATTTAATCAAAGAAGAAAAGGAGGAGTTGGGTCTGGAAGAGTGAGTTTCATTTTGAATGTTAAAACCTGTTAGGGATAGTGGGAAGTATTTTCACGTTCGGATGAAAAGCGTGCCCAGAGTAAACTGCCTGCTACTCGGGCCCAGAGTCAAATATTTGCATATGATTAGTAGATTTGGATAGAAAACACTCTGAAGTTTCTAAAACTGTTTGAATGATGTCTGTGTGTATAACAGAACTCATATGGCAGGCAAAAACCTGAGAAAAATCCAACCAGGAAGTGGGAAATCTGAGGCTTGTAGTTTTTCTATCTAATCCCTATAGAAACTACAGTGTCTGTGGGGTCATATTGCACTTCCTAAGGCTTCCACTAGATGTCAACAGTCTTTAGAACCTTGTTTCATGCTTCCGCTGTTACTGGGCAGAGAATAAGAGCCCAGTCAATCAGTGGACTGCCTGGGACCAGTGAGTTGTTTACTGCACACAGGCGCGCCTCTCCATCTTTTTCCTCTGTAATGAATACGCTATTGTCCGGTTGGAATATTATCGAAGATTTATGTTAAAAAGACCCTAAGGATTGATTGTAAACATCGTTTGACATGTTTCTACGAACGGTAATGGAACATTTGGACTTTTTGTCTCTGGTTTTACGCTCGTTCATTTTGCCTTTGGATAGTGATCTGAACGCGTGAACAAAAGGAGGCATTTGGACATAAGTTTTTCGAACAAAAATAAAATTTATTGTGGGAGTCCTGGGAGTGCATTCCGACGAAGATCAGCAAAGGTAAGTGAAGATTTATAATACTATTTCTGAGTTTAGTTGACTCCAGAACTTGGCGGGTAACTGTATAGCTTGCTTTGATGGCTGAGCTCTGTACTCAGAATATTGAAAAATGTGCTTTCGCCGAAAAGCTATTTTAAAATCTGGCACAGCGGTTGCATTAAGGAGAAGTGTATCTATAATTCTTTCAATAACCTTTTTAAAGTTTATCAACGTTTATGATGAGTATTTTTGTAAGTTGATGTGCTCATTCACCGGAAGTTTTGGGAGGCAATACATTTTCTGAACATCACGCGCCAATGTAAAATAGGGGTTTTGGATATAAATATGAACTTTATCGAACAAAACATACATGTATTGTGTAACATTGAGTCCTGAGAGTGTCATCTGATGAAGCTCGTCAAAGGTTAGTGATTAATTTTAGCTGTATTTATGGTTTTTGTGGTGCCTCTCCTTGCTTGGAAAATGGCTGTGTGGTTTTTCTTGTGAAGTTGATGTCCTAACATAATCTAATGTTATGCTTTCGCCGTAAAGCCTTTTTGAAATCGGACAATGTGGTTGGATAAACGAGAAGATTGTCTTTTAAAATGGTGTATAATAGTTTGAGAAAATTGAATTATGAGATTTTTTTGTATTTCGCGCCCTGGCTGTTGGCAAGGGGTTCCGCTAGCGGAACTCCTGTCCATAACAGGTTATTAAGGAATTTGTCCATTTTTCTTAACGTTTTGTGACAAATGTATATATTTGTAGTATTTGATGGACATCCTGTATTGATTTGAATGGTAAGATGTGTAAAACCCTAACCTGTGCCAGGCTGACATTACATTGGATATGTTTCCAGGTACCGTAGTACTCTGAAGAGCATGGAGCTGAGTAAGAGTGGAGGAGTAGCTAAGGTGGTGAAGAGTCGTATCGTCTCTGTTGCCTTCCACCCGTGTAGCAGTCATCTGCTCATGGCTGCTGGGGACAAGTTGGGTGGAGTGGGGCTGTGGAACCTGGTGAGTACACACACACAGTGAAGCTGGATGCCGTAAGGTTAATGTGTGACTGGGCTTATTTGGTTTTTGTTGTTCTTTCAGGAATCTGCTTTGGGTGATGTCGTGCTGCAGTTTGTTGTTTCCTCAGGACTCTTGCTGTGTTCAAAACAACTGGAAACTCAGAAAAATAAAAGGTCAAATCATGACATCAGTGATCTTCAGGTCAGAGCTCAAGAAAGAGGCCCGAGTTGGATGACCGTTCAAAATAATCACAGTCTGAGCTAGTACCCCCCCCCCCCCCCCCCCCCCCGAGTTCCCAGTTGTTTTGAACGCGCTGAAGTCGGAGATTTCCGAGTTCCCAGTTGTTGTGAATACAACAACGCCGTGCTGCTGTTTGTTTCCTCAGGACTCTGATATGGGGGATGAGGGCGTGCTGCTATTTGAGCCACGTCCGGCCGGTGGCCTGCATGGCGTTCTCCAGGTCACATCCTACAGACCTGTTGACCCTCAGCTACGACGGGACGCTACGGAGCACAGACGTGGAGAAAGACGTTTTTGATGAGGTACCATGCATAATACAGTGATGATAATATATGGCATTTACCAAACAGTTTTTTCCAAAGCAACACAAAACGGTGAGTGCATGTATTTTCATATGTGTCACCCCAGTGGGAATTGAACACGCATATCAGATTTTAAATTCCCTGTTTTGTCTTTGTTACGTTATCTCTGTTCTTTCTCCAACTAGGTGTATCGGATCAAGGATGGCTTGAGAACCTTTGACTTCCTGTCACATGATTGTTCGACGCTGGTCACCGGGGACTGGTACGGAGACGTTGACAGGCGGACTCCAGGGTAAAGTAACATCGTTTTGATTTTCTCTCTGTACCAGGACTGGCCATTCTGTTATAAGTCAAAAGCTTATTGCTAATGCCTTATTAATGTTGGTCTGTCTCGTTTTTACTCAGAACCTCTCATGAGTCCCTCCATAGCCTGGATACCAAGACGGTTCGCTGTGTTCACGTCCACCCTGTTCAGAAGCAGTACATCATGGTGGCTGAGAACAGGTACAAAATGGGAATCAGTGCTATGATGTGCAATATGTCGACCGATGTCAACATGTCAGCCAATCAGGTCGACCAATGTCATTATGGCAAGCAATCTCTATACAAGCCTTGAGACAATCCTATGGTTTAATAAGGTGATTTATGTATTTTGTCAAGTTTGCAAAATGATTACTTATAGTATAGTCCTATTAATAAAATCCACTTTCTATCTCTTATGTTGCTAAAACTGATATTGATGTTTTGATTTTTCTCTAGTATTGTGAGCATTTACGATGCTCGATGTTTGAAGGCGTCGTCGAGCGAGCCAGTCTCCCAGCTCTATGGTCACTCAAAGAGCATCTCAATTGCCTACTTCTCTCCTGGCACTGGCAACAGAGTAATGACCACCTGCCTAGACAACATCATCAGGTGAGTCTGCATGCCACAGTAAGATGTTAGTACGTTAAAATATGTAAAGAGAGAATTTTTTTTTTTTTAATGACTATAAAGTTCAAATAAATAATTTGCTTATGTGCTATGATGTGTTTTAAAAGTTGCACTAAGCTTATTGTCCAATACTTGAAACCTGAAATGTTTAGCAATTAAATTTACTTTGTTTTTCAGGATTTACGACACCTCGGAACTCACCTCCAGAGCTCCGCTACTGACCTCCATCCAGTAAATTCATTATACTATCAAATTTAGAAAGCGAAACTGACCAGGTCTCTCTTGAGAAATAGTGTTTTATCTCTCCTGGCTAAATAAAGATGAATTAAAAAAAACATTGTGGAAAGATCCCGCAACCTCTGTTTGCATTGGTTTACTCTCCAATGCCGGTGTTATTTCTAGTATGTGTGCTTTATACCAATAGACATCAGCCAGCAAATCCAGGAGTCTTTGTAATAGTGTCTTTGTGTAATGCTGATGAATCCATTTCCTTTGTCCCTCTTTGCAGACAGAACTTGTACACAGGGCGCTGGCTGTCCAAGCTGCAGGCGATGTGGGACCCCAAGAGGGACGACTGCTTCGTTGTGGGCAGCATGCAGCGGCCTCGCAGAGTCCAGGTATAAGCACTCCTTTGTTCCCACGTCTATCATCGAACCTCAACATCAATAAGTAAGATCTGAGGTCGTGTTACTATTCCCCTAACAGGATGTGTAAGGTCAATGTACAAGTTATGGATTATGTGGCTATGCATGGTATGGGTAACGTTTCATATATTTTGTATCCAAGACAATTTTCTCCTCTGGGACAATAAAGTATATCCTTTTCTATCCAGGTGTTCCATGAGAGTGGGCAGCTCCAGCACTCCTTCCAGGACCCAGAGATGACCACCGTGCTCTCAGTCATAGCCTTCCACCCCACCAGGAACGCTCTACTGGGGGGTACCGCCTCCGGACGGCTGTACGTCTTCACCGACTGAGAGCAGGATGCCTGTATGTGTTCGCTGCCTGAGAGGAGAAACCTGGGCCATTGTTTACAAAACATCTGCGTAAGAGTCCTGATCTAGGATCAGGTATCCTCCCTCTTATTCATTAGGAACTGGAAGGCTCAACTGATCGTAGATCAGCACTCCTACTCTAAAATGTTTAATGATACGGGCCCAGAACACATGCTTAGAATAGACCTAAATAAGTTGTTTGTTTTTTCTATGTTTTTCTGCAAGCTGTCTTTGCTATTGTTGCACATTGTTTTCTATCACATTTTTGATGTTTAGTTTAAAGAAAGTTATATATTTAGCTGAAGTTGTGCTTTTCATGTAGTTTAGCTCTTTCATTGGCTGTATTGTACCCGCAGCGAATTTTGTGATTGATTGGTTTTATTCTTTCAAATAAAAACTACCAGAATTCAGTGGCTACAGCCCTACAATCAATAAAATCATGGCTAAATACCAGTGTGTTGAAAATGTGTCCCATATCAGGCAACTCACTCTCTCCTGTGCCTAGGTGAATTATTTTCTGCAGTTTTTCCTCAACACCAAAAATAACATTACAATGTAACCTAACTCGGGTGTACAGTCGTGGCTAAAAGTTTTGAGAATGACTCAAATATTAATTTCCACAGTTTGCTGCTTCAGTGTCTTTAGATATTTGTCAGATGTTACTATGGAATACTGAAGTATATTTACAAGCATTTCATAAGTGTCAAAGGCTTTTATTGACAATTACATGAAGTTGATGCAGAGAGTCAATATTTGCAGTGTTGACCCTTCTTTTTCAAGGCCTCTGCAATCCGCCCTGGCATGCTGTCAATTAACTTCTGGGCCACATCCTGACTGATGGGAGCCCATTCTTCCATAATCAATGCTTGAAGTTTGTCAGATTTTGTGGGTTTTTGTTTGTCCACCCGCCTCTTGAGGATTGACCACAAGTTCTCAATGGGATTAAGGTCTGGGGAGTTTCCTGGCCATGAACCCAAAATATTGATGTTTTGTTCCCCGAGCCACTTAGTTATCACTTTTGCCTTATGGCAAGGTGCCCCACCATGCTGGAAAAGGCATTGTTCGTCACCAAACTGTTCCTGGATGGTTGGGAGAAGTTGCTCTCGGAGGATGTGTTGGTACCATTCTTTATTCATGGCTGTGTTCTTAGGCAAAATTGTGAGTGAGCCCACTCCCTTGGCTGAGAAGCAACCCCACACATGAATGGTCTCAGGATGCTTTACTGTTGGCATGACACAGGACTGATTGATGGTAGCGCTCACCTTGTCTTCTGCGGACAAACAATCGGAAAGGGGATTCATCAGAGAAAATGACTTTACCCCAGTCCTCAGCAGTCCAATCCCTGTACCTTTTGCAGAATATCAGTCTGTCCCTGATGCTTTTCCTGGAGAGAAGTGGCTTTTTTGCTGCCCTTCTTGACACCAGGCCATCCTCCAAAAGTCTTTGCCTCACTGTGCGTGCATCTGCACTCACACCTGCCTGCTGCCATTCCTGAGCAAGCTCTGTACTGGTGGTGCCCTAATCTCGCAGCTGAATCAACTTTAGGAGACGGTCCTGGCGCTTGCAGGGCCTTTCTTGGGTGCCCTGAAGCCTTCTTCACAACAATTGAACCGCTCTCCTTGAAGTTCTTGATGATCCGATAAATGGTTTAGGTGCAATCTTACTGGCAGCAATATCCTTGCCTGTGAAGCCCTTTTTGTGCAAGGCAATGATGACGGCATGTGTTCCCTTGCAGGTAACCATGATTGACCGAGGAAGAACAATGATTCCAAGCACCACCCTCCTTTTGAAGCTTCCAGTCTTTCATTGGAACTCAATCAGCATGACAGAGTGATCTCCAGCCTTGTCCTCGTCAACAATCACACCTGTGTTAATGAGAGAATCACTACATGATGTCAGCTGGTCCTTTTGTGGCAGGGCTGAAATGCAGTGGAAATGTTTTTTGGGGATTCAGTTCATTTACATGGCAAAGAGGGACTTTGCAATTCATCTGATCACTCTTCATAACATTATGGAGTATATGCAAATTGCCATCATACAAACTAAGGTAGCAGACTTTATGAGAATGAGTATTTGTGTCATTCTCAAAACTTTTGGCCACGACTGTAGGCCTACCTTAGCTTACTTCTATGTTATTAGACTAATAGCTTTCTGTGTTACAGTTCAGACTTCGTGAGAAGTATTGTGTATGTTAGGCTGTGGGGGTAATTTCAGAAATTGTTTTCAAATTGATAAAGGAATAATTTGTTAATAATTTGTTAATAATATGACCACCCTACCTTCAATTATTGGGCTTAAATTACTGTAATTATGTATTCTGTACTGGCTAATTTGCATTTTCATTACATTTGGACTTTGATTTGAATCATCTTTGTTTTACATCAGCCCTGAAAATGTCACACCAATTGAGCACCATCTTTAGGTATTTGACGAAACTTGTTGAATTTAATAATTAAGACCAGTGATTTGGTGCCGTTGTAGACTAAGGAGTAACATTGACCTGTCTGTGACCTTTTTAACCTTTCCGATCACTTAATGAGATCTCAGCAATGGTAAGGCCAATCCTCGTGAAATAAAGTGTGTGTTCCTGAGAAGCGTCTTTATAATTTTATTTAAAATGGTCTGAGAAGAACAATGCATTGGCAGGGCAATTCAAGCAAAGACAATATGCAGTGATAAGGGACAATTTTAAATTGACTGGGTTGGGGTGGTCCAAAATAGGGGAGGGTTGTAAAACTAGTTTGGGGGAGGGGTATGTTTTTATTCAAAATCCTAACTTTAACCTTAACCCGAAACCTTGTCAGGACATTCTGGTGACTTATCAGAACATTGTGGTCCTGATCCAGGCTGTATCACATTCACCTATGATTGAGAGTCCCATAGGGTGGCGCATATTTGGCCCAGCGTCGTCCGGGTTTCGCCGGGGTACGCCGTCATTGGTTGTTTTTTTATGTTGTATGTTTTATCTGCAAGACACTTTTGCTATTGTTTTGTAAGTAAATAAAGTTAGAGCTGAAGCTGCACTTTTCATGGAGTTTATTATTTTTCAGTACAGCGGCTGAGGCAGACAAGTCATGTTATTATCATGTTGTCTTATGAGAGCCATAGAAAACCCCCTAGTGAAGATCTAGTGCCAGTATTTCACCTCTAGATGGCAGTGTTGTAATACATTCACAACAACTACATGAAGTCATACTAGCACTGGTTAAGGAAAGGGGATGATACCTAGTCAGTTGTTCAACTGAATACCTTCAGCATTTAACCCAATCCCTCTGAATCAGAGAGGTGCAGGGCGCTGCCTTTAATCGACATCCATGTCTTCGGCACCCGGGGAACAGTGGGTTAACTGCCTTGCTCAGGGGCAGAACGACAGATTTTTACCTTGTCATCTCGGGGATTCGATCCAACAACCTTTAGGTTACTGGCCCAACGCTCTAACCGTTAAGGTTTCCGCAAACATAGGTTTGGTTTACTCCTAGCAGAACTCGGCTAGGCGAAGCGACCGTCTGTGCTCGCACATTCCCTAAAGAAAAAAAAGCGTCAATATTACTGTTTGTCCCTCTTGAGCCACCGTAGCAAAAACATAGCCAGGAAAATAGATGGATAGAGGAGACATCTTTATATCTGTGCCATCATAGTGTCTGCCAGCATGGGCTGCACCATTGAGGCTACAACCATAAAAATCCCCACCTAGTTGACTACTTTGACTAATTTTTAAATGCTGGAAGCGCTGAATGGCCCTTCACTGGTATACTTTTATTTACAAAGCCATTTTGGGTTTACTACCATTTTATTTGAGCATTTTCATTGTTCGGAAATGTGGTGGGTACTCTCATCATTCGCAGGACTTTATCCTGCTAACTGTTCCAAATGTCCGAACTGAATTTGGTATAAGGGCTTTAATGTACTCTGCTCCATCGGCTTGGAACGCCTACAAAATACTTTTAAACTAGAAGAACTTGTCCTGATTTGTGTTTTTAAATCACTGATGAAGGATTTTGAGGCTGATTCCCTGACCTGTCAATGTTTTTAATTTGCTGTTTTATTATTTTGTTATAATCCTGTGAATTCTATGGTTTTTACTAGATTACTAGTAGTTTTTCATGTCTGTCTTTAATTGTGAAATTACTTGGTGCTGCCTATCTTGGCCAGGACGCTCTTGAAAAAGAGATTTCAAATCTCAATGAGCCCTTCCTGGTTAAATAAATCTTAAATAAACAAATAAATCAAATGTCTCTGCCCATGCTAAAACTGACTTTTGACCACCTCTTCGCTGCCAGAAACAGTCCTTTAAAGTAGTCCAAATGAATCTAAGATAAATCAAGACATCTGTCATAAATTGACGTTTTTGCCGAGGTCTTATTCGCGCAAGTTTACATCTAACTAAGCTTTTTGGTGCAGTATTTCTCAAGTGAAAATATGTGCATGAAAACGAGTCGTCTCTCGTTCAATGACAACAAACAATTCATTGAAGAATCCCGTCCATATTTCCCACTCCTACTAGGAGTGGTACTGTTGACAAATCATTGACGAAGGGCATAGACTTCGGGTACCGAACTTGGATTTGCTTCGAAAAATTGTTTTCTCAAACAGCTGAAAAAAAATACCTACCCGAACAACAAAACAAAGTCACAAAATTGTCACAATATACAGTACCAGCCAAAAGTTGGACATACCTACTCATTCCAGGGTTTTTCTTTATTTTTCTTATTTTCTACAATGTAGAATAATAGTAAAGACATCAACACTATGAAATAACACATGGAATCATGTAGTAACCAAAAAAGTGTTAAACAAATCTAAATATATTTTATATTTGAGAATCTTTAAAGTAGCCACCTTGATGACAGCACACTCTTGGCATTCTCTCAACCATCTTCACAAGGTAGTCACCTGGAATGCATTTTAATTAACAGGTGTGCCTTCTTAAAAGTTAATTTGTAGAATTTCTTTCCTTAATGCGTTTGAGCCAATCAGTTGTGTTGTGACAAGTTAGGGGTGGTATACTGAAGATAGCCCTATTTGGTAAAAGACCAAGTCCATATTCTGGCAAGAACAGCTCAAATAAGCAAAGAGAAACAATAGTAAATCATTTCTTTAAGACATGAAGGTCAGTCAATCCGTAAAATGTCAAGAACTTTGAACGTTTCTTCATGTACAGTTGCCAAAATCATCAAGCGCTGTGATGAAACGGGCTCTCATGAGGACCGCCACAGGAAAGGAAGACCTAGAGTTACCTCTGCTGCAGAGGACAAGTTCATTAGAGTTAACTGCACCTCAGATTGCAGCCCAAATAAATGCTTCACAGAGTTCAAGTAATAGACACATCTCAACATCAACTGTTCAGAGGAGACTGCGTGAATCAGGCCTTCATGGTCGAATTGCTGCAAAGAAACCACTACTAAAGGACACCAGTAAGAAGAAAAAGAAAAACATGAGCAATGGACATTAGACTGGTGGAAATCTGTCCTTTGGTCTGATGAGTCCAAATTTTAGATTTTTGGTTCCAACCGCTGAGTCTTTGTGAGACGCAGAGTAGGTGAACGGATGATCTACGCATGTGTGGTTCCCACCGTGAAGCATGGAGGAGGAGGTGTGATGGTGTGGTGGTGCTTTGCTGGTGACACTGTCTGCGATTTATTTAGAATTCAAGGCACACTTAACCAGCATGGCTACCACAGCATTCTGCAGCGATACGCCATCGCATCTGGTTTGCGCTTAGTCCCACTGTCATTTGTTTTTCAACAGGACAATGACCCCAAACACACCTCCAATGAGGTTTTTGACCAATGAGAGTGATGGAGTGCTGCATCGGATGACCTGGCCTCCACAATCACCTGACCTCAACCCAATTGAGATGGTTTGGGATGAGTTGGACCGTAGAGTGAAGGAAAAGCAGCAAACAAGTTCTCAGTATATGTGGGAACTCCTTCAAGACTGTTGGAAAAGCATCATGAAGCTGGTTGAGAGAATGCCAAGAGTGTGCAAAGCTGCCATCAAGGCAAATGGTGGGTACTTTTAAGAATCTAAAATATATTTTTATTTGGTAGTACATTATTCCATGTGTTATTTCATAGTTTTGATGTCTTCACTATTATTCTACAATGTAGTAAAAAAATAGTAAAAATAAAGAAAAACCCTTGAATGAGTAGGTGTGTCAAAACTTTTGAATGGTACTGTATGTGCGAACTGTTTAGACTGGGAAGCATACGGTAAGGTTTACAAGGAACCATCAGAAATAACTAATATTGTATAGTATTATATACTGTTAGAAAATAAGTGTTACAATGGTTGAGATGGTATGAGTAAGACTCACGAGGTGAAGGATATGGCACACATTTAAGAATAAATTATATTTATTGATAAATTAATCATCGAATACACCAGTCTTCATTCTGTGATAAAAAATATTCAGTCTTGATTGGGAGTAACAACAGAAATGCAGAAGAAATGCTTACAGAGACCGATCCATATGCATGGCCATGAGACAGTAAGGGAGCTAACAGAAGGACATTGAAGAGGCTGTCTGGGTGTTCCTAACACTGGAGTCATTGGGGACGTTCCAGGTTGTCTTCATTGCACATCACACTGCTCAGATTGTCAGATCTTACCACCTGGGTCGCTAGTATTCATTAGTGCACACACCGTAGGAAAATGTCTTGCAAAAAAAAAATTAAGTTAAGGTAGTCCATCCCTGTTTGTTTCTTCAGTTTAGTTTCTAGTGAATACGACCCCTGGAGACTTTTGCACATCTCCGGAACCACACTAATATGATATTGCTATTGATTTATAGCGATCTTTTGAGATGTGCAGCATGATTGCAACAACCTGGAACGCACCCATTGCAATCAACACTGAGCTGCATGTTACTGCTACACCATCTTCTCATCATCATCTCATCCCATGCATTATGAAGCTAGGTACACCAGTATAACGGTAGGTAGGCTAATCATGAAAAACATGTCACTTGAATATCCAGTGATCCTATATGGAAAGACAGGAGAACACATCAAAACAAACCGAAAAACATCACTTACTTTTTCTGTCTGTAGCTGCCCACATTGATTTCAACATGTAATTATTTTCAAATGTTTTCATTATTGCTCAAATAAGGTTGTATTGTTTGTCATACACATTGAACTGAAATTCAAAGTTGCGATCTGAGGTATAAAAATCTAAATCTTCTGACTTGACTGACCTTCCACAACTTCAAACAAAATCAATCACTTTAATCTAATACACCAATCAGGGACCAACCACTTGTCGTTATCTTAATATTGCTGCATAGCAGACCACATTAATTCATAAATCTATATTATTTATTTAACCCACCATACATTATTCTATTGAGGGATTATAACATTAAAACAACATACATATGTCTGATAGGATTGTACTGATGCAAAACCAAATGATGATGTAGAAAGATACTTTTATCTTGAGTCTATGTAGGGTTGCAAAATTTCTGGTTACTTTCCCAATATTCCAGAATTCCTGGTACGAGGATTCCCAATTTTCTGCTTATTCCCTCCCGTTTCCAGTAATCTTCCAACTGGGATTCCTGGAAAGCATGGTAATTTGGGGACATTTTCCAGAATTTTTCAACCCTAAATTGACGCTATTCCCTCTCTCAACTTGTTTATTCTAAGCCAATAGATAGAGTGCCGGCTAAGGACAATATAATAGAAGCTTGTAGTGGTTATCATTGTCCTGTTCTGCAGCTCTTCACTAGTCAGCCCTCTCCCAAACCCTCCTCAGGAACTCTAGCTCTCATGTGAAGTAACGCTGAGGCTGCAGAGAGGTATCTTTGGTAGACATGTAAAGACAGTGTGAAAATGAGAGGGTATAATGCTCCCTTAGGTGGATTTGGAGGTAAACCTGACAAAAACTTTCCCTGGCCCAGATTAAACCGATTCCTAGACTACAAGCATTTTGAATGGAGATGCACCATTAAGGATGCCATAACTCAGGTGTAAGCTTAGAGATTCCGGGAAACCGTCCCTGAATCTCTACCTACTTTGCGTATTTCTTTGAATTCTAGTCCTCATCTGAATCACTGCGCTAAAAAAGTATCATTTTCAATGATAAAAAATAACATTAGTTCAGTTAAAATAGGTTATACAAGGAAAACTCTAAATATAAGGAGACTCTACTTTGTACAAAATAATTCAGCAGGACTTCAATATATTCAACATTTTAAAATAACCCAATGCATTAGCACAACTACAAGTTGAAATGTATTTTTCACCTAGGCATGTTCACCTAGGCATTTTCATTTTCTTATACCTTTAGAAAATAACCAGAATTATTTATTTCAAAGCACACATTTAATAAACTAAAATGCACCATATCCAACCTTAAAATATTCATAGTTTTTATCGTTATAGTATTGCACATCTAGTCAGTGTTTTCAAGAGGTTGACCACTGTGTTCTACCCCCTACTGTACTTTCCAGGTCACATAATAATAACAAAGAACACCATTGCATCTAGTTTGATTGATCTTTTTTGAAAGTTTCTTTTAAAAACTTATGATTGCTAGTTTTTATACATTGATTAAAATAATTCGTAACAGTATTCTATCTGATGCCATTTGAAATCAGAAAATACAACAATTCCATTCATTTGGTTTATAGTTTTGATGTACTGTATGACTGTCTCTTGATTGTTCCATGCCAATTTGTAATGATGGTTAATTAACAAACTATAAACCAAGTTTAGGACACCCACAGTCATTACACAGATATTCTTCAACTTTCTTACAAGACAGTATAGTACACTGAGTGTATAAAACATTAAGAACACCTACTCTTTCCATGACATAGACTCACCAGGTGAAAGCCTCCCTTATTGATGTCATTTGTTAAATCTACTTCAATCAGTGTAGATGAAGGGGAGGAGACAGGTTATAGAAGGATTTTTAAGCCTTGAGACAATTGAGACATGGATTGGGTATGTGTGCCATTCAGAGGGTGAATGGGCAAGACAAAAGATTTAAGTGCCTTTGAATGGGGTATGGTAGTAGGTGCCAGGCACCCCAGTTTGTGTCAAGAACTGCAATGCTGCTGGGTTTTTCATGCTCAACAGTTCCCTGTGTGTATCAAGAATGGTCCACCACCCAAAGGACATCCAGCTAACTTGACTGTGGGAAGCATTGGAGTCAACATGGGCCAGCATCCTTGTGGAACGCTTTCAACACATTGTTGAGTTCATGCCCCGGCGAATTGAGACTGTTCCTAATGTTTGGTATACTCAGTGTATATGGGACCAGTCAAAAGTTTGGGCACACGTACTCATTCAAGGGTTTTTCTTTATTTGTACTATTGTCTACATTGTAGAATAATAGTGAAGACATCAAAACTATGAAATAACACATGTAGTAATCAAAAAAGTGTTAAACAAATCAAAATATATTTTAGATTCTTCAAAGTAGCCACCCTTTGCATTGATGACACCTTTGCACACTCTTGGCATTCTCTCAACCAGCTTCACCTGGAATGCTTTTCCAACAGTAGTTCCCACATATGCTGAGCACTTGTTGGCTGCTTTTTCTTCATTCTGCAAAGGGTGGCTACTTTGAAGAATGTAAAATATATTTGTATTTGTTTAACACTGCTTTGGTTACTACATGATTCCATATGTGTTATTTCATAGTTGTGATGTCTTCACTATTATTCTACAATGTAGAAAATAGTAAAAATAAAGAAAAACACTGGAATGAGTAGGTGTGTCCAAACTTTTGAATGGTACTGTACATTCAAAAACGTACCTTATATCGTATATCATATCTTTGTTTCTTTTTCAGACTCCAGACTTCAGTACTCCTGCCAGTAGAAATGTTTCTCCTCCAATAGCAGCCCAAATGAAAGTTTCAGCAGCATTAGAATGATTATCATGGATGTTTTACATGTTGACCCCAATTGAGTAAAAGGCATGGTTTTTCATCTCTCTCTCTCTCATCCTTTCTCAGCTCAAACTCATTGTACAGTACACAACTCAACACTTCACACCTCTGTTTTTATATCAATGTCCATCTAATATATTTGTATCCATCTTATTATTATACAGTTTTTTTCTCTCTTACAATTGATGTTCATATGAAGTAATAGAAAATAAAGGCAACTGTTGTTGTTCTGTTTGTTGAATAATATGTGTTTCCTCCCAGGCCTATAACAGACCTCAGATGTCTCATTTTATAACTCTGTTGCCTTGTCTCTTGGTAAAAAATAAAGTACCTTGAAATGACCTGAATTTCCAAAGTAAAATATGAGCTCAGAAAATGTCCTCCGTTCAGTCTGATGGTTAGAAAAAGGAAGAGGGTCAGCAAAGGGGGTGGTCCTTGGCTTGTAACAGGAAGTGACTTGTGGGAGAAGGTTGAAGGTTAATTCCCGTTCAGATGGAGCAGCCATCCCTTCCTGTCTAAAGCCTTCCTTTACTTTCTCCTATCCTCCCCCATCCTTCGCATATGTCCTCTCAGAGGAGGCCTCTTTTTCATTCACTCCTCTTTCTCTCCCTACATCGCTCAGTCTTTCTCACTTGTCTATAAGGAAGCCTCCCATCCAGCGGAACTTGCAGGCAACCCACCGTCTGAGAGGGCAGAAATACTCAAAGTGGAACTGCTGGAACTCAGGCGTCTTGCGTATGTCCCGGAGGAAGGCGATGTCCAGGTCAGACTCAGTCAGCATGATGAGGAGGGAGAGCAGGGCGAACAGCAGTCCCATGGTCACCAGGAACATACGCAACACACTCAGGATGAACTTATGTAGCTCCTGTACCTCGTTGTTAGGGAGAGACTTCCTGGTCCGACCCAGCCGAAGCACTCTGCCGTCGGGGCCAAACTCAGCCACCTGTCCCTCAGGAGTCCCGGCCTCCGACTCCTCCTCTTCGATGCTGCAGGGGGCTCCATTAGGGTGGCGCGCCACGGCTAGCTCCAGGCTGTGTTCGGCCGTGGGGGTGGGCAGCACACTGTCCGAGGGGCAGTAGGCCTCGTCAGAGATGACCCGTTGGGATGACCCGCCCTCGCCGGCATCTGTTGTGTGGTGACGGTGTCGCGGCATGAAGGAGTCGCCGTGGGAGACGGAGCGCACGGGAGTGGAGTGGGCGGAGTCTCGTAGGGACTCCAGGCCTGAGAGAGATAGAGATAATAGAAGAAACATCAAACTCAGAGCTGTGAAAATGTATCCCATCATAAAGACAATGAGAAACAACTCCTATTACACAACTAGTGAATCCACATAACACATATCAGTGAACCATGGAACAAAACTACACATTGGGGCAGAGAGATATTGTGTCTCTCAGTTCAGTGTTCAGATCTAGTTATTCATGTCAATCCCTGAGTCAGGAGACCTTTGGGATGAGAGGCAGGATCTACTCTGTAGCCCAGAGTATTAATGTGAAAATAGAGAGCTCAGCCAGCCTTTAAAATGATCCAGGGGGAGAATCAGAGTCCTCATGGAGGATCATAGGTTTCACTCTCACACACATTCCCTGTAGGTTGTAGATACTACCTTGTCCTGCTAAATAGAATATGTGCCGTTGATCAAGTCGAACACAGAGGAACAAAGGTGTTCTAATACAGTAGGCCCCTCTGACCTAAATATTCATAGGTTTCACCTCCATCACTCGGTCGCGTCATGCCATTGTTATGAACGTTCTCAATCCAGCCTCTATCAGTGGCGCCACAGTGGTGCCCTAAAATCCTGATAAACCCAGTCATTCTGGACGGAGGCTAACGACTGTTTAGTCTAAATTACACTATACTGCCTGGAAATATGGTGAAATTGCTAAAGTAGACAAATGTTTAGTAGGAAACAACTTTTCCAGCATTATCATGTTGTCAAATTTACTTTAGACATGGCAATGTTGTCATTAGCTAGCTAAGTCCGTCAAAAATAGCTAGCTAAAATCCGGTGTCCACTCAATCATAGCTAGCTAGCTAACGCTATACTACAGTCGTGGCAAAAAGTTTTGAGAATGACAAAAGTATTAATTTTCACAAAGTCTGCTGCCTCAGTTTGTATGATGGCAATTTTCATATACTCCAGAATGTTATGAAGAGTGATCAGATGAATTGCAATTAATTGCAAAGTCCCTCTTTGCCACGCAAATGAACTGAATCCCCCAAAAACATTTCCACTGCATTTCAGCCCTGCCATAAAAGGACCAGCTGACATCATGTCAGTGATTCTTTCATTAACACAGGTGTGAGTGTTGACGAGGACAAGGCTGGGGATCACTCTGTCATGCTGATTGAGTTCAAATAACAGACTGGAAGCTTCAAAAGGAGGGTGGTGCTTGGAATCATTATTCTTCCTCGGTCAACCATGGTTACCGCAAGGAAACACATGCCGTCATCATTGCTTTGCACAAAAAGGACTTCACAGGCAAGGATATTGCTGCCAGTAAGATATCTAAATCAACCATTTATCAGATAATTAAGAATTTCAAGGACAGCGGTTCAATAGTTGTGAAGAAGGCTTCAGGGCACCCAAGAATGTCCAGCAAGCGCCAGGACCGTCTCCTAAAGTTGATTCAGCTGCGGGATCGGGGCACCACCAGTACAGAGCTTGCTCAGGAATGGCAGCAGGCAGGTGTGAGTGCATCTGCACGCACAGTGAGGCAAAGACTTTTGGAGGATGGCCTGGTGTCAAGAAGGGCAGCGAAGAAGCCACTTCTCTCCAGGAAAAACATCAGGGACAGACTGATATTCTGCAAAAGGTACAGGGATTGGACTGCTGAGGACTGGGGTAAAGTCATTTCCTCTGATGAATCCCCTTTCCGATTGTTTGGGGCATCCGGAAAAAAGCTTGTCCGGAGAAGACAAGGTGAGCGCTACCATCAGTCCTGTGTCATGCCAACAGTAAAGCATCCTGAGACCATTCATGTGTGGGGTTGCTTCTCAGCCAAGGGAGTGGGCTCATTCACAATTTTGCCTAGAACACAGCCATGAATAAAGAATGGTACCAACACATCCTCCGAGAACAACTTCTCCCAACCATCCAGGAACAGTTTGGTGACGAACAATGCCTTTTCCAGCATGATGGAGCACCTTGCCATAAGGCAAAAGTGATAACTAAGTGGCCCGGGGAAGTAAACATCAATATTTTGGGTCCATGGCCAGGAAACTCCCCAGACCTTAATCCCATTGAGAACTTGTGGTCAATCCTCAAGAAGCGGGTGGACAAACAAAAACCCACAAATTCTGACAAAATCCAAGCATTAATTATGCAAGAATGGACTGCCATCAGTCAGGATGTGGCCCAGAAGTTAATTGACAGCATGCCAGGGCGGATTGCAGGGGTCTTGAAAAAGAAGTGTCAACACTGCAAATATTGACTCTTTGCATCAACTTCATGTAATTGTCAATAAAAGCCTTTGAAATGCTTGTAATTATACACTGCTCCAAAAAAATATAGGGAACACTTAAACAACATAATATAACTCCAAGTCAATCACACTTCTGTGAAATCAAACTGTCCACTTAGGAAGCAACACTGATTGACAATAAATTTCACATGCTGTTGTGCAAATGGAATAGACAACAGGTGGAAATTATAGGCAATTAGCAAGACACCCCCAATAAAGGAGTGGTTCTGCAGGTGGGGACCACAGACACCTTCTCAGTTCCTATGCTTCCTGGCTGATGTTTTGGTCACTTTTGAATGCTGGTGGTGTTTTCACTCTAGTGGTAGCATGAGACGGAGTCTACAACCCACACAAGTGGCTCAGGTAGTGCAGCTCATCCAGGATGGCACATCAATGTGAGCTGTGGCAAGAAGGTTTGCTGTGTCTGTCAGCGTAGTGTCCAGAGCATGGAGGCGCTACCAGGAGACAGGCCAGTACATCAGGAGACATGGAGGAGGCTGTAGGAGGGCAACAACCCAGCAGCAGGACCGCTACCTCCGCCTTTGTGCAAGGAGGAGCAGGAGGAGCACTGCCAGGGCCCTGCAAAATGACCTTCAGCAGGCCACAAATGTGCATGTGTCTGCTCAAACGGTCAGAAACAGACTCCATGAGGGTGGTATGAGGGCCCGACGTCCACAGGTGGGGGTTGTGCTTACAGCCCAACACCATGCAGGACGTTTGGCATTTGCCAGAGAACACCAAGATTGGCAAATTCGCCACTGGTGCCCTGTGCTCTTCACAGATGATAGCAGGTTCACACTGAGCACGTGACAGACGTGACAGAGTCTGGAGACGCCGTGGAGAACTTTCTGCTGCCTGCAACATCCTCCAGCATGACCGGTTTGGCGGTGGGTCAGTCATGGTGTGGGGTGGCATTTCTTTGGGGGGCAGCACAGCCCTCCATGTGCTCGCCAGAGGTAGCCTGACTGCCATTAGGTACCGAGATGAGATCCTCAGACCCCTTGTGAGACCATATGCTGGTGCGGTTGGCCCTGGGTTCCTCCTAATGCAAGACAATGCTAGACCTCATGTGGCTGGAGTGTGTCAGCAGTTCCTGCAAGAGGAAGGCATTGATGCTATGGACTGGCCCGCCTGTTCCCCAGACCTGAATCCAATTGAGCACATCTGGGACATCATGTCTCGCTCCATCCACCAACGCCACGTTGCACCACAGACTGTCCAGGAGTTGGCGGATGCTTTAGTCCAGGTCTGGGAGGAAATCCCTCAGGAGACCATCCGCCACCTCATCAGGAGCATGCCCAGGCATTGTAGGGAGGTCATACAGGCACGTGGAGGCCACACACACTACTGAGCCTCATTTTGACTTGTTTTAAGGACATTACATCAAAGTTGGATCAGCCTGTAGTGTGGTTTTCCACTTTAATTTTGAGTGTGACTCCAAATCCAGACCTCTATGGGTTGATAAATTGGATTTCCATTGATTATTTTTGTGTGATTTTGTTGTCAGCACATTCAACTATGTAAAGAAAAAAGTATTTAATAAGATTATTTATTTCATTCAGATCTAGGATGTGTTGTTTAAGTGTTCCATTTATTTTTTGGAGCAGTATACTTCAGTATTCCATAGTAACATCTGACAAAAATATCTAAAGAAACTGAGGCAGCAGACTTTGTGAAAATTAATATTTGTGTCATTCTCAAAACCTTTGGCCACGACTGTACATCTAAAGTCAATCTGGCGACATCAAAATGATGAAAAAAAGGTTTTCCTACTAATTATTTGCCTCATTTTGAATGGCATTGTATTTCCAAGCCACTTTTGATGAAATCTTCATCATTGCTCATTGACGATGCATTGAGCAAATTGCTTATTTGGGCGTCAGTCCAAAAAAACATTCAAAAAAATATTGTGACGAAACATGCAACCCATGAATACCTGAAATACCCCAAACAATCCTCTCCAAATGCTCCACTACACTGCTTCACATAAACAACAGACATACAATGCAGCCACTGATGTCACTCTACAACACTACTAACATGACCTTAAACCAAATCAATGAAAGCCGTCGGCCATAACATTTACTCGAGACAACATTTTGCACAACACCAGACCCAAACCAAATACTTCCGTCTAGCCGCATGCCATCGTTCCATCTCTAACGAAAACAGGGAATCTGAGAAGGAAGAGGTTCCTCGAAGGCTTCTTGTGTTACCCCAGACTCCAGGGTCATGGCTTCCAAAGCTGTTTCAAAGCAATGTTACTAAGATCTGTAACACTAGATGGAGGAATCTGTGCCACGATGAGGTACTTGCTCTTTAAGATGTGTAAGTGTAACCCTGGATGGTTTAGTAAGGGATTCTGAATCCTGTGCCATGATGATGAGGTCCTTTACCTTCTGAGGAGCTACCTGGCCTGTTGGAGCCATAACCAGGAGGTGTTACGCTCAGCCTGGACGAAGCCCTGGAGGCCTCTGCGGACCCAAACCCGGAGGCTGAGTGTACCCCAGGGAGGGCAGGGAAGATGGGTATGGCCCCCAGAACCTTGCCCATGAGTCTGGGCCCCAGCTGGAGGACGCGGACCTTCATATCACGGTAGCAGTGGTTGATCATGCACAGATGCACATTCACCTTGGTCTCGATCCGGATCAGGCATTTCACCATGGTGGCTGTTGAAGGAGTGAATAAGCGCACTGTACCGGCGTCCAAGTTACCACTGTCCTACAACTGCCCTACTAACGTCCTATCACCGTCCTACAACTGCCCTACCACCCTACTCTTCCCCTGTGTCTGTCCGCTCTACTTTTGTCCCTTGTCCCCTGTCTGCTGTTGTCCCCTATCCCTTTGTCCTTGTGACTGGCGATGGCTGGCTACACTACACCACTCTGTCTCTATGACAGCCAGGCAGGCTGGGAGAGCAGGAATGTGGCCCAATTGCAGTGTGGTTATCCTACCCCCCCCCCTAAAACTGCTACCCTTCTAACCATATGCTCCATAGTGACATACATGGAGAGGCCCTGACAGGAGGGCTATTTTTAGGCTGGGTATTATTACCACTGTAGATACCAATGAAGAACAGGAAAGGTTTGGACAGGGTTGGAGGGGTTCAATATCAGGACCTGTCATTGTACAATACAATACAATTCAACCGACATCATGTAGGTAAGTTGCTACTTCACGTTCCCATTTATACTGTAAAAGGGACTGTGAATGTTCTTTACAAACCAGCAAAGTGACTTTCTCCTGCCACAATAATACCTTACAGTCACAGCAACTCTTGAGAGAATTGCAAGAATGACAAAGGAGAATAGATAATTGGTGCAGCCTTTGGTGTGTGTGTGTGTGTGTGTGTGTGTGTGTGTGTGTGTGTGTGTGTGTGTGTGTGTGTGTGTGTGTGTGTGTGTGTGTGTGTGTGTGTGTGTGTGTGTGTGTGTGTGTGTGGATAAGCCTGAATGACACACACAACTGTTGCTCCGCTCTCATAGCAATGGTACTACTCAGGTTACTGCTCAAGACAAGCTTTGTGCGTCAGTGTGTGTGTGTGTGTGTGTGTGTGTGTGTGTGTGTGTGTGTGTGTGTGTGTGTGTGTGTGTGTGTGTGTGTGTGTGTGTGTGTGTGTGTGTGTTAAAAGCCCCCAGAATAGAGGCACTGTAAGGCTATAATCTATTCAGACACTAAAGCAGTGAAGTACCATAGCAGCATAGACCTCAGACACGTTTAAATCTTATGGCAGCTGCTTTGTAAGGCACTTCTAAAGAAAAAGTAGGGTTTAAAGTAGCTCTGCTAGCGGTGCAGATGCAATCTGGGACCAGTTTACTAATGGGCTAAAATGCACTTTCAATGGAGATTATTCATTGAGCATATTTTTCAGTCCAGGAATAGGCTTTATTTGGGTCTGGCAAACCAGCCATCTGTGTGCTATAACTTTTTGTTACACACATAAGTAGACTTAATCCAGCCCTATCTATGTCTACTGTAAATGATTGTAACTGATGTGTGTGGAGAGGGGCCAGTGTGTGTTTTACCCTCCATGATGGAGATGTGTACAGCTCTCCGTCTTTGTCGGGGGACACTGGTCAGCCTTGGGCCGTGGGTGATGGAAGGACAGCTCCTACTGGGTACCAGACCAGCCCTGTGGAAACATGTTACATGTTGGGGTTAAAGGCATACGCTCTTAGAAAAAAGGGTTACAAAAGGGTTCTTCTGCTGTCCCCATAGGAGAACCCTTATTGATTCCAGGTAGAACCATTTTTGGTTAAATTTAGAACCCTCTGTGTAAAGGGTTCTACATGAAACCGAAAAGGGTTCTATCTGGAAACAAATAGTTATTCAAAGAGTTCTCCTATGGGGACAGCTGAAGAACCCTTTTAGGTTCTAGATAGGATGATATATAGTGGAGGTAATTCAGCTGACAGTTTTATCCAAAGGGACTCACAGTCCAGGAACATATAGTGTATATTCAGTATGTGGGCCATGTGGGAATCACACCATCTAGAGTTGTAGGCAACATTCACAAACTAACAATTCTGATATTGTTTTCAATAATTGGTCTTTTGGCCATTCAGATCAGATCTGAAAAAAATCTGATGTGATTGGTCAAAAGACCAATGAGTGGAAGAAATATCAGAATTGGGCTACTTGTCTAAACACAGCCATGGTGTAACTCAGACATCAAACTAACTGTCATGGTGTAACTCAGACTTCAAAAGCACCAAGGCTCACCTGTGAATCTCTGGAGGTTCCCGTTTTATTTTGGCACTTTGCTCCATCACTTCCTTAGCAACCCTGCCACTGAGAGCCAACACAGAAACAAAACATAACACTCAACCATGCATTATCACCAAAAACTGAACTGAAGGATCTTCAAAACGTTACTTATAGCCAGTACATGTATTTACCTGTATCTGAATCTACTTCCTTTGAAGAACAGATTACTGCTGGACACCGTTCTGACCTGGCTGGACTTGTCCAACCTGTGAGTGAACAGAGACAAAGAGATTTAGCAATGTAATAACATTGTAATAATAGCACATAAACTACCGGTCAAAAGTTTTAGAACACCTACTCATTCAAGGGTTTTCTTTATTTTTACTATTTTATACATTATAGTGATGACATCAAAACTATGAAATAACACATGTAGTAACCAAAAAAGTGTTAAACAAATCTAAATATATTTTATATTTGAGATTCTTCAAAGTAGCCAACATTTGCCTTGATGGCAGCTTTGCACACTCTTGGCATTCTCTCAAACAGCTTCACCTGGAATGCTTTTCTAACAGTCTTGAAGGAGTTCCCACATATTCTGAGCACTTGTTGGCTGCTTTTCCTTCACTCTGCGGTCCGACTTATCCCAAACTATCTCAATTTGTTTGAGGTTGGGGGATTGTGGAGGCCAGGTCATCTGATGCAGCACTCCATCACTCTCCTTCTTGGTAAAATAGCGATTACACAGCCTGGAGGTGTGTTGGGTCATTGTCCTGTTGAAAAACAAATGATAGTCCCACTAAGCACAAACCAGATGGGATGGCGTATCGCTGAAGAATGCTGTGGTAGCCATGCTGGTTAAGTGTGCCTTGAATTCTAAATAAATCACAGACAGTGTCACCAGCAAAGCACCCCCACACCATCACACCTCTTCCTCCATGCTTTACGGTGGCAAATACACATGCGGAGATCATCCGTTCACCCACATCACGTCTCACAAAGACACGGCAGTTGGAGCCAAAAATATCCAATTTGGACTCCAAAGGACACATTTCCACCGATCTAATGTCCATTGCTCGTGTTTCTTGGCCCAAGCAAGTCTCTTCTTCTTATTGGTTTCTTTGCAGCAATTTGACCATGAAGGCCTGATTCACACAGTCTCCTCTGAACAGTTGATGTTGAGATGTGTCTGTTACTTGAACTATGTGCAGCATTTATTTGGGCTGCAATTTCTGAAGCTGGTAACTCTAATGAACTTATCCTCTGCAGCAGAGGTAACTCTGGGTCTTCCATTCCTGTGTTGGTCCTCATGAGAGCCAGTTTCATCATAGTGCTTGATGGTTTTTGCGACTGCACTTGAAGAAACCTTCAAAGTTCTTGAAATGTTCCGTATTGACTGACATTCATGTCTTAAAGTAATGATGGGCTGTCGTTTCTCTTTGCTTATTTGAGCTGTCCTTGCCATAATATGGACTTGGCCTTTTACCAAATAGGGCTATCTTCTGTATACCACCCCTACCTTGTCACAACACAAGTGATTGGCTCAAACACATTAAGAAGGAAAGATATTCTACAAATGAACTTTTAAGAAGGCACACCTGTTAATTGAAATGCATTCCAGGTTACTACCTCATGAAGCTGGTTGAGAGAATGCCAAGAGTGTGCAAAGCTGTCATTTTGAAGAATCTCAAATATAAAATATATTTTCATTAGTTGAAAACTTTTTTGGTTACTATATGATGTGTTATTTCATAGTTTTGATGTCTTCACTATTATTCTACAATGTAGAAAAGGGTAAAAAATAAATAAAAACCCTTGAATGATTAGGTGTTCTAACACTTTTGACCAGTAGTGTACATTGTATCATATATTGATTGATTGATTGATTGATTGATTAAATTACTGATAGTCAGTGTAACTCACTTGTAGAAAGCCTGATTCTCAACTCCACACTTCCACAGATGTTTACAGGCCTCAGGTGTAGGTGCAAAATATGTCAAGATGATCTTCTTGTCCTGCAGTGAGTATACACATGTAGGTATGAGTATGCACATCTGAGTATGACAGAGTATGCACATCTTGTAATTCACATCTTCTGACTTGGCTACCAAAACCATAGAAATAGAATGAATAGAACGGGTTTGGAAGCTCTTACCCTGGCATTTGACTGGTAAACTCATGGGTACACTTGCAATGGCTGCCTGGTATTGTGATGCAATAATTTACATGGTATTTTGGAATGTTCTATAAACTGAGGCTGGATTGCCATGGTAATGCAGAATGTTCATTCAAATTATGCTAACTGATGTGGCTCATGCAATGGAATACATTTTTTGTAATGCCAGTTGAGTTGACTCAAATCACAGCACAGATTGAAGGGTGCACTTCCTGCTTTTACTTTCTGGCATGGGTACACACAAAATGGCTGCCAGTCCACCAATTAAGCAATCATTGACTTGAATGGAGACACCACTTCTATTCATTCTATTTCTATGAACAAGACTACAATGAGTACACATTTATCTATCAACAATGGACCCACATCTTATGTCCAGTTAAGTCATTAGCTTCTCTATTACGGCTAAATTACACCTTCTCCCCAAAGGCCATTTCCAATGCATAAAACAGGTTTATCTACATGAATTTCACTGTGTAATTCCAGAGCAGAAAGGAACCCATTTTAATAATGCATGTCATGGAACCCACCTCTTTCTGATTTGCATATATATGGAATGTCTTTGCCTCAAACTTCAGCTTTGTCACCTCGTCCCTACCCACCAAGACAAGACAAGACCAGTCAAAACCGAACAGAACATTGAGAAGCGTTGAAATATTCATTGTGACCAACTGGCAGATTAGAACAGCTCTGTTTTATAGTTAGGAGGATGGACAAATAGGTTTAGGTCTGAGACTGGGATTCTGGACTGCCAGGTTAAATAGAACAATTGCTAACAATAGGCAAGCCAAATGTCGCACGTTTTATGCAACAACTTCACACTTACATCTCTTACATTTTATGCAACTATTTCTGGCTGTAAAACAATGAAGGCTTGACAAAAGTTATGACTATGCTAACCATATTATTACTCACCACTTGAGGAAATGGACTCTCCTGTTCCCCTGCAGGACAGTGAAGCCAAACGGAGTGAAGGCCAGGAAGGCAGGGTTCCCTGACACATCCTGACACAGACACAACACAAGTATTGAATACACGGTGTATGTTGTTGTACAGATGTCGGATCTTAACTTGATCACTCTTTTGTCGCAGAGAATTTTCCTGCTACATCAAGAAATTCAAATGAGCCTTGTGAGTCCCTGAAAAATAGCAGTTGAGTCAATGGGATCAGGGCATGCTATCAAAATTATTTTCTCACTCACTCAAACGCTAGGTCTTGGTCCTAAAACTGCAACATTCAAATGTACCAAAATGTATTTGAAATGCAACCATACACATCAACAACCACCATTTTATATAGCTTAATAACATGAGATAGATATTGGTCTCCACTAGGCTACGACATACAGTACAAGGGTCAACTATATCCTAAGCTTATGAATGAACTGTCAAAATTTAGTTCAATCGCAGGCTGTGTCCATTTATTATAATCCACACGACACGCTGTAGCCGGCACGTAGCCTACATAAGGTACAGTGAGGGAAAAAAGTATTTGATCCCCTGTTGATTTTGTACGTTTGCCCACTGACAAAGAAATTATCAGTCTATAATTTTAATGGTAGGTTTATTTGAACAGTGTGAGACAGAATAACAACAAAAAATCCAGAAAAACGCATGTCAAAAATGTTATAAAATGATTTGCATTATAATGAGGGAAATAAGTATTTGACCCCTCTGCAAAACATGACTTAGTACTTGGTGGCAAAACCCTTGTTGGCAATCACAGAGGTCAGACGTTTCTTGGAGTTGGCCACCAGGTTTGCACACATCTCAGGAGGGATTTTGCCCCACTCCTCTTTGCAGATCTTCTCCAAGTCATTAAGGTTTTGAGGCTGACGTTTGGCAACTCGAACCTTCAGCTCCCTCCACAGATTTTCTATGGGATTAAGGTCTGGAGACTGGCTAGGCCACTCCAGGACCTTAATGTGCTTCTTCTTGAGTCACTCCTTTGTTGCCTTGGCCGTGTGTTTTGGGTCATCGTCATGCTGGAATACCCATCCACGACCCATTTTCAATGCTCTGGCTGAGGGAAGGAGGTTCTCACCCAAGATTTGACGGTACATGGCCCCGTCCATCGTCCCTTTGATGCGGTGAAGTTGTCCTGTCCCCTTAGCAGAAAAACACCCCCAAAGCATAATGTTTCCACCTCCATGTTTGACGGTGGGGAAGGTGTTCTTGGGGTCATAGGCAGCATTCCTCCTCCTCCAAACATGGCGAGTTGAGTTGATGCCAAAGAGCTCCATTTTAGTCTCATCTGACCATAACACTTTCACCCAGTTGTCCTCTGAATCATTCAGATGTTCATTGCCAAACTTCAGACGGGCATGTATATGTGCTTTCTTGAGCAGGGGGACCTTGCGGGCGCTGCAGGATTTCAGTCCTTCACGGCATAGTGTGTTACCAATTGTTTTCTTGGTGACTATGGTCCCAGCTGCCTTGAGATCATTGACAAGATTCTCCCGTGTAGTTCTGGGCTGATTCCTCACCGTTCTCATGGTCATTGCAACTCCACGAGGTGAGATCTTGCATGGAGCCCCAGGCCGAGGGAGATTGAAGTTCTTTTGTGTTTCTTCCATTTGTGAATAATCGCACCAACTGTTGTCACCTTCTCACCAAGCTGCTTGGCGATGGTCTTGTAGCCCATTCCAGCCTTGTGTAGGTCTACAATCTTGTCCCTGACATCCTTGGAGAGCTCTTTGGTCTTGGCCATGGTGGAGAGTTTGGAATCTGATTGATTGATTGCTTCTGTGGACAGGTGTCTTTTATACAGGTAACAAGCTGAGATTAGGAGCACTTCCTTTAAGAGTGTGCTCCTAATCTCAGCTCGTTACCTATATAAAAGACACCTGGGAGCCAGAAATCTTTCTGATTGAGAGGGGGTCAAATACTTATTTCCCTCATTAAAATGCAAATCAATTGTTAAAATTTTTGACATGCGTTTTTCTGGATTTTTTTGTTGTTTTCTGTCTCTCACTGTTCAAATAAACCTACCATTAAAATTATAGACTGATCATTTCTTTGTCAGTGGGCAAACATACAAAATCAGCAGGTGATCAAATACTTTTTTCCTGGATTGTACACTGTAGGTAAGGTACTGTATTGTATACAAACACCGCTTCCAGCTGTCCCCTGGCGGCGATTTTAAATATTTCTTCATTATTCAAATCCTCCTGCTGCAGGATTATTTTCCTCCTGCGACGAAAGGTGTCAAATTAAGATCCGACATCTGTATGTAATGTACAACTGGCCTCACAAACAGAATAGCAAAGAAATCATATTGTATTAAATGAGGTTCAGGCTGTACTGGAATCAATAGAGAGCTAAAAGGACTCTGCCAGTGCAGAGCTATAATGGACCCTTCTCTTATCATGGTGTTTGTACCTTGCAGGGGTGAGGGTCCACACCATACGTCTCCAGCTCCTGGGCCTTCTGCAGGAAGTTCAGCTCTGACTCTTCTGGAGTCTGTCCTCTGTGAGATGAGGACACAACATCAGTCTACTGGGACTTGACAGATTACTGTGGGGTGGGCTGTGTGATGATGGATGAAAAAGGTTCCAGCGGTGAGCTAATGATTTGTAAAGTGAATGTTGTTTCATTCATTTCAGTGAGTGAAAGATGAGAGAGACCAACACTAGAGGGCAGCAAAGGTAAGATCCTGTAGGTGGTCTACAGTAGTAGAGTCTGTATATATGGATACTGCATATACTGTGAAGGGGGAGGGGAGAGAGAGAGAGAGCCTCTTGAGGGTGATGTGATGTTCAGCTGACTGGCAGAGTTGTCCCAGGTTGCCACAAACTAATGACACAGCAGTACAGTACTGAGAAATACACACACACCCGCACACACACCCGCACATGCGCATGCACGCACACACACACACACACACACACTCTTAAGGTCACTGCGGTCCCTTCACCCACTATCCATAAGCAGGAAGAGTTGGACAAATAGCAGCTAGGAAAATATAGTATATTCAGCATATGATGTGGATATGAAATTGCATATCTACGGCTTAGCTAGGGTCATGCATAATGTATCTCATCACAATATCTATTTTCATCATGGATGTAACATTCTATCTAGGAGAGATAGGATGATCTTGTATCAAATTAGGCTCACAATCATCATGCTGATGATGACACTATATTCAATTACAAGCGCTATGTCAAATATCATAATCATCTGGTAGAGAGAGAGAGAGAGAGAGAGAGAGAAAGAGAGAGAGAGAGAGAGAGAGAGAGAGAGAGAGAGAGAGAGAGAGAGAGAGAGAGAGAGAGAGAGAGAGAGAGAGAGAGAGAGAGAGAGAGAGAGAGAGAGAGAGAGAGAGAGCAGAAAGAAAGGGAAAGAGAGCGAGGGATGAGGCATTGGGATGGATGATGTCCATGTTCAGAACCAGGTGTGCATGGAGACTACAGACAGAGACAGTGAACTATGTGTCAAATAAAATCACAATGAGGAGTCTGACAGGTGTCACCTTACATTAGTTCTGTCTTGTGGATGTCAGAGATGCGTCTCTCCAGCTTCTCTGAGTGTTTAGGGAAGAACTGGAACTTAGAGCTGTAGCCCTCAGGATGCTTTCCAGGATCATAGTCACCAACTTCAGCTGGGGGAGGATGGAGAACACAGGAGACAACAGAAACAACTTTACATGTGATGTCTGCAACACACAAATACATTACTGGGAAGACCTATGTAACCAATATGACATAAAGCCTAGTGATCTGGCTGTTATAAACCACATGTATTGTAGTCATGGTATATGCCATCAGAGCTTCTCTTCTATATCTCTGCTATAGGTTAACCAGGCTGTTCTACTGCTGTTCTTTCATGCAGCCCTGAGATTCTGTAAGAGCCAGGCCCAGACAATCAGACAATGGTGGGCTTGTCTCTGTGTGGCAGGGGAGCAGGAGAGCCAAGCCTTAAATCAGCTGCCTGAATGCCAATGAGGATGCTGCCACAGTGCTGGAGGCTACAGCCTGAGCTCTAGACCTATACCTCCACCACTACCTCAACTCACACACTCACATCACAATCAAAACAATAGGTGACAGTGCTATTTTTCCATTAAGTCTTATAACAAACACCTTTATAAAACCCTCTTAGGCCTCACTCCCCCTATCTGAGATATCTACTGCAGCCCTCATCCTCCACATACAACACCCGTTCTGCCAGTCACATTCTGTTGAAGGTCCCCAAAGCACACACATCCCTGGGTCGCTCCTCTTTTCAGTTCGCTGCTGCTAGCGACTGGAACAAGCTGCAACAAACACTCAAACTGGACAGTTTTATCTCAATTTCTTCATTCAAAGACTCAATCATGGACACTCTTACTGACAGTTGTGGCTGCTTTGTGTGATGTATTTTGCTTTGTGTGATGTCTCTACCTTCTTGCCCTTTGTGCCGTTGACCGTGCCCAATGATGTTTGTACCATGTTTTGTGCTGCTACCATGTTGTGTTGCTACCATGTTGTTGTCATGTTGTGTTGCTACCATGCTGTGTTGTCATGTGTTGCTGCCTTGCTATGTTGTTGTCTTAGGTTTCTCTTTATGTAGTGATATGTGTTTTGTCCTATATTTATATTGTATTTCAAATTTTTAAAAATGATCCCAGGCCCCCGTCCCCGCAGGAGGCCTTTTGCCTTTCGGTAGGCCGTCAATGTAAATAAGAATTTGTTCTTAACTGACTTCCCTAGTTAAATAAAAAAATAGGCAAGAAATACATGGGGTTGCTGTGGTCCATTTACCTTGTAGTATGTAGGCAGCCAACATGGCAGCATCCGACGTCTTACACAGGAGACGGCCATGGTACAGATCTCTCTTGATCTGTAGGAAGACTAGATATCTGCAAAGGAACATCAGAAACAGTGTGTTTTCTGGTCCACTCCAAACAAGCTGAACCTAAATGATTTGTTTCTAATTTCTTTAATTCCATTTGTAGCTCCATTTAAAGGGATGAGTGGGTCATACAGACGGCCAAAGAGAGCCCTGATCTTAAATTCCCAGACGATGTTCTTCACCTAACTCTTTGTTCGTTTGTTGGTTGTTTGGAAAGGGTTTGTAGAGGAGAGTGTTTGAGATAGACAGTGTTTGGTAAAGGAAGGCCTGAGGCGAATAATGGCGCATCTCTCTGAGTCTGTCTCTGCTCCTTCCTGCCTCTAGCCTATAGGGCCAGGAGACCATTCCATTCCCAGCTAAAGCACAGCCACTTCCACAGCCCAACACAGAGGGGACTTCACCTTTTCTGGCCCTTCTCTTAATTGGAACCTTTTATCTCTCAGGTTGAGGAGATAGTGAAGAATTCTCTCCCTCAGAGTTCTGTCGACATGAGACTCTTCTATAAAGCAGGATGATGAAATAACTTTTCCACTTCTACTAGTTTGAGTCAAACAAACAGTCCCCTGGTTGCTACTGGGTCGTTCTACACAGGATGACAAAACAACGTGGAGACGGCTTCCTCTCCAATTCAATATCAAATAGGTTAGAATCCTGCTGGAAAGTAAACGGCACAATAGATAAAACTGTCTACAGGCAACTCCATGTGTCCAGGTGTGTTAAGACATGAGCGGAAAAGAGCCATTGTCAGGGATGTTTTGGTGCAGGAATATCAGCATTCAGCAGGTTTACCAGGTTAGCAGCATAAACAATATAGTGTCTCTATGCAACATAGGCCCTTTGCCCCACGAGGAAATGAAAGGAATAAGTAATGCAATAGAGGTTTAATTCTGTGACTCAAGCTTGTTTGTGTGATGAGTAGCCTAACCTTGCCTGAGACCTGAACACGTAAAGTCAGATAAGTCACAACTCTATACTCTGCCTTCACATCTTCTCCTCCCTGCAGAGTGCTGCTGACTTCGCCTGGTGCAACATAATATACACTCTAGCTAATAAATATATGGAAAACCAGTCTGTGTCCCAAATGGCACTACTTTTGACCAGGGCTCTGACCAAAAGTAGTGCACTATATAGAGAATAGGGGGCCATTTTGGATTCACCCCAGGCTTTTAGTTCCCATCTCCCCATCATTAATACATAACCTTGTCGAGTCTCATTCAGAACCTGCTCTGTTAACCACATCCTTACCTCCTACACTGCAGTACCACCCTCCTCTTCAAATAGAACTTCACTTATCATGATCTGAGTGGATCTGAGTGGATCTGTGATGATTATCTTTCACCCTGGTTCTGTCCTCTATGATTTCACATATCATCTGTGATTTAGTTATGATTTGAGGTATAATTAACTCCTCGTGATCTACTGGTTTAACTGTAGTCTTCTGTGACAGACTGTTACTTGGCCAGCACACAAGAAATGTGCTTTTGGGTTTATAGATCAGTTTAGCTGTGGTCCATGGAGAGTCCTCCTTCAGTCTTCTGGTTGAGAATGTGATTGTTATTCAGGCTCTTGCAATTCATGTGAACGTTTCATATGAGATCAAGTTGCCTCAGACTGCATCCCAAGAAAATGCACATTTCAGAATACCTTACCCAGCATTAATTTCACATACCAGTGGCTTATCTTCTCTAAGAGCAGTAAAGCAATAAATACCATTATTCATCATACAGCAAAAGTGTGTGTGTGTGTGTGTGTGTGTGTGTGTGTGTGTGGGCTAGTCTTTACAGAAGGTGCTGCTGGCAGCATCACCAGATGGTAGAGGATTGGGAAGCGTTCTCTCCCTCCCTAGCTCTGACTGGGGTTATGAGACAATGGGAAGCAGTGGAAAGTGAAAGGGGCTAGATTGCATGATGAAGAGACTAGGGTTGCATCCAAAATGGCACCCTATTCTCTATATAGTGCACTACTTTTGACCAGGCTCTGGTCTTAGTGCACGACATAGGGAATAGGATGCCATTTGGACACAGACTAACTAGGTGAGGTGTGAGGAAGGCAGCCGTTCCTCCTCCCTCCTTCCTCCTCCCTCTTTCCTCCTCCTTCCTCCTCCTCTACACCGTAGTGTGATTGTCAGAGATAGAGTACCACATTGTGCAGGCAGGGTGACCTGACATTGCAACTTAAAGAAAGAGTTATCTGGTCTAAATCCTCCTACAAACGGATTCACTATAGGCTTTTGATACCCCTAAAATCAGCTTGTGCTCACTCATTCATGCCTGTAGTCTACCACTGATATTCTAGATGTGTGTAAAATTCAGCATCAACATGAGAAGTTTCAATCAGATGAAAGAGAGTGAATGCCCACTGTTGGAAGAATCCAACGTCATTTGGACCATTTGGACCAAACCAATTCTTCAGAATCCATTGCACCCACTGTAGGCAAAATCCACACTCTCTTTTCCTACCACCTATCCCTCCCTCCCTCCCTCCCTCCCTCCCTCCCTCCCTCCCTCCCTCCCTCCCTCCCTCCCTCCCTCCCTCCCTCCCTCCCTCCCGGTTGGGTTGACAGCAGTGCATGGCTGGCACCCTAGTCTCCTCTATTATAAGCCCACTCCATTCTGCCTGTCAGACTCTGTCTCTAGTCTCTTACCTTGTGATTTCCTCTTTCAGGGCAGCCGGGTCGGGAGGGTAAAACTTTACACGTAAACACATGGTGAATGGAGGCTGGGCTGGGGGGAGAGGTCACATGTTAGAACAGAGGCTTTTTATAGTAGTTGCTGTGACCTAACTAGTAGTAACTGCAAACGACTCAATCACCCAATCAAATTCGCAACTGCATATCATCATGCATAATTCAATAGTCATACATGGTCATGCATTCATGTACTTACATTTCATTTGTTTGGCAATACATTTTGTAAAACCCAACCAGTGCTGAAAGACAAACAAAAACAAATCAGTCAAAAACGGTGTTTTCTAGGCGCTAAATACCTGACTGGTATCCCTCTGCCTCTACTCTAGACATTAGTGACAGACTACGTGGTCTGATTTCTCAGTAGTTGTGCATTCTGACTTGTTGTCTACAGCTGGAGGGCATTCTAGAACAGAACTCCACTGAGCATCCTAATGCTGTGTTCTCTCTACCTCGCTGATGTTTACATTCTCCCTCTCTCTCTCTCTCTTTCTACTCATCCTCCTCCCTCTCTCTCTCCTCATCACGCCCCCCCCCCCCCTTACCCAGTGACTCTTATAGAGATGAAAGAAAGGAAAGTGCTTTAGAGGAAGGACACTCAGAGAAACGCTTGTTGTCTGTCAGCTCATAACCATTTGGAGGAGAAAAAAACATCTCTGGTGAGTTGAACAGATGTTATCTCAATTAATCTGTATGAATAAAGGTTGAATGAAAAATGGAATACATTAAATGAGTGGGGAGGGTATGACACTACACCGGTGATACTGGCCTAGTTTGTTGATGTTCTTCATATCTCCCAGACTTCACCTGTCTCTCCCCTGGCCTCGAGGTTCTGCTCTGGAGAGGGGGGCTTGGTTGAGTGCTTCACTGATAGACTGTGACAGAGTTGTGTCTGTCAAAGCCTCATTTACCCTCACTACAGTCCTTCTATCAAACCCTGAAACACTGCTCTAACTACCTGCCAATCTGTAAGGTGTATAGAAGAGACTGACAGTGAATATAGACTGGGTTAAGTACTCTGACTCTGACTGAGGAAGGCACCAGTGGCGTGTATTCATGGATGCCAAGAGAAGCCAGGCTTCCCCAAAATATTGATAAATATACACTGCTCAAAAAAATAAAGGGAACACTTAAACAACACAATGTAACTCCAAGTCAATCACACTCCTGTGAAATCAAACTGTCCACTTAGGAAGCAACACTGATTGACAATAAATTTCACATGCTGTTGTGCAAATGGAATAGACAACAGGTGGAAATTATAGCCAATTAGCAAGACACTCCCAATAAAGGAGTGGTTCTGCAGGTGGGGACCACAGACCACTTCTCAGTTCCTATGCTTCCTGGCTGATGTTTTGGTCACTTTTGAATGCTGGCGGTGCTTTCACTCTAGTGGTAGCATGAGACGGAGTCTACAACCCACACAAGTGGCTCAGGTAGTGCAGCTCATCCAGGATGGCACATCAATGCGAGCTGTGGCAAGAAGGTTTGCTGTGTCTGTCAGCGTAGTGTCCAGAGCATGGAGGCGCTACCAGGAGACAGGCCAGTACATCAGGAGACATGGAGGAGGCCGTAGGAGGGCAACAACCCAGCAGCAGGACCGCTACCTCCGCCTTTGTGCAAGGAGGAGCAGGAGGAGCACTGCCAGAGCCCTGCAAAATGACCTCCAGCAGGCCACAAATGTGCATGTGTCTGCTCAAACGGTCAGAAACAGACTCCATGAGGGTGGTATGAGGGCCCGACGTCCACAGGTGGGGGTTGTGCTTACAGCCCAACACCGTGCAGGACGTTTGGCATTTGCCAGAGAACACCAAGATTGGCAAATTCGCCACTGGCGCCCTGTGCTCTTCACAGATGAAAGCAGGTTCACACTGAGCACGTGACAGACGTGACAGAGTCTGGAGACGCCGTGGAGAACGTTCTGCTGCCTGCAACATCCTCCAGCATGACCGATTTGGCGGTGGGTCAGTCATGGTGTGGGGGGGCATTTCTTTGGAAGGCCGCACAGCCCTCCATGTGCTCGCCAGAGGTAGCCTGACTGCCATTAGGTACCGAGATGAGATCCTCAGACCCCTTGTGAGACCATATGCTGGTGCGGTTGGCCCTGGGTTCCTCCTAATGCAAGACAATGCTAGACCTCATTTGGCTGGAGTGTGTCAGCAGTTCCTGCAAGAGGAAGGCATTGATGCTATGGACTGGCCCGCCTGTTCCCCAGACCTGAATCCAATTGAGCACATCTGGGCCATCATGTCTCGCTCCATCCACCAACGCCACGTTGCACCACAGATTGTCCAGGAGTTGGCGGATGCTTTAGTCCAGGTCTGGGAGGAGATCCCTCAGGAGACCATCCGTCACCTCATCAGGAGCATGCCCAGGCATTGTAGGGAGGTCATACAGGCACGTGGAGGCCACACACACTACTGAGCCTCATTTTGACTTGTTTTAAGGACATTACATCAAAGTTGGATCAGCCTGTAGTGTGGTTTTCCACTTTAATTTTGAGTGTGACTCCAAATCCAGACCTCCATGGGTTGATAAATTGGATTTCCATTGATTATTTTTGTGTGATTTTGTTGTCAGCACATTCAACTATGTAAAGAAAAAAGTATTTAATAAGATTATTTCTTTCATTCAGATCTAGGATGTGTTGTTTAAGTGTTCCCTTTATTTTTTTGAGCAGTAATATATATATATATGTATATATTAAATGGACTATTCGTCTCTGTGTTTCATAATTTTCCATTAATTTGCAAGGCTGAATGTATCTCACCGGAGAAAGCATCCGAGTGAGCGAAATAGCGCCCCTCTGTCTCTATATGTGCAGGCCATCTATTTGATGCTGTCTGGTCAAAAAGAGTATGACATTGTTGCCGCATGTAGCGTTCAATGCAAGGGAAGCCAGCAAGCATTTGGCCTCCATTCATAAAAAAGTATAAAATAATAGCCAATCAGTGTTGAAATAAACTGAGTGAGCTCAACTGTGAATGATCCTGGTGCACCAAAAAAATGTGTCAAGGGAAGCCAGTTTGGATTTGGCTTCACTCCAATCACGTCACGAGAGCAACACGTCATAGACAGAAACAACTTGAATTGTTGCATCTCATGTTGTTGTCCTCCGGTGGCTAGCTAGCTAAAATGGGACATTTCCTAAATTATCCATAGATGGAGAAAGGGATTTGGAGTTGTGGTTTTACATAATTCTCTGTACTGGCCAATGATGGAGATTCTGATCCAACCATAAATTCATATATGGTGCCCTGACCTGAGAGGATGGAAGTTCAATATGTAGCTAGATGTAGAAGGTTAATGTTAACTAGCTAACATTGCCCATGAAAGGAAGTTAGGCTAGTGAGCAAGCATTTTAGCCAGGTGGCCTAGGACAACAAAAACTAAAAGCATTTACTGTATGACAGAGTCATAGACCGTTTCATCAACATGAAAGAGAGTAGGATGGAATTGGCATTTCTCTACAAGTAGGGTGAGTCAACATGTTTTTTCTACTTGCACGGATGCACACACACACAGAGAAATCAGAACAGCCACATCATATTTAGCGTACATTGATTAGACTAAATTGTATTTGGTATATTTTAGTTGTCTCTGTATTAAACTAGGCATAGGTGATTTGATGAGGGTGAAATGTTGAAGGTGAAATGGTGCTGGAATACTGGAGGCAGCTCCTGTTTTCTCTGCGACTTGCGGTTACTCTCCCTGGTTCTAAATCAATAGTTGTTTAGTAGTCCGAAAATGTGGGAAACATTAACTGACTTGACCATTCTGTAGGTCATGTAACTGTTTGTTACATGCAATATGCTTTGTGGACTTCACAGGACAGATGTTGCTCTCAGGTTTTGTGATGAAACAAAGGTGTGGTTGAATTTATTCTGCCACTGTGTCTTCTTATTGTCTCGGCCTTAGGCCTATATATCACGGTCACAAGGCATATGAACTAGCCTGTATCATATCCGGCCGTGATTGGGAGTCCCATAGGGCGGCGCACAATTGGCCCAGCGTCGTCCTGGTTTGGCCGGGATATGCCGTCATTGTAAATAACAATTTGTTCTTAACTGACTTGCCTAATGTTAGATAATGTTAGACTGATATCATTATATGTGTACTGTAACTAATTAGTCTGTCAAGGTAGAATGATGCTTTCTTACACATAAAGTACACCTGACAAAAGCATTTCCCACAGATCAGGGTGAGGGAATATGTTTCCAAGTAAGATCCAATTCAATACTCACAGTAAGAAACACCCAACAGCTCCAATCAGAGATCCTGTCCAATCTGTCTGTCTGACAGCAGATGGCTGTCTTCTTCTGGTTACTTTATGGGCAGAAGGATGTGCACCACTTTCCTCCATCAATCTGTCAATCCCCCTCCATCCCACCAAATGTTTTTTCCTCACAACAACAACAACAACACTAGCATCTCTGAAAGTGTTGAGATAGAGACAGAACAGGAACTGATTCTGATCGGCACGGAACCATTGTTCCTCTGGGAATAGGATCTGTGTGTGTGCGGGTGTGTATCAGGCTGTGCAGACAAGAGAGTTAACACACAGTAATAACCTCAGGCTGTGACGCAGTAGAGTATGGGGTTGGGCTCTGCTGCAGGCACACATGAAAGGAGGAGAGAGAAGAGAGGGAGAAACTGTAGAAATAGCCAGCTCAGTGGTATATGTGTGATGTCATGGGAAAGAGAGTGAGAGAGAGAAAGAGAGAGAAAGAAAGAAAGAAAGAAAGAAAGAAAGAAAGAAAGAAAGAAAGAAAGAAAGAAAGAAAGAAAGAAAGAAAGAAAGAAAGAAAGAAAGAAAGAGAGGGGCGGAGAGGGAGGAAGGGAGAGAGTGTGAAAGTGGCAGCAAGGGAGAGGTAGTTACGAGAGAAACAGTCAGAAAGAAAGAAAGAGAGAGACAGACATAAACAGAGAGAGAGGGAGTTACCCCTCCTCCCTGTCGGTTGGCACAACCCACCCTCTGTTTGTCTGGGTCCACATATCTGATGCCAAAGTAGTCCTTCTCCAGCAGGTTCAGGTGGTGACAGATGAGATCAAACAGGTACTGTCCCTTTGCATCGCGCTGTAACACATAAGAAAACACTACATGAATAACTCTGAGGAGAGACAACTACTGTCACCAATGTAGGGGTGACAGAGGTGACAACCAGGTAGAGGAGAAACCAGGTAATGCATCTCGCTGTACAACCGTGAAAAACAACACTAGTTAGTAATGTAGGGGTGACAGTGGTTGGTAGCCAGGCAACGACACAGACAGTGACTGACAAAGAGCTAAGGAGGAGAGGGGTGAAGACATGAACAGACACCATGTACAAAGATTTTGGGCTCAAAAGAAACGAGATTTCAATAACACCAGAACATGGTTAATATTTCACCAACCCTGGGGACATATCTGAGGAGAATCAAATATTAATATGCAGAAACAGCCATCTGTGATGTCTCGCTGAAATCTCTACTGCAGAGGAAAAGACATGATGGAGAGAAGCAGTACGGAGAGGTAGACAAGGTGGAAAATGGAGTGGAAGTGGAGCAATGTACACCTGGTGCAGACAGTGATGAGAAGGAAATGTAGAGTGAGAAATTCAATTGGCCCTTCAGTGGAGTGCTGTGACTGGGAAATGGAATAGGCCCTGCTGTGCAGTGCAGTGCATGAGAAATGGAATGGAACCTGTAGTGCAGTGCAGCGCATGACAAATGGAATGGTCCCGCTACTGGAGACTTTTCAGAGAGCGAGAAATGGAATATGCTCTGCCGCTTGCTGCCTGCTCAGGCATAGGTGGTCACTGGGTGACTTGGCTCAGCCCCAGCCTGTCTGATGATGTAATCAGTATCCACCTCAGCCCAGCCTGTCTGATGATGTACTCAGTATCCACCTCAGCCAGTCTGATGATGTATTCAGTATCCACCTCAGCCAGTCTGATGATGTATTCAGTATCCACCTCAGTCCAGCCTGTCTGATGATGTAATCAGTATCCGCCTCAGCCCCAGCCTGTCTGATGATGTAATCAGTATCCACCTCAGCCCCAGCCTGCCTGATGATGTATTCAGTATCCACCTCAGCCCCAGCCTGTCTGATGATGTAATCAGTATCCACCTCAGCCCAGCCTGTCTGATGATGTACTCAGTATCCACCTCAGCCCCAGCCTGTCTGATGATGTAATCAGTATCCACCTCAGCCCCAGCCTGTCTGATGATGTATTCAGTATCCACCTCAGCCCCAGCCTGTCTGATGATGTAATCAGTATCCACCTCAGCCCAGCCTGTCTGATGATGTTATCAGTATCCACCTCAGCCCCAGCCTGTCTGATGATGTCATCAGTATCCACCTCAGCCCCAGCCTGTCTGATGATGTATTCAGTATCCACCTCAGCCCCAGCCTGTCTGATGATGTAATCAGTATCCACCTCAGCCCAGCCTGTCTGATGATGTAATCAGTATCCACCTCAGCCCAGCCTGTCTGTTGATGTTGTCAGTATCCACCTCAGCCCCAGCCTGTCTGATGATGTAATCAGTATCCACCTCAGCCCCAGCCTGTCTGATGATGTAATCAGTATCCACCTCAGCACAGCCTGTCTGATGATGCAATCAGTATCCACCTCAGCCTCAGCCTGTCTGATGATGCAATCAGTATCCACCTCAGCCCAGCCTGTCTGATGATGTCATCAGTATCCACCTCAGCCCCAGCCTGTCTGATGATGTCATCAGTATCCACCTCAGCCCCAGCCTGTCTGATGCTGCAGTCAGTATCCACCTCAGCCCAGCCTGTCTGATGATGTAATCAGTATCCACCTCAGCCCCAGCCTGTCTGATGATGTAATCAGTATCCACCTCAGCCCCAGCCTGTCTGATGATGTATTCAGTATCCACCTCAGCCCCAGCCTGTCTGATGATGTAATCAGTATCCACCTCAGCCCAGCCTGTCTGATGATGTACTCAGTATCCACCTCAGCCACAGCCTGTCTGATGATGTAATCAGTATCCACCTCAGCCCCAGCCTGTCTGATGATGTATTCAGTATCCACCTCAGCCCCAGCCTGTCTGATGATGTAATCAGTATCCACCTCAGCCCAGCCTGTCTGATGATGTAATCAGTATCCACCTCAGCCCAGCCTGTCTGTTGATGTTGTCAGTATCCACCTCAGCCCCAGCCTGTCTGATGATGTAATCAGTATCCACCTCAGCCCCAGCCTGTCTGATGATGTAATCAGTATCCACCTCAGCACAGCCTGTCTGATGATGCAATCAGTATCCACCTCAGCCCCAGCCTGTCTGATGATGCAATCAGTATCCACCTCAGCCCAGCCTGTCTGATGATGTCATCAGTATCCACCTCAGCCCCATCCTGTCTGATGATGTCATCAGTATCCACCTCAGCCCCAGCCTGTCTGATGCTGCAGTCAGTATCCACCTCAGCCCAGCCTGTCTGATAATGTAATCAGTATCCACCTCAGCCCCAGCCTGTCTGATGATGCAATCAGTATCCACCTCAGCCCAGCCTGTCTGATGATGTCATCAGTATCCACCTCAGCCCCAGCCTGTCTGATGATGTCATCAGTATCCACCTCAGCCCCAGCCTGTCTGATGCTGCAGTCAGTATCCACCTCAGCCCAGCCTGTCTGATGATGTAATCAGTATCCACCTCAGCCCAGCCTGTCTGATGATGTAATCAGTATCCACCTCAGCCCAGCCTGTCTGATGATGCAGTCAGTATCCACCTCAGCCCAGCCTGTCTGATGATGCAGTCAGTATCCACCTCAGCCCAGCCTGTCTGATGATGTAATCAGTATCCACCTCAGCCCAGCCTGTCTGATGATGTAATCAGTATCCACCTCAGCCCCAGCCTGTCTGTTGATGTAATCAGTATCCACCTCAGCCCAGCCTGTCTGATGATGCAGTCAGTATCCACCTCAGCCCAGCCTGTCTGATGATGCAGTCAGTATCCACCTCAGTCCAGCCTGTCTGATGATGTAATCAGTATCCACCTCAGCCCAGCCTGTCTGATGATGTAATCAGTATCCACCTCAGCCCCAGCCTGTCTGTTGATGTAATCAGTATCCACCTCAGCCCCAGCCTGTCTGTTGATGTAATCAGTATCTACCTCAGCCCCAGCCTGTCTGATGATGTAATCAGTATCCACCTCAGCCCCAGCCTGTCTGATGATGTAATCAGTATCCACCTCAGCCCCAGCCTGTCTGATGATGTAATCAGTATCCACCTCAGCCCCAGCCTGTCTGATGATGTAATCAGTATCCACCTCAGCCCAGCCTGTCTGATGATGTAATCAGTATCCACCTCAGCCCAGCCTGTCTGATGATGTAATCAGTATCCACCTCAGCCCCAGCCTGTCTGATGATGTAATCAGTATCTACCTCAGCCCCAGCCAGTCTGATGCTGCAGTCAGTCAGTCTATGCCAGGCCTGGGCAATTATTTTCCATGGAGGGCTATATTTTTGCCATCGCAGGCCAGAATCATATTACAGGATTATACATCATGTGTATGACTGTGTTGACAGATACATCTACTGTAAACCACATCCAGATATACTACTTATTTAACTGTTTTAACATGCACAGAAATAAACCACATCCATGTTCTCCTTTTGGTAGGTATTTTCATTATTATACATGCAATGAACTACATGGAGGGAAAGGTACAGTTTCTGACATCGCTATGCGAAGGATTGCTGAGAGGTGAGAGTCAGTAAGAGATGATCTGCACCTTGCCTTGTTATATTTCATCACTGAAAATGTCTGTTCACATACAGTGGCTTGTGAAAGTATTCACCCCCTTGGCAATTTTCCTATTTTGTTGTCGTACAACCTGGAATTAAAATAGATTTTTGGGGGGTTTGTATCATTTGATTTACACAACATGCCTACCACTTTGAATATGCAAAATGAAAACTATTCACCCCCCCAAGTTAATACTTTGTAGAGCCACCTTTTGCAGCAATTACAGCTGCAAGTCTCTTGGGGTATGTCTCTATAAGCTTGGCACATATAGCCACTGGGAATTTTGCCCATTCTTCAAGGCAAAACTGCTCCAGCTCCTTCAAGTTGGTTGGATTCCGCTGGTTTACAGCAATCTTTAAGTCATACCACAGATTCTCAATTGGATTGAGGTCTGGGCTTTGACTAGGTCATTCCAAGACATTTAAATGTTTCCCCTTAAACCACTCGAGTGTTGCTTTAGCAGTATGCTTAGGGTCATTGTCCTGCTGGATGGTGAACTTCCGTCCCAGTCTCAAATCGCTGGAAGACTCAAGAATCTCCCTGTATTTAGCACCATCCATCATTCTTTCAATTCTGACCAGTTTCCTAGTCCCTGCCGATGAAAAACATCCCCACAGCATAATGTTGCCACCACCATGCTTCACTGTTGGGATGGTGTTCTAGGGGTGATGAGAGGTGTTGGATTTGCGCCAGACATAGTGTTTTCCTTGATGGCCAAAAAGCTCAATTTTAGTCTCATCTGACCAGAGTACCTTCTTCCATATGTTTGGGGAGTCTCCCACATGACATGCCTTTTGGCGAACACCAAACATGTTTTCTTATTTTGTTCTTTAAGCCATGGCTTTTTTCTGGCCACTCTTCCGTAAAGCCCAGCTCTGTGGAGTGTATGACTAAAAATGGTCCTATGGACAGATACTCCAATCTACGCTGTGGAGCTTTGCAGCTCCTTCAGGGTTATCTTTGTTGCCTCTCTGATTAATGCCCTCCTTGCCTGGTCCGTGAGAGTTGGTGGGCGGCCCTCTCTTGGCAGGTTTGTTTTGGTGCCATTTTCTTTCAATTTTTTAATAATGGATTTAATGGTGCTCAATGGGATGTTCAAAGTTTCGGATATTTTTTTATAACCCAACCCAGATCTGTACTTCTCCACAACTTTGTCCCTGACCTGTTTGGAGAGCTCCTTGGTCTTGGTGGTACCTCTTGCTTAGTGGTACCCCTTGCTTAGTGGTGTTGCAGACTCTAGGGCCTTTCAGAGGTGTATATATACTGAGATCATGTGACAGATCATGTGACACTTAGAATGCAGACAGAATGACTTTATTTAACTAATTATGTGACTTCTGAAGGTAATTGGTTGAACCAGAACTTTTTTAGGGGCTTCATTGCAACGGGGGTGAATACATACAGTCATGTGGTTAAGAGTGTAGTGCCAGTCATTAAAACTCATTTTTTTCAACCACTCCACAAATTTCTTGTTAACAAACTATAGTTTTGGCAAGTCAGTTAGGACATCTACTTTGTGCATGACACAAGTCATTTTTCCAACAATTGTTTACAGACAGATTATTTCACTTATAACTCACTATCACAATTTCAGTGGGTCAGAAGTTTACATACAGTTGACTGTGCCTTTAAACAGCTTGGAAAATTCTAGAAAATGATGTCATGGCTTTAGAAGCTTCCGATAGGCTAATTTACATAATTTGAGTCAATTGAAGGTGTACCTGTGGATGTATTTCAAGGCCTACCTTCAAACTCAGTGTCTCTTTGCTTGACATCATGGGAAAATCTAAAGAAATCAGCCAAGACCTCAGAAAAACAATTGTAGACCTCCACAAGTCTGGTTCATCCTTGGGAGCAATTTCCAAACGCCTGAAGGTACCACGTTCATCTGTACAAACAATAGTACGCAAGTATAAACCCCATGGGACCACGCAGCCGTCATACCGCTCAGGAAAGAGACGCGTTCTGTCTCCTAGAGATGAACGTACTTTGGTGTGAAAAGTGCAAATCAATCCCAGAACAACAGCAAAGGACCTTGTGAATATGCTGGAGGAAACAGGTACAAAATTATCTATATCCACAGTAAAACGAGTCCTATATCGACAACCTGAAAGGCCGCTCAGCAAGGAAGAAGCCACTGCTCCAAAACCGCCATAAAAATGCCAGACTATGGTTTGCAACTGCACATGGGGACAAAGATTGTACTTTTTGGAGAAATGTCTTCTGGTCTGATGAAACAAAAATAGAACTGTTTGGCCATAATGACCATCACTATGTTTGGAGGAAAAAGGGGGATGCTTGCAAGCCGAAGAACACCATCCTAACCGTGAAGCATGGGGGTGACAGCATCATGTTGTGGGGGTGATTTGCTGAAGGAGGGACTGATGCACTTCACAAAATAGATGACATCATGAGGAAAGGAAAATTATGTGGATATATTGAAGCAACATCTCAAGACATCAGTCAGGAAGTTAAAGCTTGGTCGCAAATGGGTCTTCCAAATGGACAATGACCCCAAGCATACTTCCAAAGTTGTGGCAAAATGGCTTAAGGACAACAAAGTCAAGGTATTGGAGTGGCCATCACAAAGCCCTGACCCCAATCCTATAGCATATTTGTGGGCAGAACTGAAAAAGCGTGTGCGAGCAAGGAGGCCTACAAACCTGACTCAGTTACACCAGCTCTGTCAGGAGGAATGGGCCAAAATCCACCCAACTTATTGTGGGAAGCTTGTGGAACACTACCCAAATCGTTTGACCCAAGTTAAACAATTTAAAGGCAATGCTACCAAATACTAATTGAGTGTATGTAAACTTCTGACCCACTGGGAATGTGACGAAAGAAACACAAGCTGAAATAAATCATTCTCTCTACTATTATTCTGACATTTCACATTCTTAAAATAAAGTGGTGATCCTAACTGACCTAAGACAGGGAATTTTTACTAGGATTAAATGTCAGGAATTGTGAAAAACTGAGTTTAAATGTATTTGGCTAAGGTGCATGTAAACTTCAGACTTCAACTGTATACACGCACCACTTTTCAGTTTTTTATTTTAGCGAATTTTTTGAAACGAGTCATTTTTTACATTTCACTTCACCAATTTGGACTATTTTGTGTATGTCCAATACATGAAATCCAAATAAAAATCTATTTAAATCACAGGTTGTAATGCAACAAAATCGGAAAAATGCCAAGGGGGATGAATTCTTTTGCAAAGTACTGTAAATAGGTTGACCCAAAAAGTACAAACATCTTCTGAGCATGACTCCTAATCTTTGGAAAGTTTTGTTAATCAAGGGATCTATAGAACCTTGTCTGTGACATTGTTTTGAATAGTTCTCCAATCACTGCATCAGACTGAAGATGGATAAGCTCATGTTGCAGGTCAATGGGAGCATTATCCACATACTTCTCTCCCTGGTCATCTGATAGGGAGCAGACTAGTATCAAATCAAATCAAATGTATTTATAAAGGCTTCTTACATCAGCTGATATCTCAAAGTGTTGTGCAGAAACCCAGCCTAAAACCCCAAACAGCAAGCAATGCAGGTGTAGAAGCACGGTGGCTAGGAAAAACTCCATAGAAAGGCCAGAACCTAGGAAGAAACCTAGAGAGGAACCAGGCTATGAGGGGTGGCCAGTCCTCTTCTGGCTGTGCCGGGTGGAGATTATAACAGAACATGGCCAAGATGTTCAAATGTTCATAGATGACCAGCAGGGTCAAATAATAATAGTAGTGTCAGAAGGTGGGTGAGATTGTTGGCTTCTACTTGGCAGGTCAGGAGGAGTAATTTTCCCTTGAAGGCTTTTACAAGGTAGTTTGGAATTCAGTTCATTCATGACGGCCATGATGTCCACGGTGAAGGCAAAATCAGCCAACCATTATTTTTCTTGCAGTTGAGGGAAATCCACATATTTTCCTTTCATTTGCAAAAACTCATCTCATGTTTGGGAGGTAGGGGAGATCTGCATGACCAGACTCTGTCTCTTCCAACAGTGAGACAAACTGCCTGTGGTTTAAAGATTTTGCTCTTATGAAGTTTACCACTTTAGTGACTGTATCCACAACATGGCTCATTTTCAGAACACATTTACAGAGCACCTCCTGATGAATAATGCAATGTAGGAAAATCATTTTCTGATCTGGCTTCAGCTCAGCTACTTGTTCTTGTATCCTTTTCAAAAACCAATGTTTTTTCCTGTCAAGTTTGGGCACCCATCAGTGGTCACACTGGATATATTTTCAAAACTCAGTCCCAGCTTTGCCACGCACTTATTAACCTCCTCCAATAAATCTTTCCCTGTGGTTGTGCTCTTCATTGACAGTACTGAAGCTCCTCTGTAGTTACAAAGTCTGGGGTTATGCCTCTGAAGAAAATCAACAACTGCGCCGTGTCATGTGCATCACTGTTCTCATCCAGGACCAAGGAGAAATAGGTGAAATCCTTTACCTTGTCTTTCAACTGTTGTTCCATATTCTCTGCGATGTTCTCAACACGCCGTGTCACTGTTCGTCTTGACAGGGAAACATTTTCAAACAACTCTTTCTTGTTGGGGCAAAGTATTGCTGCAGAGTCAAATAAAAATTCTTTCATGAATTCGCCCTCAGCGAATGGCTTGCTATGTTTCGCAATTTTGTGGGACAGTACATAGCTAGCTCTCGCAATTCCGTCATTTGCTGAATGCAGTTTTGTGAAAAGTCCTTGCTGCTTTTGCAACTGAGAAAGCAACTCTTTCGATGCATTTGCCCTCTGCTCAGAATGCATATTCCTATATTTCTCTGCATGCTTCGTCTGGAAGTGTCGGGACAAGTTGTAGTCTTTCAAGACAGTGATGCTTTCTTTGCACACTAAGCACACAGCTTTCCCTGATTCCTCAATAAATAAATATTTCAATGTCCACTCTTGCTGGAACACTCTACATTCATTGTCTACTTTAAATGTGTTTTTTTTATCTTTGAAAAAATAATTTATGCACAATTTCGAGCGAGCTATGACGTGTCTGTCAGCCTGCCTGTCACTGTCTGTCCTCATGCAATTGTTATTTATAGGTGCCTTCAAAATAAATGACCCACAAGCGGTGAGAGTTAAATCATAACACAAAGGCGGGTATTCATTGGGCTTTTTATTTGAATAACAAATACCTTATTCAAAACTTTACTATAGCAAATTACGTGATCTGAGCATGATTCCGTGGGCATATTGAATCAGGTCGCGGGCCGCATACGGCCCTGGGATGGCCTTTACCCAGGCCTGTTCTAGACCCTGGTGCGTTGATTAGTGAGGACAGCTGGGACAGTCACAGGTGGGGGCTCATGCCTTTCTACTCCCTCTGTACCTTCTAGCCAATATTACTGAAATTCTACACCATGTAAAGGTTCACAATTGTGCACTTCTCAGGCATTGATTAATACATGCTAACGCAGCAGCCCGCTACAGTACAGCCCAGCAGTAGTATGTGGCCCAGCATGGAGACAGCTGTGTTTAGTGGCAGCTAAAACTCACACACTCTACTCTACTGTAATATGAATGACCCAGGCCTAGTAATATGAATGGCCCAGGCCCAGTAATATGAATGGCCCAGGCCCAGTAATATGAATGGCCCAGGCCCAGTAATATGAATGACCCAGGCCCAGTAATATGAATGACCCAGGTCCAGTAATATGAATGACCCAGACCCAGTAATATGAATGACCCAGGCCCAGTAATATGAATGACCCAGGCCCAGTAATATGAATGACCCAGGCCCAGTAATATGAATGACCCAGGCCCAGTAATATGAATGGCCCAAGCCCAGTAATATGAATGGCCCAGGCCCAGTAATATGAATGGCCCAGGTCCAGTAATATGAATGGCCCAGGCCCAGTAATATGAATGTCCCAGGCCCAGTAATATGAATGACCCAGGCCCAGTAATATGAATGACCCAGGCCCAGTAATATGAATGGCCCAGGCCCAGTAATATGAATGGCCCAAGCCCAGTAATATGAATGACCCAGGCCCAGTAATATGAATGGCCCAGGCCCATTAATATGAATGGCCCAGGCCCAGTAATATGAATGACCCAGGTCCAGTAATATGAATGACCCAGGCCCAGTAATATGAATGGCCCAGGCCCAGTAATATGAATGACCCAGGCCCAGTAATATGAATGGCCCAGTAATAAGAATGGCCCAGTTTACCACCATAAAACACATCAGCAGAGCTGAGGCTGGCATCTGGCAAAGCCCTAGGTGACTGTATGGCTCAGTGTTAGCGCTGAGGATGCATCACAAATGGCGCCATACTCGCTATATAGTGCACTACTTTTGACCAGAACCATATAGGGAATAGTGTGCTATTTGGTATGCAGACAGAATGTTCTGAATGTTAAAGCTGGTTAGCACCACAGAAGCCTGACCTTTTCCAGTCTCTCTATGGGATCTCACATCCACTGGCTACTGTCTCTGTCCAGTATGTCACCGTCACAACAGCTATACCACACACACTGAGGACTATTCTCCACGACACGAAGCGCTGACTCGCACTCCCTTAAAATACAGTCATCCTGCAGGTCTGAGAGTGGCAGGCAGACACAAACACAGCTCCACAGAAGCACATACAGAGACACTGCACCAACGCATATAGTACATGCTTCCTATATAAGCTACATAACTTATCTACAGCCAAAATGAGGCAGACAGCCTCTCTAATTAATCACAGTGTGTGTGATGTTATTTATGGCAACTGTGTTTACTGAAAGACAACAAAACACAGAGCCCTTCATCACAACGGGTCTGAACATTTAGGAATGAAATTAACTGGAACCCAAACACAGAATTTCATTCATTAGACTAATCCTAGGATTTCTCCCAAATGGCTCCCTATTTCCTTCATTGTGCACTACGCCTATACAGAGAATATGGTGCCATTTTGGATGCACTCAACAATCTCTGTCCCTCACCAGGAACAACAACACTTTACATATTTAGCAGACACTCTTATCCAGAGCAATTAGGGTTAAGTGCCTTGTTCAAGGACAAATTGACATATTTTTCACCTAGGGGATTCAAACCAGCAACCTTTCAGTTACTGGCACTACACTCTTAACCACTAGGCTACCTGCCACCATTAGCACTTAGCAGTCACTAAGCAGCTTAAATACTGTATTATGGCTACATAAGCACCACTGCACATTGCACGTACATACAGCTGACCTCAACTTGTACTGAATGTATACTTTGCATATTGATGAGATAAATTCAACTTTAAAAAGTTGAGAGCAGTACCCCTGGAACAGAAACAGCAGTACTGAAGCAGGGCTGAAGACAATGACTGTATATATTATAGGACTGAAGCAGGGCTGAAGACAATGACTGTATATATTAGAGGACTGAAGCAGGGCTGAAGACAATGACTGTATATATTAGAGGACTGAAGCAGGGCTGAAGGCAATGACTGTATATATTACAGGACTGAAGCAGGGCTGAAGACAATGACTGTATATATTAGAGGACTGAAGCAGGGCTGAAGACAATGACTGTATATATTATAGGACTGAAGCAGGGCTGAAGACAATGACTGTATATATTAGAGGACTGAAGCAGGGCTGAAGAGAATGACTGTACATATTATAGGACTGAAGCACGGCTGAAGACAATGACTGTATATATTAGAGGACTGAAGCAGGGCTGAAGACAATGACTGTATATATTACAGGACTGAAGCAGGGCTGAAGACAATGACTGTATATATTAGAGGACTGGAGCAGGGCTGAAGACAATGACTGTATATATTATAGGACTGAAGCAGGGCTGAAGGCAATGACTGTATATATTATAGGACTGAAGCAGGGCTGAAGACAATGACTGTATATATTATAGGACTGAAGCAGGGCTGAAGACAATGACTGTATATATTAGAGGACTGAAGCAGGGCTGAAGACAATGACTGTATATATTAGAGGACTGAAGCAGGGCTGAAGACAATGACCGTATATATTAGAGGACTGAAGCAGGGCTGAAGACAATGACTGTATATATTAGAGGACTGAAGCAGGGCTGAAGACAATAACTGTATATATTATAGGACTGAAGCAGGGCTGAAGGCAATGACTGTATATATAATAGGACTGAAGCTAAAGCGTATTGATCCGATGCAAAGCAAAGCGGTCTCTGATGTCCCTATGGGAATAAGCACAGAGACGAGCTACTGTGGAGGAACAAAAACTATGTAGGAAAACGCTGTATTGTACAATATAGATTTGTGGGGAGTGTGGATATGTTATGTTAATGCGGGGTACCATGTTTTGGTACAGTATTCTACTGCTTTGCTCTACCACCTACCATCTACCACCTACCATCTACCAACACCATCATCTCCACTTTACTGTTGAACATAACAGATATGTTAATACAGAGAGGATGGGGTTATAGAAGGTTTAATGAGTGAGGTTTAATCAGAGATAATGGATGCATCTCATCTCAGAATGAACAAAGGAAAGCTACTGATGACTTTCAATGTGGCATCTTCATTGTATAGTATGGACTTATTATGAGCTTCATTCAGTGTGTGTGTGTGTGTTTGTGCATGCCTGCATGCATTTGTGTGTGTGTGTGTGTGTGTGTGTGTGTGTGTGTGTGTGTGTGTGTGTGTGTGGTGTGTGTGTGTGTAGTGCAAGTACACATACAGTATTTCTTATTTCTTCTCTACCCACTTTCTAATCTACAGAACACCATTACTGCCAGTGAATAACACCACCCACTTTCTAATCTACAGAACACCATTACTGCCAGTGAATACGACCACCCACTTTCTAATCTACAGAACACCATTACTGCCAGTGAATAACACCACCCACTTTCTAATCTACAGAACACCATTACTGCCAGTGAATACGACCACCCACTTTCTAATCTACAGAACACCATTACTGCCAGTGAATAACACCACCCACTTTCTAATCTACAGAACACCATTACTGCCAGTGAATACGACCACCCACTTTCTAATCTACAGAACACCATTACTGCCAGTGAATAACACCACCCACTTTCTAATCTACAGAACATCATTACTGCCAGTGAATACGACCACACACTTTCTAATCTACAGAACACCATTACTGCCAGTGAATATGACCACCCACTTTCTAATCTACAGAACACCATTACTGCCAGTGAATAACACCACCCACTTTCTAATCTACAGAACACCATTACTGCCAGTGAATAACACCACCCACTTTCTAATCTACAGAACACCATTACTGCCAGTGAATACGACCACCCACTTTCTAATCTACAGAACACCATTACTGCCAGTGAATACGACCACCCACTTTCTAATCTACAGAACACCATTACTGCCAGTGAATAACACCACCCACTTTCTAATCTACAGAACACCATTACTGCCAGTGAATACGACCACCCACTTTCTAATCTACAGAACACCATTACTGCCAGTGAATACGACCATCCACTTTCTAATCTACAGAACACCATTACTGCCAGTGAATACGACCATCCACTTTCTAATCTACAGAACACCATTACTGCCAGTGAATACGACCACCCACTTTCTAGGAGTAACTGAGCTTCACTCCAGTAAATTCATCAGCTACTTTTTAATCACACTGGCTGGCCCTCTTAGCACTGTTAGAACGTTTTCCTAATAGCCATCACACTCTAATTACCAACCAAGAATAAGAGGCTTTCGCTTTAGGAAGTAAACTGCTGCAGCTTTGGGTTCAAATACTTTATCTGTGTTTGATTGAGCTTGACTGGCATAATGCAACAATGCAAGAGTCCCAAAACATCAAACGCCACATATCTGGAACTCCAGGCAGGCTACATAAAACGGTAAAAGTATTTGAAAGGTTTCAAATACTATTTGAACCCACATTTAAGCTACAGTACTGTGTCTCCACGCAGAGTCCTTGACTTACTGGGAGAGAAAGAGAGAGAGTCACCTAAGCCAGCTGGTCCTGGGGCTCTGTTCACAAACACAAACAGACCCCACAGAGCTCCAGGACAACAACACAATTAGACCCAACCAAATCAGGCAGGGTCTACAGTCAATCACGGATTGCAAAAAGAAAACCAGTCCCGTCGCGGAAATCGACGTCTTGTGCCCAGACAAATTAAACAACTTATTTGCTCGCTTTGAGGACAATACAGTGGCACTGACACGGCCCACTACCAAAGCCTGTGGGCTCTCCTTCACTGTGGCCAACGTGAGTAAAACATTTAAACGTGTTAACCCTCGCAAGGCTGCCGGCCCAGACGGCATCCCTAGCCGCGTCCTCAGAGCATGCGCAGACCAGCTGGCCGGTGTGTTTACAGACATATTCAATCAATCCCTATTCCAGTCTGCTGTCCCCACATGCTTCAAGATGGCCACCATTGTTCCTGTTCCCAAGAAAGCTAAGGTAACTGAACTAAATGACTATCGCCCCATAGCACTCACTTCTGTCATCAGGAAGTGCTTTGAGAGACTAGTCAAGGATCATCCTATACAGTCATTGTGTTTACTTGATAGCTACCTACACAAATAGCTAGCTAGAACAAAGTGTTAATAAGATAAAAATTAATTAAAAAGATTTTTGACCCACTCCAATTTGCTTACCGCCCCAATAGGTCCACAGACGACGCAATTGCCATCACACTGCACACTGCCCTAACCCATCTGGACAAGAGGAATACCTATGTAAGAATGCTGTTCATTGACTACAGCTCAGCATTTAACACCATAGTACCCTCCAAACTCGTCATTAAGCTCGAGACCCAGGGTCTTGACCCCGCCCTGTGCACATGGGTCCTGGACTTTGATGGGTCGCCCCAAGGTGGTGAAGATAGGAAACAACATCTCCACCCCACTGATCCTCAACACTGGGGCTCCACAAGGGTGCGTTCTCAGCCCTCTCCTGTACTTTGTGTTCACCCATGACTGCGTGGCCATGCACGCCTCCAACTCAATCATCAAGACACTACAGTGGGAGGCTTGATTATCAACAACGACGAGACGGCCTACAGGGAGGAGGTGAGGGCCCTCGGAGTGTGGTGTCAGGAAAATAACCTCTCATTCAATGCCAACACAACGAAGGAGATGATCGTGGAATTCAGGCAACAGCAGAGGGAGCACCCCCCCCCCCCCAATCCACATCGATGGGACAGCAGTGCAGAAGGTGGAAAGTTATACGTTCCTTGGCGTACACATCACGAACAAACTGAAATGGTCCACCCAAAAAGACAGTGTGGTGAAGAAGGCGCAGCAGCGCCTCTTCAACCTCAAGAGGCTAAAGAAATTTGGCTTGTCACCTAAAACACTCACAAACTTTTACAGATGCACAATCGAGAGCATCCTGTTGGGCTGTATCACCGCCTGGTACGGCAACTGCACCGCCCTCAACCGCAAGGCTCTCCAGAGGGTAGTGTGGTCTGCACAACGCATCACTGGGGCAAACTACCTGCCCTCCAGGACACCTACAGCACCCGATGTCACAGGAAGGCCAGAAAGATCATCAAGGACAACAACCATCCGAGCCACTGCCTGTTCACCCCGCTATTATGCAGAAGGCGAGGTCAGTACAGGTGCACCGAGACACTGAAAAACACCTTCTATCTCAAGGCCATCAGACTGTTAAACAGCCATAACTAACATAAAGGCTGCTACCAACATACAGACTCAAATCTCTGGCCACTTTAACCTGTTGGGGCTAGGGGGCAGTATTTTCACGGCCGGATAAAAAACGTACCCGATTTAAACTGGTTACTACTCTTGCCCAGAAACGAGAATATGCATATAATTAGATTTGGATAGAAAACGCTCTAAAGTTTCTAAAACTGTTTGAATGGTGTCTGTGAGTATAACAGAACTCATATGGCAGGCCAAAACCTGAGAAGATTCCATACAAGAAGTGCCCTGTCTGACAATTTGTTGTCCTTCTGTTGCATCTCTATCGAAAATACAGCATCTGTGCTGTAACGTGACACTTTCTAAGGCTTCCATTGGCTCTCTAAAGCCGCCAGAAAGTGGAATGGGGTGTCTGCTGTATCTGGGCAAAGTTCAGCAGCAGAGTTTGTAAGTGGTCAGCCTGGGGACAGTGAGACTGAGATGCGCGTTCACGAGACTTCTCCATTTTTTTCTTTCAGCCTTTGAATGAATACAACGTTGCCCGGTTGGAATATTATCGCTATTTTACGAGAAAAATCGCGTAAAAATTGATTTTAAACAGCGTTTGACATGCTTCTAAGTATGGTAATGGATTATTTAGAATTTTTCTGTCACGAAATGCGCTCGCGCATTACCCTTCGGATAGTGACCTGAACACACAAACAAAACGGAGGTATTTGGATATAACTATGGATTATTTGGAACCAAAACAACATTTGTTGTTGAAGTAGAAGTCCTGGGAGTGCATTCTGACGAAGAACAGCAAAGGTAATCTAATTTTTCTAATAGTAATTCTGAGTTTAGTGAGCCCCAAACTTGGTGGGTGTCAAATTAGCTAGCCTGTGATGGCCGAGCTATGTACTCAGAATATTGCAAAATGTGCTTTCGCCGAAAAGCTATTTTAAAATCTGACACCGTGATTGCATAAAGGAGTTCTGTATCTATAATTCTTAAAATAATTGTTCTGTATTTTGTCAATGTTTATCATGAGTAATTTAGCAAATTCACCAGAAGTTTTCGGTGGGTATGCTAGTTCTGAACATCACATGCTAATGTAAAAAGCTGTTTTTTGATATAAATATGAACTTGATTGAACAAAACATGCATGTATTGTATAACATAATGTCCTAGGAGTGTCATCTGATGAAGATCATCAAAGGTTAGTGCTGCATTTAGCTGTGGTTTTGGTTTTTGTGACATATATGTTTGCTTTGAAAATGGCTGTGTGATTATTTTTGGCAGGGTACTCTCCTGACATAATCTAATGTTTTGCTTTCGCTGTAAAGCCTTTTTGAAATCGGACAATGTGGTTAGATTAACGAGAGTCTTGTCTTTAAAATGGTGTAAAATAGTCATATGTTTGAGAAATTGAAGTTTTTGCATTTTTGAGGTATTTGTATTTCGCGCCACGCGATTCCACTGGCTGTTGACTAGGGTGGGACGCAAACGTCCCACCTAGCCCATAGAAGTTAATAAATGGATTTAATAAAGGTATCACGTGTCACTTTAAATAACGCCACTTTAATAATGTTTACATATCCTACATTACTCATCTCATATGTATATACTGCTCTATACCATCTACTGCATCTTGCCTATGCCACATGGCCATCGCTCATCCATATATTTATATGTACATATTCTTATTCCATCCCTTTACTTAGATTTGTGTGTATAAGGTAGTTGTTGTAGAATTGTTAGATTACTTCTTAGATATTACTGCACTGTCGGAACTAGAAGCACAAGCATTTCGCTACACTCGCATTAACATCTGCTACTCATGTGTATGTGACCAATAAAATTTGATAAGATTTGATTTGACAACACTGTAAATAGACAAAATATGACATTTGAAATGTTTTATTGTTTATTTCACTTTTGTTTATTATCTATTTCACTTGCTTTGGCGATGTAAACATGTTTCACATGCAAATAAAGCCACTTAAATTGAAATTGAGAGAGAGAGCGAGGGAGAGAGAGAGATTATGATTGTATTGTCATGTCCCCTTCTCCAAGCCGGGATGTTACTGGGGACATTATTAATGCCAGGCAATTTGATTTAGCTCTCTGGGCCGTTTCTGTGGCTGCATCCCAAATGGAACCGTCTTCCCTACATAGTGCACTACTTTTGGACAGGGGCCTATGGGCCATGGTCAAAAGTAATGCACTATATAGGAAATAAAGTGCCTTTTGGGATGCAGCCTGAGTCGCTCTGTGGCGTGGACAAATGGTGTGTGTGGTGCCTCGAGGCCCAAGGCCCTCTTTACGGGGTGGGCAGGAGGGGGCAGAAGGGGGTGTGTGGTCTGCCCCCATCCCAAGGGTGGCAGGTGAGGATGGGCAGCCTTGTGATATCAGCCACCTACCTCCCATTACATGGGTAATGGGATTAGCAAAGGGAAGGAATGTTTAAACACGAAGAAGGGCTTGAAGGAGGGAGGGAGAGAAGGAGGGGAGGGAGAGGAGGGAGGAAGGGTGAGGAGTGAGGATGGGAGGGAGGGAGGTGGGTAGGTAGGTAGGGGGACATTAGTCATTTGTTGAACCAAGCTGATGCTGATATTGATGCTCCATCATAGAAGTAATAAAAGTGACACACACAGAGAGAGGAAAAATACTGGGGCCAAATGATCTTGAGTCCATAATTTTAGATCCGGTCGTCAGGCGGCAGGCCGCTCAGCAGCAGACTCCTCTCTTGGTCCTCCACGGCCAACCCAGGCCTCACTTTAGATGAATTATTGAAATGGGTTCCATATCAGCCAGGGAAACACAGCATTAATATGTGATGGTGTCATATTAAGCTGCAGGTGGATGGAAGATTGCAACAACCGAGGAATGGAGTCTAAATGGTTGTTGTGCACCAGGCACTAGACAGTCAGCGACAGGGTTGCAAAGGGTTGGAAACTTTCCGGGAAATTTTCCATGGGAAGATAAGCCCGGGAATTTTGCTTAAATTCATAAAAAAATTGGCTTATAACAGTGAACCTTTTTTGTGGGATACACATAAGGCAATTCTAGGTCTTGTCCATATTTTGCTTAAACTATCCCCAATTCAATGGAATTGCAACCCTCTGCATGCACAGTACACTCTTCCATCACATGTACAGCTGATTCTCAAGATCTTGCACACTAATGAGATGCTATTGAGCCCACACTACTACACTGTCTGAGCCAAGGACTAATTGCTTTCTGGTAAGTTTTGATTACAATACTGGGTGGGGTGAATATATTTTATATGACATACATGGGTGTGTACGTTAACTAGTAAATAGTAGCTACAGCAAAGTGTGTTAAAATCATTTGTAACTTATTTACAATTTCTGCTAGTTAGTTTTTACTACCATGTGGGTTTTAGCTTGCTTGAGCCTGCTAACTGAGGAGTGTTAATTCACCTGTTTCCATACATGTTTCATTTTAAAACATTTATCTTACAAAAGAGGTATTTAATCTATTAACTCCCGAGATTAGGCTGGCAATACTAAAGTGCCTATAAGAACATCCAATAGTCAAAGGTATATGAAATACAAATGGTATAGAGAGAAATAGTCGATGCGTCATAATTCCTATAATAATGATAACCTAAAACTTCTTAACTGGGAATATTGAAGACTCATGTTAAAAGGAACCACCAGCTTTCAAATGTCCTCATGTTCTGAGCAAGGAACATGCACTTTTACTTTCTTCTCCAACACTGTGTTTTTGCATTATTTAAACCAAATTGAACATGTTTCATTATATACTTGAGACTAAATTGATTTTATTTATGTATTATATTAAGTTAAAATAAAAGTGTTCATTGTTCATTCAGTATTGTTGTAATTGTCATAATTACACACACACACATTTTACAGATGTATGTTGAAAACGTTTTTGGGAGATGCGATGGATCATTGGGGATCATTCAATATTCCTTTCTTTTGTTGTTCAGTGAAATCATTCCATGTGAAGAGTCAACTCATTTAATTAAAGATCAATTCGTAACAAATTTGTATTTTTTTATTTCTATTGGAAGGATTTAATCATCTGCAATTATGTCTACTTAAAATAAGGTAAAAGGTTTATGTTTCTGTCTCCATACCATATGGTAAATTTATCCAAATCGAAAAAAAACATCTACATTCAAATGGTATTAATATGGATATGAATAAAATGCATACATTTCCATTAATTCCCATATTTTCCCGTTAATTCCCATATATTCCCGTTAATACCCACAGAAAGTTTCCACCTCTTGTTAAGGCTTGGTAATTGTGGAGGAGGAATGAGGCGCAGGAAGCAGCGAACACAGGGTAGTGGTGTTTTTAATATACACTCACAAAAAACAAATGTTCCCACACACAGGGGAGAAAATACATGCGGCGTACAACAACGTCGACATGAACACAAGCCGTCACACAAGAAACAATCATTAATCCCGCACGAACAGGAGCGGGCCAGCTAAACTAAATAGCCCCTCTAATGGCTAATTGACCACAGGTGTCACAAAATAAAAAAAGGGAAAAGCAAAAGGGAATCGGTGGCAGCTAATAGGCCGGTGACGACGACCGCCGAGCGCCACCCGAGCAGGAGGGGGCGCCACCGTCGGTGGGAATCGTGACACCTCTGAATATTCCCCAAAATGTGCAACCCTAGTCAGCGATCTTGATTAGGGCTCAGGAGAAAACAGAGGCTGGTTTGTGGTGGTGGTAATGTCTGGTCACATTAGCAGATGACTCTTTCTCATTGTCTTTCTGCCTCATTCTCTCTGCCTCTCTCTCTCACTCTGCCTCTCTCTCCCTCTGCCTATCTCTCTCTCTCTCTCTCTCTCTCTCTCAATATCAATTTAAGGGCTTCATTGGTATGAGAAACATATGTTTACATTGCCAAAGCAAGTGAAATGGATAATAAACAAAAGGGAAATAAACAATACAAAAATGATCTCTCTCTCAGTCTCGCTCTCTCTCCCACATAGCTCTGCTCTGGGGTTGTGTTTTGTGTGATTAAGTCAGTGAGTGGTTAATGTGGCGGCTGCTACTTTACAACCTCACGCTCCACTCCTGTCCTGCTGTGCTGCTGTGAGGCTCAACCTCAGCATTGCCACTCAGTCAGCAGCGTGTCCCAGATAGTGTACTAAGTAGGGAATAGGGTGCCATTAGGGATGCAGCCTATATCAGCCACTTGGATAATCACTATGAGGCTTTCAGAGCTAAAAGGTGGTGTATCTCGGAGATATGTACAGTTCAGTATTTCAAGGGCTTACTAGGGGGGATAATCACATGATATGGTATGTTATGTAATGTTATGTTCACTGAGAGATAGTGGTTGTGTGTAAAGCAGAGGAGTCCTGTTGGAGACTAGAGGACATGTTGAAGGGTTAGGGTCAATTCCATTTCAATTCCAGTCAATTCAGGAAGTACACAGAAGTACACATTCCAATTCCAATTCTCTACAATGCTTTTCAATAAGGAACACTTTGAAATGGAATTGGAGTTTGGTTTACTTTCTTAATTGACTGGAATTGAAATGGAATTGACCCCAACCCTGATATGTTGAAGGTCAGGTGAGTGTATAAGGTAGGCTGTGTCTATTAGTTTGGTTTCTATTGGGGAGTTATAGTGTATCATGTATTTTTATAATGTAATAAAGTGATTTGGATACTGTATTTACAGTGCAGACTTTAAGACTGGCTTGAGGTGCCACACTCCATTTATCCACACTGGACTTAAGGCAGGAGGTCACTATTGGTGCTGTTCTTAATGGTAAGATATTCCGTATCATATTGTAATAAACTGTACCATGAAAAGATAAGCAGCACAAGACTCCTCCTTCTTTTAACTGTAGGTGTTAATATCCCCGAGAGGAAGAGAGATTCCTATAAAAAGCATCACACAGAGCATCACACAGAGCATCACACAGAGCATCACACATAGCATCACACATAGCATCACACAGAGCATCACACATAGCATCACACATAGCATCACACAGAGCATCACACATAGCATCACACAGAGCATCACACATAGCATCAAACAGAGCATCACACAGAGCATCACACATAGCATCACACAGAGCATCACACATAGCATCACACAGAGCATCACACAGAGCATCACACAGAGCATCACACAGAGCATCACACAGAGCATCACACATAGCATCACACAGAGCATCACACAGAGCATCACACAGAGCATCACACATAGCAGACAGAGATAGACCGCTAACTGGGTCATCCTCTACGCCAGGCAGGCGAGAATAGAGAAACGCACGCACGCACGCACGCACGCACGCACGCACGCACGCACACACACACACACACACACACACACACACACACACACACACACACACACACACACACACACACACACACACACACACACACAGTATAGATTTGCCCCAGAAACATTAAGCCAAGTTTTATTTCCAAGCCTTTGATCAGTCCAGTCAGTGCTACAGCTATACAGTCAGACCAAGAGCCTGGTGGTGGACACTGGAAAAACATTGTTCTTTAGAGTGACACATATTCAATACAACTTATCTTAGACACATAACAACACTGTTTGGTGCAGTGTTCCATAGCTGTCAAAATGCTGACTGTATGTATGCATATTCGTGATTGGTCATTCCCTGGGCGAGGAGATTAGTGAATGAGTGTTTCAACCCAGTGCTGCTCCTGGATTAAAGTCCTTCCTCTGTACATACTTCCTCAGGACTGATGCCTCCTATGAATTTATACTAAGCAGAGCAGCTATGGGATTTTGGATAGTCATTTATGCTGCTGCTGTTGATGATCCATACCTGCCCTATATTGCGTTTTTAAAGATAAACATATCCTTCAGAGAATATCCCAGGCAACAGGTCTTCAGTAGACATGCCACCACGTCGAGACCCCAAGCCATCTCAGCACTACTAACCCCTAGACTACAAAGGGCTCAAGGTACATAACTGATGCACATTTTGAATGCAATAAGCCTCTTCACATCTTCTAACATTAATATCCACTGTCCCTAAAAAGCCTCTCAACTGATGGAGGAAAAAACATGATAAATCCTCCTTAATGACTAGGCTGGGCCTGGAGCCGTCTGGTAGAGGCTGGATTTTCCCTTGAAGTGGCCCAGTGGGAGTGCTTCGTGCTGGGCTGTGTTCCGAGGGAGCCTGGGCGGGAGGGGGCTCTCTAAATCATTCCTCCAGTGGAGAGAGAGTGAGTGAGAGTAAGAGAGAGGGAGAGAAAGCGAGAGAGTGGCCCTCCCTTGGGGCCCCATTAGAGTGATGACATGGTGGGGGTCTGGGGGCTGACCAGCACTGCTACTCACGCCTGCATGAACACACAGGGGCCGGCAGGGGCCAAACTGCTCTCCAACCCTCATGTCTGGATGTCTCAGACTGGTAAGTGATTTCGAGGAGAGTGGGGGGGGGGGGATGATAAGAGGGGAGAAAGGGAAAGAGGAGAGACATTGCCTCTCTCTGACTCTCTAGAACCCAGCTGACAGTATCCAGGGGCTGAGTCAGTGAAAGGTAAAGGGTAGTGAGGTGCATCTCTTTAATGGAACCCATCTACTGAGCATCTGCTCTCTGTGCCCTTCCTCTCCCCCTCTAGCTCAGGAGGCTGAGGGGACTTACAGCCCACAGAAGTTAGAACAGTTGAAGCCATCTTAGAAACAGCTGGTTTACGTAGGACTGTTTAATGATATAATATTTACTGTTGATAACAAAATAGCATTCTTGAGTGAAAAATCTGATATTCCTAGCCCAGTGTTATGGTGAGGTCTATTTGTCTCTAAGTTCAGACATCAGTTTATTGTAGCACATCCTTGTCTAGTCTAGTTCATCTCTGCCTATTCTTACCCCAAGAGTCAACCATGCTAATGGCTTCCCCTGCCTGGTATTGTACCAAAGGAAGAATACAAGTAGGATTTCTGTTGATAGTGTAACGATTTTTCATCAAAATAATTATTATATGCACAGAGCCTGCAGTAGGGTTAAATTTTATCTCATCACATTAATAGAAATTGCTTTAAATATGGTATTTGTTTTATTTAAATCAGGTAATCAAAAGAGACACCTCTCCTAAACTTCTCTGCTATAATGAAAAATAATATGCACAGACAGACAGACATGCATGCCCGCACGCACGCGTGCGCACACACACACACACACACACACACACACACACACACACACACACACACACACCTGAAGTTATCTTGGCCAGAGAGAGGCTAGGGAAAGGTCACTCCAGTGAGTGAGTCCCATCACCTGGCCTGCATGAAGGTAGACAGAAGAACTCACTGTCAAGCTATCACAAGTGATGTCCTCATGGGACAGTGGAGAGACTACTGTGTGTGTGTGTGTGTGTATGTGTGTGCACTTGTGTGGGTGTGTGTGTGTGCGCGTGTGTGTATGTGTGTGCGTGCATGTGTGTGTGTATGGGCGTGTGTGTGTATGTGTGTGCATGTTTGTGTGTGTGTTACTGAGGTAACCGTGTGGAAATCTCAGGAAGACCAGCCAGGCAAAAAGAAAGACACCCAGCCATAGAAAAGAGTGAGCACCAGTCTCTTAGTCATTTCAATACACAGTGACCCTGAAAAGCAACACAAGCTGTGCATTGAAACTATCAGGCCAACCTGATCACTAGATGGCGATTTCAGACTTTTGAAAAGATCCTGAGAACGTTGATATATGCCGTCCTTATCACTCACAAAGAAAATAAAACAATTTCCCTGCACAGAGGGAAAACTGGTGATGCTCGGAGCTGGAGCTCGCTGTTTAGACCACTTATACACCGCAGTTCACAATGCTCTAGCAAGCCGTGACAATACTGATGATAGTTGATGGAAACAGCACGTTGTTTTTAATTATTTAGTTTTAAGCCATCCCCAAACCATAGCCCTAACCTACACCACTCAGATTTAATATCTAACTTAACCCTTTGAGTTCTGTTTTAACCCTGTGACTGTCACAACTTCCGCCGAAGTTGGTCCCTTTCCTTGTTCGGGCAGCGTTCGGCGGACGATGTCACCGACCTTCTAGCGGTTTGTGGGGCCTCAGGAGTCTGAGGTGCTGAGTCTGAGGTAACCCTAACCCTCTGGACATCGGGGGGCCCCCGGCGTACTCCGTTCGCTCCATACTGGATTCAAGGCATTGGGCGAGGGGCCTTCAGTATCTCGTGGAGTGGGAGGGGTACGGTCTGGAGGAAAGGTGCTGGGTTCCGGTCGAGGACGTGTTGGACCCCTCAATGCTGCAGGAGTTCCACCGTCTTCGTCCGGATCATCCTGTGCCTCGCCCTCCGGGTCGTCCCCGAGGCCGGTGTCGACGCGCAGCTGGAGCTGGGGGGGGGGGGGGGGGGGGTACTGTCAAGACTTCCGCTGAAGTTGGTCCCTCTGCTTGTTCGGGCGGCGTTCAGCGGTCGACGTCACCGACCTTCTAGCCGTCGCCGATCCACTTTTCATTTTCCATTGGTTTTGTCTTGTCTTCCATTACACCTGGTTCCAATTCCATCAATTACATGTTGTGTATTTAACCCTCTGTTCCCCCCCATGTCCTTGTCCGTAATTGTTTGTTGCAGTGCTTGTGCACGGTATTGTATTGTTCTGTTGACGGTGGTTCATGGTTATTAAACACAATCGTTGTAAATCAGTTTCCGCTCTCCTGCGCCTGATTTCTCTGCCGCCAGTAGCATCACATTACAGTGACCAAGCGGAATTAACCCTGTAACCACCAATTAATGCAAAAATAGACGGTACTGTAACAGAGAGAGACATGAAGGTATGTCTGTCAGAGGAAAACCTGGTCTATCATATTTCCCTTTCATTCACTGACCCGCATCAAAGGCCGAGTCAGCTACTTTATACTGGGGTTTAATCCTTTTGGCTGTGACACCGTTGGTGATCAGACTGTGCTGACATCGCTCTCATCAGACACAAGAGCAGCATATGGTTTCATCATCAGAAGTCACTTTGAAAGGACTCAATGCCAAACTTCAGAGTCAAAGGGCAAATAAAGAGGCATTGTATCACAATACTAGACCTCCAATGGTGGACACTGTCAGGATCAATATATTGAGATTCAAGTTGGGTTGATTCAAGCTTTGTTCAAATATGATTCATGTCAACATACTTTTGCTGATTTGATTGACTACTCAGGAGTGATGTTGTTGTGTAATACACCAGGCAATATCATCATCATCATCATCTCCATAATAGCTGATGAAAAGTCAACACTCAACAGTGACATAACACGTACATTGCCTCACATCTGAGCCTGGCAGATCTGACCGGTGCTATTTAAGGAAGAAAGGTAATTCTAAATGGGATCCACTGGCAGGAATTAAACTGCGCTGACGATCTGGAGCAAAGTCCTTAATCATAAGAGACACATTGCAAATGGGAATGTGTGATGTCATGTCGTCTACCAAGCTCCACTTATCTATCATTTAAAGTTTCTAACAGGTCAACATAGTATTTATGCTGTCTTTGAGATAGCGTTTTCTCAATCAAGCTGTGCTAACTGAAGGATCTCCACAGCCAACAATGGGATTTTTCTTTTGCATCATGGGGCAACATAGAAATTTAAATTACTGGCAAGCTACAAACAGCATAGCTTTGACCATAATATCTGACATTCAAACAACAGTTTAGCCATATTGAATTTAGCCATATTGAAAATGCTTGTAAGTGGCTGTCTTGAGGTAGCTAGATGATCTTGTCTCCCTTGTCTTCCCTGTCTATTTCAATGTGGTTCAACCTTTATGGAAAACAAACAGGGTAAATTATACCTGTGCCATCTGTCATCTGTCAGAGTGTAAATAGTCTCTTGTGACAGATTGAACTGCGCCCACAAGAGATTTGACCATGGGTGCCAGAATAGTGTGTGAGACGACATACTCTGTGTGTGTGTGTGTGTACTCTAGTCAAACTCACAGATGTCCCTGAGACAGACAGACAGACAGACAGACAGACAGACAGACAGACAGACAGACAGACAGACAGACAGACAGACAGACAGACAGACAGACAGACAGACAGACAGACAGACAGACAGACAGACAGACAGACAGACAGACAGACAGACAGACAGACAGACAGAATACATGAAATACTACCTGAAGGAGAGAACATTACCCACTGGGCATAGACGTTCAATGTCAATGTCTAGTTTTGATTTACATTTGGTTAAGTTGTCCACTAACATAAATTCAACGTGAAATCAACTAAACATTTGTTGTTGGATTTAGGTCAAAAGTTAGGTGAACAAAAGATGGAAATTTACCTTATGTTGAAGACTTTTTGCAAATCCAATTAGTTTACCATGGTGATTCAACATCATCACATATATTTTTGGCGTTGAAACCAGTTTTTGCCCAGTGGGTAGCGTGCACAACAGTGACAGTGAAACAGACAAACAGGGATTCAGTTCTAACCCCAGAGAGTGAAAATAACAAATCAGGAAATGTCAGTCAACTGAAAAGTGTTTATGTATGCATAATTGCAACAACAAGAGGCAGATTTTAAAGGGGATTTCTTCTGTAAAGGAGGTCTGAAACACATGAAGGGCTTAGCCAACTTTAATCCAAGTCAGAGAAAAAGCATCAAATCAAAGTGTAGATGAATGATTACTCTGGGTACTACCAACCTTTCCTTTACATTAATCAATGATGAATGGGTGGGTGGTGAATGGTTGATGAACTTAACCTGAGTACATCCAGTGACCATATGACATGGCAAAACCCACCATTCATTTATTAACGAGTCAGACACAGCAAAGCCTGGGCAGTGAGTACAGCCACAACACACACAAAAACACACACACGGCCACAGGATGCTATCTCCTACTGTATGTTTTATTCAAAGCAACAGTGTGGACGCTTGGCTGATCCAAAGGAAAAGAGACTCAGTAATGGGGGTAGCACTACATCAGATATGAGCAACGAAAAGACCACTAACAAAAAGTTGAAAACTGTAAACAAGCTCTTGTGAAACAACTTCGTTAAATCACTTTTAACCAAATAAACAGGATTTCGTGGATTAAATTCAGTAACTCTCTCTCTCTCTCTCTCTCTCTCTCTCTCTCTCTCTCTCTCTTCAGCATATATATCTCTCTTTTCAGTATCTCTCTCTCTCTCTCTTCAGCATCTCTCCCTCTCTTTCGCTCCATAATGTTTAAGGCTTTATTGTTTTGACAAACAGCAAAGCCAGCCAATCCCAAGGTAGAATTACCTGCCCTGATAAACAGAAGGACCAATTCAAATAGATACAGCCAAACTACTGGTAACAATGTTCACCATTGCAAGCCTCTGGAGTCTCCTAAACAAGTATCAGCTTTAAATTCACTATATGAGAAATTGGTGATGTATTTGGATCCTTGAAATAAAGTCCCATTTCCATTTCCAATGTTGTTTTCATAGATTATAACCAAGGGTGGTTTGGACTGAGATGGTAATTCTAAGGGACAGTGGAGCCATGTCAGAATGTAAGATGATTTGTCATCTGTTTTATACTGTCAAGGTTCCCTCCACTCAAGTCTACTCCCTTTAACATCTAAAGCCCAAGTTTTGCCAAAGAATTGAAATGATCGCCTACTGAAAGTCACCATTACATGAGTCTCAAATACGTCCATAAACGTAGATTTTGAATCTCTAATGGAACATTTATTAAATGAAACCTTAACTTAGCGTCTAGCACCAGTTGTCGGATCCTCACCTCCTTGTCAATTTCCATTCTCCTAATTTCAAGTTCAAACTGCATCTGTCTCTCTTTATCTTTTTGCTCCATTTCTAACCGGGCCAGCCTCACCTTCAGTCTAGCGGTCCCGTCTGAACGACCTGAAGCAGAAGATAAAGGATCGAATCGGGGCAATGTAAAGGGGGTACGAGCAACCCCTTCCTCCGCCCTGTCCTCCGACTTGGCATCGGAAGGTTTACCCGTCTCCTCTCCTGAAGCCTCCCGCTCCTCATCTTGCAATGAGAGAATTTGTTTTCTCACTAAACCCTCCCTGACTAGCACCAAAAGCTCAGCCTTTAGGGCTTTCTCAGGGATAACAAATCCATAATGGTCAGCTACAGCTAAAAGGTCTGCTTTCCGAAACCTCACCAAAGAATCAATAGAGGGCGCTTCAAAAAACTTGGAGATGGCTGAGGCAGCCATCTTGTACACAGCAGTCCACTGAACACACAAACTAAACTAGTCACCCAAAGTCACAACCTACCATCACATCTCAATCACTAATCACAGAGAGCTCAGTGTAGCAGGGTCCGGTGGGTTTAATGGAATCCCGGATGAGCCCCCATTATGTTACGCACGCCTCTCGGAAGGGGGAACGTAACAGTGATGCAATGAGAGACTATAAAATGTAGGTAGTCAGATGAAGTGAAGTATTAGGCTGTCCTCATTTTTTTCCTTTTCGTTCAAGTCAAGGAGAAAAGCTGAGGTCCGGTAGTGTTGCAGAAATTAGTGTCTGAGTCGGTGAGGCAGACAGGCTAACTGACACAAATACCCAGGGGTAACTTGACTAAACAATGAATCTGCCTGCTAGCCAGTATAATGGGATTCCATTTAAAAGATTAAGTCAAGGATCACCGGGGTAATAGACGCTATTACTTATCCACTTCTTCAGTCTCACCATCAACTGTAAGAATTCTGGGCCAATTCTTCTTAAGGCGGAAGGTCGGGGGGCTGGAACATAATTATATTTGTACTTCATTTGTACTTTGCAAATTGATGCAAGAAGCCTAAATAGATATGGTATTTGACAAAAAACAATCATTTCAAACCTAGATTACATTGGTACACGATTACATATGTCTCTCTATTTATGAGTGGAAATACACCGGAATAGATTTCCTAAATTAAAATAATTTTGACCTGAATTCCTTGTGATTTTACAGTCTTTTATGTGCAAAAAGGAAGAAAAATAAATGTGCTCAGAAAACTTTGGGGGGCCAAATAAAATCGTCCGCTGGCAGCCAGTTGACGATCCCTGCTCTAGGAGTTACTGAAATTATTCCTAATTTTCAGCTTATCTTTCATCACTCTCGGCATTGCCAGATTCCTACAGTGCTTTAAGAAAGTATTCACACCCCTTGTCTTTTTCCATATTTGTTGTGTTACAAAGTGGGATTAAAATGTATTTAATTGTTATTTTTTGTAAATGATCTTCAAAAAATACTCTGTAATGTCAAAGCGGAAGAAAAATTCTAACATTGTAGAAAATCCATGAAAACACAAAAACAAATATATCTTGAATAGATAAGTATTCAACCCCCTAAAGTCAATACATGTTAGAATCACCTTTGGCAGCGATTAGAGCTGTGAGTCTTTCTGGGTAAGTCTCTAAGAGCTTTCCACACCTGGATTGTGCAACATATGCCTATTATTCTTTACAAAATTCTTCAAGCTCGGTCAAATTGGTTGTTGATCATTGCTAGACTACCATTTTCAGGTCTTGCCATAGACTTTCAAGCAGAATTATGGAGAAAGAAAGAGAAACCTGCACACTGCTCTTGCTAGTATCACTGTTCTTTATTAAGCTAAAGTACCGGCCTCTAGGCCTCTGACAAAGGCAGGATTTCCAAGTGTGCGAGGATAGTGGAAATGTAATCAAAGCCTACTGAATGACAACCTGTTTCTAACCAAGACAAAGGATTTTATAACAGATTTCTTCCTGCATAACATAGGTACAGCAGATCCCCTTACTGTATGGTACACTTTTAAATGTACCTTTAGAGATCATGCAATTCAATATTAACCTTTAAAACAAAAACAATTTTGTTCAAAAGAGTTCAAATTAGCAAGGGAAATAGAATAAATAACAGTAGACGGATAGCAATAAAAACTGTACCACAGAGGCACATAATACGTTAGAGGAAAAACTAAAAGAAATGGAGGAATTATTTGGGAACAATCAAGTATAATATATTATAAAAATAAAGCAAATTGAATGTCATCCATGATTCACCAAATGATATTTTGAAAGACCAAGCAAAGTACTTTAAGCATATGTTACCTTTTCAGTCTCCTCCATTTCCACTAACTGAAGTTAACTTTAAGGAATATTTTCCTAATAATAGTGTCAAATTAACAGCTGTACAGAAAGACTTGTGTGAGGGACAAATTGCAGAGGAGGAACTTCTTGATGCAATTAAAGCCTTTAGGCCAGGGAAAACTCCAGGGCTGGATGGCATACCAGTTGAGGTACATGAAACATTTTTTATTTACTCAAAGATCTATTATTAGTGTGTTTTAACCACTCCTATAACAATTGTGAACTATCAGGTACTCAGCAAGAAGGTTTGATTTCACTATTACTGAAACAGGACCCAGGTGGTAAGTATAAAGATCCAGTCTATCTAAAAAACTGAAGGCCCCTTACACTTCAGTGTTGTGATGCAAAAATCCTAGCATAATGCATAGCACATAGAATTAACAAGGAGTTGTTGGATATTATTCATCCTGATCAGACAGGTTTCTTTAATATGGACGATACATTGGAGATAATATAAGACAAGTACTTGAAACAATAGAACACTCTGAAAAATATAGGAAAACAGGTCTGGTATTCATAGCAGATTTTGAAAAGGCTTTTGATAAAGTATGACTACAATTTATATATATTTGCCTGGACTATTTTAATTTAGGAGAATCTCTTACACAATGAGTTAAAGTTATGTATAGTAACCCCAGTCGTAAAATAATAAATAATGGCTACTTCTCAGAAAGTATTAAATTGTCAAGAGGAGTAAAACAAGGTTGTCCACTGTCGGCATATATATTTATTATGACCATCGAAATGTTAGCTATTAAAATCAGATCCAACAACAATATAGAGGGGCTTAAACAATATAGAGGGGCTTAAAAACAAAAGTGTCATTGTACACGGACAACTCAAATGTCCTTTTAAATCTGAAATCTGTATCCCTGCACAGCCTCATAGAGGATCTAGATACTTTTTCTAACCTCTCAGGAGTACAACCGAACTATGATAAGGCCACCATATTACGTATTGGATTGCAAAAAATACAACTTTCACATTACCGTGTAGTAACTGTTTTAAAGTCACCATTGGCCTCATGGTGAAATCCCTGAGCGGTTTCCTTCCTCTATGGCAACTGAGTTAGTAAGGACGCCTGTATCTTTGTAGTGACTAGGTGTATTGATACACCATCCAAAGTGAAATTAATAACTTCACCATGATCAAAGGGATATTCAATGTTCGCTTTTTTATTTTTTACCCATCTACCAATAGGTGCCCTTCTTTGCTCCCTGGTCTTTGTGGTTGAATCGGTGTTTGAAATTCACTGCTCGACTGAGGGACCCTACAGATAATTGTTTGTGTGGGGTACAGAGATGAGGTAGTCATTTAAAAGTCATGTTAAATACTATTATTGCACACAGAGTGAGTCCATGCAACTTATTATGTGACTTGTAAAGCACATTTTTACTCTTGAACTTATTTAGGCTTGCCATAACAAAGGGGTTGAATACTTATTGACTCAAGACGTTTCAGCTTTTCATTTTTTATTAATTTGTAAAATATATATATATTTTTTAAACATAATTCCACTTTGACATTATGGAGTATTGTGTGTAGGCCAGTGACACAAAATCTAAATTGAATCAATTTTAAATTAAGGCTGTAACACAATAAAATTTGGAAAAAGTCAAGGGATGTGAATACTTTCTGAAGGCACTGTAGCTGACTGTAGCCAGTGGTTCTGTCATACAAATGTAGGATTTAATTTAGGCCAGTCTCCTACAGCAGGAAAATAATCTTGTAGCAACAGGAAATATAAATTATTATGTGGATTGTAATTAATGGACATTTTTTTAGTGGTTCATACATTATTCGTAAAGGAAAATCAAGCCTGATATTTCAAAGTGGAAATGACGTTTTTAAACCTGAAATACACTACAAGTTTAAAATGTCCTGCATCTGTAGGATGAGGCAATGAATGGTACAAAATGCTCTTCTCCGCCCCTGTCCAGCACCTAGCCAGAACTCTTGTTGACCAAGCAGGTAGCAGCCTGACTCTAGCCAAAGCTCCTAGGCCCTAGTTGACCAAGCAAGTAACCTGCCATGAAGAGTCTGCCCAGCCATCAACATTATCCTGTCCTGTCCAGCACTACCTAGCCACATCACGTCAGAGAGACATTACCCTCCCTGCTCTGCTCTGTAACTGGAGGCGTTGTGATGGCTGATTGTTGTGACACTGAAGAGCTTCTCTCTCCTCTCCTGTAAAAAGTGCAGACAGCCGATAATGAAGCCCTGACAGAGCAGTCAGCATGCCAAACGTGTTACTGATCACCAGGTATGGAGGAGGGGTGGAGAGGGTGGAGGGAGGGGGCAATGGGCGCCCGGCTTCTGCTGTGCTAAGCACCAGACAAGGAGGCAGAAGGACAGGCTGAGCGTTGAGGTGTGGGCTGGGCTGCCACCACCTAGACTCAACTATTGTATCAGTATCACACACCATACAGAAAAGCACATCAAGCTTTTTGCTTGGCATCATGGAGAAATTAAAAAAATAAACACTTTTGTTATTTTAATGTTTCTAATCTTTCTAACCAGACACATCAATTTGTTTCATTTCCCCTTAGAAATAACTGCCGAAAACCTTCCACTGGACTGGTGCAAGTGCTTGATAAATCTGTCCATGTACTGTGTTGTGTGTCTGGGGAGTCGGGACAACAAGGTGAAAGTCAAAGCACTACTGTCACAATACCTCGGGACGTTGCCAAGAGTCCTCAGAGTGGAGGGGGAAACTGAGCTATAACAGGAGTAAAACAATTTCCCTCTTGTACCGATCTGTTGATACTAGAGCTGAACATGAAACTGAAGTGGTATGTGGGGAAGGAGCCTCCTTCCTGATGTCTGGACCTCTGGAAAGACAAAAACAGCTGGAGAGGATTGAGGTATTCTACACTGCACAGATTTGCCCTCTCTTCCAGCTGTTGTTTCTCTCCCAAAGGTACAGACATCAGGAAGGAGATGTCCCACCCACTTCTGTTCCATGTTCAGCTCATGTTTATGTTCTCCTCAGCTTTCTCATCATGATAACCGATATACAGTACCTCTATGTGAAAATGGGTGTAAAACAGCATTGAAATGCACAGCGGTAGAATGCACGTGTCATCATAATAACATAACTGACACACATTGTGAGGAAACGGAGCAGTGACGTCATGGTGAATAACCTCATAGTGACCCCAGGTCCCTGGCAGTAGAGCCTAACATCAGTGTGGAAGTGATGTGATCTGACTGAGCACGGCTGTGTGTGTGTGTGTGTGTGTGTGTGTGTGTGTGTGTGTGTGTGTGTGTGTGTGTGTGTGTGTGTTGTGTGTGTGTGTGTGTGTGTGTGTGTGTGTGTGTGTGTGTGTGTGTGTGTGTGTGTGTGTGTGGTGTGTGTGTGTGTGTGTACGTTCAACACTGAGGTCGTGAGAAAAACACAACTAGAGTAAAATCTGAGCTCACGCACAACTGGATGTGACCCCTTGCCTGCTATTCACATTCTAAAAACGTTCAGCTCATTTTGCATGGATGATTAGTTAAGACTCAACCAAACAACAGATATCACCATACATTTTGGCATTTGATTTTGAGAGGTTTCTTTGAGTTTCTATCTAGAGTAGTTATGGGTATAGTATATAATATAATCATATTTAAGAGGGGAACATTCCACCCAGAGATAGAAAGATAATGAAACTGTTACATGAGTGCATTTGTAACATCTCAACTCTCACCCCAGCAGTTATGTGAGGTACTACAAACCCAGAGGGTGTTCAGACAGGGCCTGGTGTGTTTCTGTTACTGCATACGCCTCCAATAATGGCCTGGATCTCACATAGGTTGGATCTGATTCTGATGCCTTGGCATAGATACAGCAGGAATATACAGTATCCATGGAATCTGCCCTCCACACACACACACACACACACACACACACACACACACACACACACACACACACACACACACACACACACACACACACACACACACACACACACACACACACACACACACACACACACACACCGACACAGACACACTGAATGCTCAGAAATGGCACATTTGTCTATGAGGACTACACTATACCTTCAATAACCTCCTCAACAATTTAAAGAAGGCTTTTCCTCAGATCGAGTGCTTACAATTCACATTATGAACAATTTCTTTAACATTTAAGTTCACTAAAAGGTAAGGATTTGTTGTACTAGGCAACCACCCTTGCTTTTTATGTTTGGATTGAACACCAATTTCAAGAAACAATCTTTCAAATACATTCAATCAAATGAACGTAATGCACTGTAAAAAAACAAACAAAAAAAAAACGATTCTCTCAGTTTGATATCTATGTTTTGATACAGAGGAATAAAAGCTCAGTAAAACCTTTTGGCTTAAATAATTCAAATAGTCTGCTCAGAGCTGTGAGGTAATCATTTATATAGTTAGGCTATTACACCTACTGTCATCATCTATCCAGTACCTCTCACAGTGTGTGTGTGTGTGTGCGTGTGTGTGTGTGTGTGTGTGTGTGTGTGTGTGTGTGTGTGTGTGTGTGTGTGTGTGTGTGTGTGTGTGTGTGTGTGTGTGTGTGTGTGTGTGTGTTGTCAGAAAATATGTCAACAGAAATTAACAGCATGTTAAACACTGTCTGACTGGGTTCCAATAGATCCTAGCTATCACATCTAAGCTGGAAAACACCTGAAACAAAGACCCAGAGGTTCTCCAGCTTGGTTATTGATCAGCTGTTGTCTCTCTTATCTACACAGCTTTACTCAAACCTCCAACATCCAGTGTGTGTGTGTGTGTGTGTGTGTGTGTGTGTGTGTGTGTGTGTGTGCTGTGTGTGTGTGTGTGTGTGCGTGCGTGCGTGTGTGCGTGCGTGCGTGCGTGCGTACATCCCAGTATGATAATTTCACACCTCTGAACTGTTATCTTCCACTAGCTACTGACCCCGTGGGCTTCAAAAGAACCAAGTGAACATACACTATATTCTGTAGGTGAATCTGCCAACAACAACAGTAGCTAGAGTTCTCTACTGTCTTCCACTCACCCATGTGACTTCAGCACTGGAATAATAATAACTACCCACACTGGACCTTTAACACTGCGTATGGCAATACACATCCCAAAGCATGCAAAGCCTTAGTCTTTGAAACACATACAATATCTGAAAACATTGCACACTATAAGATCCTTGGCAGTAATCAGTAATAGTTCTACGATACAGTGGTAAAGACAATAGGGTGAACATTTGCAGTAACTGAGATGACAGATCTAATGGTGATTGGCTTTAGTTGGTAGGAAAGGAGCAGTGTAATATATACAGTTGAAGTCGGAAGTTTACATACACCTTAGCCAAATACATTTAAACTCCGTTTTTCACAATTTCTGACATTTAATCCTTGTAAAAATTCCCTGTCTTAGGTCAGTTAGGATCACCATTTTATTTTAAGAATGTGAAATGTCAGAATAATAGTAAAGAAAATGATTTATTTCAGATTGTATTTCTTTCATCACATTCCCAGTGGGTCAGAAGTTTACATACACTCAATTAGAATTTGGTAGCATTGCCTTTAAATTGTTTAACTTGGGTCAAAGTTTCAGGTAGCCTTCCACAAGCTTCCCACAATAAGTTGGGTGAATTGTGGCCTATTCCTCCTGACAGAGCTGGTGTAACTGAGTCAGGTTTGTAGGCCTCCTTGCTCGCACACACTTTTTCAGTTCTCCCCACAAATATGCTATAGGATTGAGGTCAGGGCTTTGTGATGGCCACACCAATACCTTGACTTTGTTGTCCTTAAGCCATTTTGCCACAACTTTGGAAGTATGCTTGGAGTCATTGTCCATTTGGAAGCCACATTTGCAACCAACATTTTCCTTCCTCACGATGCCATCTATTTTGTGAAGTGCACCAGTCCCTCCTTCAGCAAATCACCCCCACAACATGATGCTGCCACCGTCGTGCTTCACGGTTTGAATTGTGTTCTTCGGCTTGCAAGCGTCCCCCTTTTTCCTCCAAACATAACGATGGTCATTATGGCCAAACAGTTCATTTTTGTTTCATCAGACCAGAGGACATATCTCCAAAAAGTACGATCTTTGTCCCCATGTGCAGTTGTCTGGCAGTAGTCTGGCTTTTTTTATGGCGGTTTTGGAGCAGTGGCTTCTTCCTTGCTGAGCGGCCTTTCAGGTTGTCGATATAGGACTCGTTTTACTGTGGATATAGATAATTTTGTACCCGTTTCCTCCAGCATATTCACAAGGTCCTTTGCTGTTGTTCTGGGATTGATTTGCACTTTTCACACCAAAGTACGTACATCTCTAGGAGACAGAATGCGTCTCCTTCCTGAGCGGTATGATGGCTGCGTGGACCCATGGTGTTTATACTTGCGTACTATTGTTTGTACAGATGAACGTGGTACCTTCAGGCATTTGGAAATTGCACCCAAGGATGAACCAGACTTGAGGAGGTCTACAATTTTTCTACTGAGGTCTTGGCTGATTTCTTTGGATTTGGATGTCAAGCAAAGAGGCCTTGAAATACATCCACAGGTACACCTCCAATTGACTCAAATTATGTAAATTAGCCTATCAGAAGCTTCGAAAGCCATGACATCATTTTCTGGAATTTTCCAAGCTGTTTATAGGCACAGTCTACTAAGTGTATGTAAACTTCTGACCCAATGGAATTGTGATACAGTGAATAATAAGTTAAATAATCTGTCTGCACAAAGTAGATGTCCTAACTGACTTGCCAAAACTATAGTTTGTTAACAAGAAATTTGTGGAATGGTTGAAAAACTCGTTTTAATGACTTTAACCTAAGTGTATGTAAACTTCCGACTTCAACTGTATGTGTTTGCAGAATAAATGGCCCTAAAAACCTGCTACCTCTGTACAGAACTCCAGGGTAGGTCTGAGCAGTCACCCTACTCATGGTGCCCACAGGACAAAACACTATCAAAGCACATTACTTCCTTTGCTCTCGTTCTCTCTCTCTCTCTTTCTCCATCCCTCCCCCCCTCTCTCTCTAGCTGTCTCTCTCATTCTCCCACTCCCTCAATCCTTCCATCCCTCCCTCCCTCCTCTCCTCCTCTTGTGACGCTTGTGAGTAGAGTATCCAAATATTCCAGCCCTCATTTCAGTAGTGTGCCGAGGGGCATGGCTCTCAGAGCATTAAACACAAACCCTTTCCAACTAGGCTTCTGGAGTTGTGTCAGCTAGGACTGGTTTATTTTAAGCTACATTGTGTACTATATTCCTCCTTTAACAGTATCCTTGGTGGTGTGCCTGACTTCTTACATAAACACTACCAAAGAGCACTGGGAGAACGATGAGGATGAGAGTGAATAGATAAAGGACAACCAGAGAGAAGGAAGAGATTGAATGGCTAATATCACCCAGGTTGGGCCTAGGGTGAAGGGTGTTGCGACTTTGGGCCCACAAGGAGGATATGCTCAACGGGGGTTATTTACAATTACACATTAACACAAGAACCAGGGTCACCCTTTCTGCCCTTGAGTGGATTATCAGAGCCACTGGAATGTGCTTCATGATATGACAGAGCCATAAAGGCCACCTGGGACCATAGATCATTTCTTCCCCCCTTTTCTTTTTACGACGCCGTGTGCCCCCTGGGAAGAGCACGAGACAAAATGCAGAGTCAAAAAGATCTCTGAGAGAAAATGGTGCAAAGAGCCCTAGATCATATTAAACACGTTTGAATTTTTTTTTTTACCTACCGTTCAAAAGTTTGGGGTCATTTAGAAATGTCTTTGTTTTTGAAAGAATAGCACATTTTTTGAAGATCTCGTACAACGCTTTGTACTACTCCCTTCACAGAACAGCACAAACTGGCTCTAACCAGAATAGAAAGAGGAGTGGGAGGCCCCAGCGCACAACTGAGCAAGAGGACAACTACTTTAAAGTGTCTAGTTTGAGAAACAGATGCCTCACAAGCCCTCATCTGGCAGCTTCATTAAATAGTACCCGCAAAACACCAGTCTCAACGTCAACAGTGAAGAGGCGACTACGGGATGCTGGCCTTCTAGGCAGAGTTCCTCTGTCCAGTGTCTGTGTTCTTTTGCCGATCTTAATCTTTTATTTTTATTGACCAGTCTGAGATATGGCTTTTTCTTTGCAACTGCCGTAATTGGAATAAACTAATAAACAATAACACTTAGAATTCTACTTACAGCTTATACATACTATATAAATTTTACAGACACAGTATACTTTACAATAGTTATATTTTGTTATATACCTATCTCTGAACACCATCCAGTTTTGATTTCTATTTGCCATATATTTTTTAATTGTGCTGTGATGTTTCACAAAAGTTCTGAACCTTTCTGTTCTCATAGTTTCTAAAGATTGTAAATTAAAGATAAACATTTTTGCTAGGAGTATTATTATATTATTGATCGATTGACTATGATTTTTCAAATCCCCCAGCAGTGCTATTTGCAGAGTTAGCTCCAGGTAAATGTGGCAATTCTTCAGCCATTCCTGCCAAGCTACATTTGGACAGTACCAAAACAAATGATCTAATAATTCTGTCTCGTCGCAGCAAAATCTACAGAGCTGGGACGGTTGTATCCTCCATATAAACTCAGCAAAAAAAGAAACGTCCTCTCACTGTCAACTGCGTTTATTTTCCGCAAACTTAACATGTGTAAATATTTGTATGAACATACCAAGATTCAACAACTGAGACATAAACTGAACAAGTTCCACAGACATGTGACTAACAGAAATTGAATGATGTGACCCTGAACAATGGGGGGAAACAAAATCAAAAGTAACAGTCAGTATCTGGTGTGGCCACCAGCTGCATTAAGTACTGCAGTGCATCTCCTCCTCATGGACTGCACTAGATTTGCCCGTTCTTGCTGTGAGATGTTACCCCACTCTTCCAAGGCACCTGCAACTTCCCGGACATTTCTGGGGGGAATGGCCTTAGCCCTCACCATCCGATCCAACAGGTCCCAGACGTGCTCAATGGGATTGAGATCCGGGCTCTTCGCTGGCCATGGCAGAACACTGACGTTCCTGTCTTGCAGGAAATCACGCACAGAACGAGCAGTACAGTGAGGGAAAAAAGTATTTGATCCCATGCTGATTTTGTACGTTTGCCCACTGACAAAGAAATGATCAGTCTATAATTTTAATGGTAGGTTTATTTGAACAGTGAGAGACAGAATAACAACAACAAAAAAGCATTTCAAAAATGTTAAAAATTGATTTGCATTTCAATGAGGGAAAAAAGTATTTGACCCCCTCTCAATCAGAAAGATTTCTGGCTCCCAGGTGTCTTTTATACAGGTAACAAGCTGAGATTAGGAGCACACTCTTAAAGGCAGTGCTCCTAATCTCAGGTTGTTACCTGTATAAAAGACACCTGTCACCGAAGCAATCAATCAAACAGATTCCAAACTCTCCACCATGGCCAAGACCAAAGAGCTCTCCAAGGATGTCAGGGACAAGATTGTAGACCTACACAAGGCTGGAATGGGCTACAAGACCATCGCCAAGCAGCTTGGTGAGAAGGTGACAACAGTTGGTGTGATTATTCGCAAATGGAAGAAACACAAAAGAAGTGTCAATATCCCTCAGCCTGGGGCTCCATGCAAGATCTCACCTCGTGGAGTTGCAATGATCATGAGAACGGTGAGGAATCAGCCCAGAACTACACGGGAGGATCTTGTCAATGATCTCAAGGCAGCTGGGACCATAGTCACCAAGAAAACAATTGGTAACGCACTATGCGGTGAAGGACTGAAATCCGGCAGCGCCCGCAAGGTCCCCCTGCTCAAGAAAGCACATATACATGCCCATCTGAAGTTTGCCAATGAACATCTGAATGATTCAGAGGACAACTGGGTGAAAGTGTTGTGGTCAGATGAGACCAAAATGGAGCTCTTTGGCATCAACTCAACTCGCCGTGTTTGGAGGAGGAGGAATGCGAACAAAAAGAACGACGAAAAACAGTCCTGTCAGGCACACAGTTAAACAAGGAACAACTACCCACAAAATCCCATAGAAAAAACACCCCTCTTAAATAGGACCTTCAATTACAAGCAACTAGGAACAGCTGCTTCCAATTGAAGGTCAACCCAACAAACACCACATAGAAATAGACATACTAGAACTTACATAGAAATAGACTAACAAAGAACATAGCCCAACAAACCCCGAAACACTCTAAATAAACACCCCCTGCCACGTCCTGACCAAACTACAATAACAAATAACCCCTTATACTGGTCAGGACGTGACAACATAGGGATATTTTTCCTCTGTTTTTCCTACATTATTAAAAGTAGAACATTTTTTTAAATTGTGAAGTTGTCCTCTGAACAGGAAAAAACATTCTGTGAGAAAATGAGAAAATCCCAGGTTTATCTCATATTCAACATTAAACGGGTTGAGATCTCTGAATCAACGGGGCGTTCCCAATGTTACATTGTTTGGACATTAAAGCCCGCCTCCTGGAGTCTCCCTATGAATTAGAACATTTACCAGACAACTGGTGGAAAAACATGGGAATGGAAAAAGAAATGGAACAACATGGCTAATCTCTGTCTAATGACATGCTAATATTGATGGACTTACTAAAAATAAAATGTAATCTTAGGAAATCAAGTTCTTTAAGGCGAGGACACCTGTTGGACGAATGATCCCATCTCCTGGGAACTGAGCTGAAAACTCAGCCCAAAAGACAGAAGAATGGAGAATTGAATCAACTTGGAAGAGAAAAAGACTTGTCTTGCAGGAGGGAGAGAGGAGAGGAGGCATGACAAAGAGTTGTCAGTCTTAGACTGAAACAGTACGAAACGGCCTCTGAACTATTCAGCATCGCTAAATTAGAATCTTAATAGATCAATCATAATCTTTGTATTACTTTCCACTGTGTGTTTCCTAGCATAATAATGCATCCTCTCTTTATAAATAAGTGTGGTTTTCTCTTGCTTTGACAAATGCTGTCTCTAAGACAGTTAAAGACCTTACGTATCCTTTAAGATTGTTGATATGAGACTTGATGAATGGAGGCTAAACTAATCAGAGTTTCAAGTTAATTGTTCTCTTTGAATAAAAAACGATTACTTGTGCCCTTACACAACGTTTAACTTCAAATAGTAGGCCGATTAATTCATGAATTAAGTCACCAATTATTAGACCACTAAAGTTCCTACAATGGAAAGTACTGCAGGACACTGAGAGGAGGATGAGACTGATGAGCTAACAGCCTTGTTGTGCCAACATGGGATCACAGCAGGACACTAACAACAGCCTTGTTGTGTCTATAGGGGATCAAAGCCTTGTTGTATCTATAGGCGATCACAGCAGGGGATGTACAGTACAAAAGTAGCCTGGGTCACTGAGTCGCTGAACACAGAGAAGATCAGCAGCCAGGAGAGGAGTATCGCTTCTGCTTGCCATGATTGGCATGCTCTACAGAGGCACCAGCTTGAAAGAGTGTTCTGTTTACTTTTGGGAGAAAGGGGGATAGAGGAAGAGGAGGGCTCATTGAAAATGAAAATAACTGGGTAATGAGACAATTAGGGACCCAGGCTACCCTCTTTTGTTCAGAAGTTTGGGGGGAAATGAAGTCCAGAGCCAATAGAACTGTCTAGCAGTGTGGTAGATAGGCATACCATTACCAAGTAGGCTAAGGGGAGCTGGTAACATCACTGCTACATTTTACATGGCTATGCACACTGACACACCAATTGGATGTGCTTAGTAGTTTAGTTTACAACAAGTGGGTCAATTTGTTACTACACAGAGAAAAGGATATTATTTTACTGCTGTAGCCCTGAACTGCTCCAGGATTTATCTAACACTGTCACATCTCATTCCTAGCTTCAAGCCCAGCACAGAGCAATGACAAGGCTTCCTGCAAACCAACTCATCTCACTAGATGAAAGTCTAGTCGAATCATCTCAATAAATTGAGCTTGTTAAATTAAATTGGAGAAATGTTCTAGGATGGGATTTCACACTGCTCTCAAAAAGTATCAGTCAGAGAAGCAGGAACCACCAAAACTTTTGTCAAGAACCACTTTGTAGAGAAGCTACCTTAGATGAACTTTAGATACCTCAGATAAGCTGTGAATCTTAGAATTGCTTTACTCAGCAACAATCAATGCTTTGACACTCAAAATGAGAAAACACTACAGCTCAGCTGGAATCATCCCAATAACCAAAGACTACTGCAGTCATAAGTTCCTCCCGGACCTAATATCTAATATTTATAACTTGGTATCTCATACATTTGAAATAATCTCTGATATCTCATAGATAATAATATTATTATTTGGTGGCCAGAACAGGCTTGCGTAGCTTCTGCCTGTCTGTCATGGGGACAACAGACTGTTGTTCCTGCTGTGATCTCCATGCCATCAATGCCCCTGAAAACCTCTGATTAATAAATGAATCTCAATCACAGCCGCTCTCTACGGCATAATCTGGTGAGACTGCTGGGGACACTGCTGGGGACACTGCGCTGACAGACACAGCAAACCTTCTTGCCACAGCTCGCATATATATACACTGCTCAAAAAAATAAAGGGAACACTTAAACAACACAATGTAACTCCAAGTCAATCACACTTCTGTGAAATCAAACTGTCCACTTCGGAAGCAACACTGATTGACAATAAATTTCACATGCTGTTGTGCAAATGGAAAAGACAACAGGTGGAAATTATAGGCAATTAGCAAGACACCCCCAATAAAGGAGTGGTTCTGCAGGTGGGGACCACAGACCACTTCTCAGTTCCTATGCTTCCTGGCTGATGTTTTGGTCACTTTTGAATGCTGGCGGTACATTCACTCTAGTGGTAGCATGAGACGGAGTCTACAACCCACACAAGTGGCTCAGGTATTGCAGCTCATCCAGGATGGCACATCAATGCGAGCTGTGGCAAGAAGGTTTGCTGTGTCTGTCAGCGTAGTGTCCAGAGCATGGAGGCGCTACCAGGAGACAGGCCAGTACATCAGGAGACATGGAGGAGGCCGTAGGAGGGCAACAACCCAGCAGCAGGACCGCTACCTCCGCCTTTGTGCAAGGAGGAGCAGGAGAAGCACTGCCAGAGCCCTGCAAAATGACCTCCAGCAGGCCACAAATGTGCATGTGTCTGCTCAAACGGTCAGAAACAGACTCCATGAGGGTGGTATGAGGGCCCGACGTCCACAGGTGGGGGTTGTGCTTACAGCCCAACACCGTGCAGGACGTTTGGCATTTGCCAGAGAACACCAAGATTGGCAAATTCGCCACTGGCGCCCTGTGCTCTTCACAGATGAAAGCAGGTTCACACTGAGCACGTGACAGACATGACAACGTCTGGAGACGCCGTGGAGAACGTTCTGCTGCCTGCAACATCCTCCAGCATGACCGATTTGGCGGTGGGTCAGTCATGGTGTGGGGTGGCATTTCTTTGGGGGGCCGCACAGCCCTCCATGTGCTCGCCAGAGGTAGCCTGACTGCCATTAGGTACCGAGATGAGATCCTCAGACCCCTTGTGAGACCATATGCTGGTGCGGTTGGCCCTGGATTCCTCCTAATGCAAGACAATGCTAGACCTCATGTGGCAGGAGTGTGTCAGCAGTTCCTGCAAGAGGAAGGCATTGATGCTATGGACTGGCCCGCCCGTTCCTCAGACCTGAATCCAATTGAGCACATCTGGGACATCATGTCTCGCTCCATCCACCAACGCCAAGTTGCACCACAGACTGTCCAGGAGTTGGCGGATGCTTTAGTCCAGGTCTGGGAGGAGATCCCTCAGGAGACCATCCGTCACCTCATCAGGAGCATGCCCAGGCATTGTAGGGAGGTCATACAGGCACGTAGAGGCCACACACACTACTGAGCCTCATTTTGACTTGTTTTAAGGACATTACATCAAAGTTGGATCAGCCTGTAGTGTGGTTTTCCACTTTAATTTTGAGTGTGACTCCAAATCCAGACCTCCATGGGTTGATAAATTGGATTTCCATTGATTATTTTTGTGTGATTTTGTTGTCAGCACATTCAACTATGTAAAGAAAAAGTATTTAATAAGATTATTTCTTTCATTCAGATCTAGGATGTGTTGTTTAAGTGTTCCCTTTATTTTTATGAGCAGTATATATATATATATATATATATATATATATATATATATATATATAGCTTTGACACTGCAACTGAATAGCTTAGGCTTGTTACCTTATCTGTATTTCATTCATTCAACATTAACATGATAAGCACTGATAAGTACCATACATAATGGATGAATGATTTGGCATGCTCTGATATGTGTCTCCTTAACGTGAGCTGCAACCACTGAGAACTGTTATTGAGTAGCAATCAATCAGCCACACCAGCTTCAGTTAACTGGCTGAAGGAGAAGAAGGAGAAGAAGGAGACGTGGGCTCAGGAGAATGGCAGCCTGGCATCACATCCCACCCCCATTATAACACTCTTCAAGCAGGCCTCTCCAACTCTGAAGGTGTAACAAGGGGAATGAAAGCTGATTCTCAGAAAGTGTACAATGAAGGACAAGGGGAATGGACCTACCTCTGATGAGATCACACCTCCATTATCACACTCTTCAACAAGGTCTCTCCAGCTCTGGTGTTCCATGAAGGACAAGGGGAATATGGGAATGGACCTATCTCTGTGAAAGTGTAACAGTCTAGGACAAGGGGAATGGACCTGCCTCTGTGAACGTGTACCAGTCCAGGACAGGGGGAATGGACCTGCCTCTATGAAGGTGTACCACCCCAGGACAAGGAGAATGGATCTACCTCTGTGAAAGTCTACCAGGACAGGGGGAATGGACCTGCCTCTGTGAAGGTGTAACAGTCTAGGACAAGGGGAATGGACCTACCTCTGTGAAAGTCTACCAGGACAGGGGGAATGGACAGGCCTGAGACATTTAATAATGAGAGCATCGCTGGCAGGCCTACGGGGATCTATTTGAACCAGTACGTTGCTCCTGCTGCTACTGCTAATGTAAAGTGACACATCGGAGGAAGACATGCTCTTAGATTAGTTGCACCAAATGAGCATGCCTTCACATCGATCACAATAGAGCTTTTGAAGAGCTATATGGCTATTCTGTCGTTGTCAGGAATTTAAAGGCTTCTCCTGAGCTATTAATACAGTCCATATGTTTCTAGTGAAAGTGAAATTGGGTTGAAAAGGAAACTTTACAACAAATTATATCAGAATGTCCCAAGAGAAATGTATGTAATAATGTAATAATGTTAAGGTTTATACTGGACATTTTTATATAGCTTACTTTCACCTCAGGTAAACTGAGGTCTCCAATAGGATCACATATTCATGTGTTTCTGAATCAGCACTTCATATAATAGAAAATAAACGTTCAGCTTGTGACAGACAAGGAGGGAGGCAGGGAAGCAGACAGACAGACAGACAGACAGACAGACAGACAGACAGACAGACAGACAGACAGACAGACAGACAGACAGACAGGCAGACAGGCAGGCAGGCAGGCAGGCAGGCAGACAGGCAGGCAGGGAGCACTGCATTTATATTGAGAAGAGAAGAGACGTTTGGCTGAGTCTGAGATGCAGTGTTTCACACAGTCTCCCAGAGGACAGAATAGTCTTTTTCATTCCTTTCACACAGTCCGTCTGTCTGCAGCCTTACACCACAGTGAGCTCACAACACAGTCCACAGACAGACAAACCACACTGGGAGGGAATAACGCCACACTCTCCTCTGGTTAGGTATGTTGCTCTGAGGACAAGGGTCCTGTCTGACCTCACAGAGATGTCAAGGAGGGTCGTCAAGGTCAAGGGCACCAACACACATTAGCCCTGTCCAGGATCAACCCCTAGGCATAATCAAATGGCCACCCGGACTATTTACATGGACCCCCACCCCCCCTCCTTTGTTTTTACACTGCTGCTACTCGCTGTTTAATATCTATACATAGTCACTTTACAAATGACCTCGACTAACCTGTAGCCTCGCACATTGTATAAAGCCTCGTTATTGTTATGTAGATTTTCTTGTGTTACTTTTTTATTGATTCGATTTTTTTTTCTTTCATTTTGTTAATATTTCCTTAAATCTATTTCTTGAACTGCATTGTTGGTTAAGGGCTTGTAAGTAAGAATTTCACGGTAAGGTATACACCTGAATACACCTGTTGTATTCGGCGCATGTAACAAATAAAATTTGATTTGATTTGACTTTAAGCGTTTCCCTGCCTGGAGTGTCTGATTGGCAGGGTTTGCCGTTATGGGACTATTCTATTGGTCCATTAAGCCATGCAAACTCAATGAAGCACAGATAAAGTATGTGAAATGGTTTTGAATAGTATTTTAACCTAGGTCTGATGCACTGCCCAGCTGTTCCACAGCTATGCCAATGTAAATGGGATCTTTCTCTACAGGCACAGCCACAGCCACAGCCACAGCCACACAAAGGCAAGGCCTGATCACATGACCCATGTAGGACCACATGCCAGCTTCCCCTTCTGGTTGCATTAGAATGTGCTAAAAGAAGGAGACTGAAAAACACGACTAAACTGTGCCAGTCTATGCACAATAAACAAACACATCAGAAACCACAGCTATAGAAAATAACCGGAAGGCTACAATTAACTCTGGATCCCTAACCCTAAATAGCACCAGCTAAACTGTGTCAATAGAAACACAATAAACAGTAACTCCACAACCATAGAAAAGAACTGGAAGGCATCAATTTAAATAGCTGGGCAGAATCAGGACAATAGAACAATGACACTGTGATGGATCTTCCACAGTGCTAAAACACTAAATAGGAAGGCACAGTTGCAATTATTGGGGCATGGAGATGGAGTCCATCCATTGGAGGTGAAAAGTTATCTCTCTCATTTCAGAGATGGTAGAGATGGTAACACCCTTTCCTTCAATACTTTACATCTTATAATGAGGTAAAATGTGCACTGATACAAGCTACTTCATTATCATTACACAGTCAGAAAATAGAACTTGGAGCTCAATTGATTCCAGGTGCCTGATTCCCTGTGGTAAATTGATTCCCCTGGTACTGGATTCTAAAAGAGTCCCATAGGGCGGGAGGAGAAAACAGGGTGCCTGCCTCCCTTACTTCACCAACCCAGGAGGAAGTGGTGCAGAGCAGAGCAGACACACTATTACAGATTGTCACTTATACAGTCTTTCTATTAACACCTACAATACCTCTGAGACTTCAGTCAATGGAGAGGAGGAGAGAGAGGGAAGGAGGAAGGGAGACAGAGACACTGTGAGAGAGAGAGAGAGAGAGAGAGGAGCTACTAGGCTTTACAACCACATTGTCATGATTTTCATATAGACACTCAATCATCATGTTACTTTTTAATGGTACGTTTACAAACATATATTTTGATAAATAGAATTGAAAGTTGTGTCTCATTATGGTAAGTGGTGAAATAAGTATAGCCAGTTACAATTGTAATGGCCTAGCAGATAATAAGAAAAGACGATCAGTATTTACCTGGTTAAAAGAGAAGGAATATAATATCTATTGTTTACAGGAAGCTCATTCAACAATTTTAGATTAAGTTTTGTGGAAAATGTACTTGAGGGGCGAAATATATTTCTCTCATGGGCAAAGAAATTCAAAAGGGGTGATGGTTTTAATTAACAGTAATTTTGATCAAAATGTGCAAATTGTTCAAACAGATCATCAAGGTAGATGGATTATTTTAAATATGTTATTGGACAATAAACAGATATGGCTTATTAACCTATACGGTCCAAATAATGATGATCCAAGCTTCTTTGAAAATATATATAAGAATTTATCAACTCTACAAGCAACACTAGACACTATTATTATGGTGGGAGATTTTAATACGGTCTTAAATACCTCTATGGACCGGAAAGGAAATCACACTACAAACTATCACCCTCAGGCACTTAAGGAAATCATGAATATCATAGATATATTGGAATTAGTGGATATATGGAGACTTAAAAACCCTGACCTAGTGAGATATACATGGCGGAGGCTTAATCAAGCTAGTCATCTTGACTACTTTCTTATGCCATTCTCTCTGGCACCAAAGGTTTTAAAAAAGTGTTGATAGGGGACAGAATGCGGTCGGATCATCACATAATTGGCATATATTTTACTCTTACAGAATTTCCACGTGGGTGAGGAAATTGGAAATGTAATCAAAGCCTACTAGATGATAAATTGTTTAGAACTAGGACAGAAGAATTTATAACTGACTTTTTCTGACATAACACAGGTACAGCAGATCCCCTTATTGTATGGGACACTTTTAAATGTGCCATGCAATTCAGTACTCATCTATAAAACAAAAGAAATGTAGATCAAAAGATTCCTTATTAACAAAGGAAATTGAAGGACTAATAGGCTGACAACACCGCTCGCATCGCATGTGCCACCGAGCGTCTGCGTTGCCAAGGGCTAAAATAGAAATCGGTTCTATTTCTGATGAAGATCGCGCTGCAAGTCCTGCTTCTCCCATCTCCTCATTGGTTTGTAGAAGCAGGTAGCCACGTGCCATCTCCTCATTGGTTATACCCACGTGGGTGACTGAAGACGAACGAGGTCAGTGGCGGTAATGCACCTAATTTATGAAAGTTGCCAATCGCAATATAAAGTCAAGAAAAAGCCTAGAAGGAGAAGAGATGACTAGAAACGATTCGGTTGACCGTTTTATGTGGATTAATTGTCGGAGTAGAGGACCTTGGGCATTTCAGGTAAAATAACAACTCAATGTTTATATCCCAGGACAAATTAGCTAGCAACAGCAAGCTAGCTAAATAGGACAAATTAGCTAGCAAGTGCAAGCTAGCTAGCTAAATTGCCATACATGTTTAATGCTTTTCGACCTGTCCCCAAAGAGTTTGTTTTGATATTTTAACCTGCGTGTCGTGATCGCGTTTGGTGTGGGGGGACAAAATAAATGTATGCACGATGGCGCACGATGGCGCAGCCGGTTTGGGTTCCGTGTAACAGTACAGTTAGATAGCAATAAAAGCTGTACCATAGAGGCACAGAATAAGTTAGAGGACAAAGAAAAAGAAATGGAGGAACTTATTCAAGAAAGATCCAGTGTTAAATATTATGAAAATAAAGCGAACTGGATGGAATATGGGAAAAAATTCACAAAATAATTTTTCAATCTTCAATATAGAAATGCTTCCAAAAAAATGTATTGAAACTTGTTACAAATGATGGAGTCACGCATGATTCACCGAAAAATATTTTTAAAGAGGAAGTAAAATACTTCAAGAATATGTTTTCATTTCAGTCTCCTCCATCTCCACTAACTGAAGCTAATTGTATGGATTTTTTTCTTAATAATAATACAAATTTGCCAGCAGCTCTTCGCAATGCTTCAAGCATTGCGCTGTTTATGACTTCAAGCCTATTAACTCCCGAGATTAGGCTGGCAATACTAATGTACCTATTAGAACATCCAATAGTCAAAGGTATATGAAATACAAATGGTATAGAGCGAAATAGTCCTATAATAACTACAACCTAAAACTTCTTACCTGGGAATATTGAAGACTCATGTTAAAAGGAACCACCAGCTTTCATATGTTCTCATGTTCTGAGCAAGGAACTTAAACGTTAGCTTTTTTACATGGCACATATTGCACTTTTACTTTCTTCTCCAAAACTTTGTTTTTGCATTATTTAAACCAAATTGAACATGTTTCATTATTTATTTGAGACTGAATTGATTTTATTGATGTATTATATTAAGGTAAAATAAAAGTGTTAATTGTTCATTCAGTATTGTTGTAATTGTCATTATTACAAATATATATATATATAATATATAAAAAAATCGGCCGATTAATCGGTAGTGGCTTTTTTGGTCCTCCAATAGTCGGTATCGGCGTTGAAAAATCATAATCGGTCGACCTCTATCAGCTACTACCTTCAGTCCCTTGATGCTGACAGTGAAACCAAATCCACTGGACTGGTGGAAGATCCACCCCAAAAAACCTTCCCAAAGTCAGCCACCTGGCAAAGCGCTACCTGTGCATTCCTGCGACCAGCTCCCCCTCAGAGCGTGTTTTAGCACAGGTGGCAACATAGTGACCTGCCATGGGGCAGCTTTAAAGCCAGAGACCGTAGACAGACTGGTCTTTCTTGCTTGTAACTTGTAAGACAACAACTACCCCAGCTTCAAATGTGATGTACCATTAGTCTAACAGTTATAAACAACCTTCCAGCTTCAACTGTGATGTACCATTAGGCTAACAGTTATAAACAACTAACCCAGCTTCAACTGTGATGTACCATTAGGCTAACAGTTATAAACAACTATCCCAGCTTCAACTGTGATGTGCCATTAGGCTAACAGTTATAAACAACTTCTCCAGCTTCAACTGTGATGTACCATTAGGCTAACAGTTATAAACAACTAACCCAGCTTCAACTGTGATGTACCATTAGGCTAACAGTTATAAACAACTAACCCAGCTTCAACAGTGATGTACCATTAGGCTAACAGTTATAAACAACTATCCCAGCTTCAACTGTGATGTACCATTAGGCTAACAGTTATAAACAACTATCCCAGCTTCAACTGTGATGTGCCATTAGGCTAACAGTTATAAACAACTATCCCAGCTTCAACTGTGATGTGCCATTAGGCTAACAGTTATAAACAACTCTCCCAGCTTCAACTGTGATGTGCCATTAGGCTAACAGTTATAAACAACTAACCCAGCTTCAACTGTGATGTACCATTAGGCTAACAGTTATAAACAACTCTCCCAGCTTCAACTGTGATGTACCATTAGGCTAACAGTTATAAACAACTACCCCAGCTTCAACTGTGATGTACCATTAGGCTAACAGTTATAAACAACTACCCCAGCTTCAACTGTGATGTGCCATTAGGCTAACAGTTATAAACAACTACCCCAGCTTCAACAGTGATGTACCATTAGGCTAACAGTTATAAACAACTAACCCAGCTTCAACTGTGATGTGCCATTAGGCTAACAGTTATAAACAACTAACCCAGCTTCAACTGTGATGTACCATTAGGCTAACAGTTATAAACAACTAACCCAGCTTCAACTGTGATGTGCCATTAGGCTAACAGTTATAAACAACCAGCCCAGCTTCAACTGTGATGTACCATTAGGCTAACAGTTATAAACAACTAACCCAGCTTCAACTGTGATGTGCCATTAGGCTAACAGTTATAAACAACCTTCCAGCTTCAACTGTGATGTACCATTAGGCTAACAGTTATAAACAACCTTCCAGCTTCAACTGTGATGTACCATTAGGCTAACAGTTATAAACAACCTTCCAGCTTCAACTGTGATGTACCATTAGGCTAACAGTTATAAACAACTAACCCAGCTTCAACTGTGATGTGCCATTAGGCTAACAGTTATAAACAACCTTCCAGCTTCAACAGTGATGTACCATTAGGCTAACAGTTATAAACAACTACCCCAACTTCAACTGTGATGTACCATTAGGCTAACAGTTATAAACAACTACCCCAGCTTCAACTGTGATGTACCATTAGGCTAACAGTTATAAACAACTACCCCAACTTCAACTGTGATGTACCATTAGGCTAACAGTTATAAACAACTACCCCAGCTTCAACTGTGATGTGCCATTAGGCTAACAGTTATAAACAACTACCCCAGCTTCAACTGTGATGTGCCCTTAGGCTAACAGTTATAAACAACTACCCCAACTTCAATTGTGATGTACCATTAGGCTAACAGTTATAAACAACTAACCCAGCTTCAACTGTGATGTGCCATTAGGCTAACAGTTATAAACAACTACCCCAGCTTCAACTGTGATGTACCATTAGGCTAACAGTTATAAACAACTAACCCAACTTCAACTGTGATGTACCATTAGGCTAACAGTTATAAACAACCTTCCAGCTTCAACTGTGATGTACCATTAGGCTAACAGTTATAAACAACTAACCCAGCTTCAACTGTGATGTACCATTAGGCTAACAGTTATAAACAACTCTCCCAGCTTCAACTGTGATGTACCATTAGGCTAACAGTTATAAACAACTAACCCAGCTTCAACTGTGATGTACCATTAGGCTAACAGTTATAAACAACTACCCCAACTTCAACTGTGATGTACCATTAGGCTAACAGTTATAAACAACTACCCCAGCTTCAACTGTGATGTACCATTAGGCTAACAGTTATAAACAACTACCCCAACTTCAACTGTGATGTACCATTAGGCTAACAGTTATAAACAACTCTCCCAGCTTCAACTGTGATGTACCATTAGGCTAACAGTTATAAACAACTAACCCAGCTTCAACTGTGATGTACCATTAGGCTAACAGTTATAAACAACTACCCCAACTTCAATTGTGATGTACCATTAGGCTAACAGTTATAAACAACTAACCCAGCTTCAACTGTGATGTGCCATTAGGCTAACAGTTATAAACAACTACCCCAGCTTCAACTGTGATGTACCATTAGGCTAACAGTTATAAACAACTAACCCAGCTTCAACTGTGATGTACCATTAGGCTAACAGTTATAAACAACCACCCCAGCTTCAACTGTGATGTACCATTAGGCTAACAGTTATAAACAACTAACCCAGCTTCAACTGTGATGTACCATTAGGCTAACAGTTATAAACAACTAACCCAGCTTCAACTGTGATGTACCATTAGGCTAACAGTTATAAACAACTAACCCAGCTTCAACTGTGATGTACCATTAGGCTAACAGTTATAAACAACTACCCCAGCTTCAACTGTGATGTGCCATTAGGCTAACAGTTATAAACAACTACCCCAGCTTCAACTGTGATGTGCCATTAGGCTAACAGTTATAAACAACTCTCCCAGCTTCAACTGTGATGTACCATTAGGCTAACAGTTATAAACAACTATCCCAGCTTCAACTGTGATGTGCCATTAGGCTAACAGTTATAAACAACTACCCCAGCTTCAACTGTGATGTACCATTAGGCTAACAGTTATAAACAACTACCCCAGCTTCAACTGTGATGTACCATTAGGCTAACAGTTATAAACAACTAACCCAGCTTCAACTGTGATGTACCATTAGGCTAACAGTTATAAACAACTACCCCAGCTTCAACTGTGATGTACCATTAGGCTAACAGTTATAAACAACTACCCCAGCTTCAACTGTGATGTACCATTAGGCTAACAGTTATAATGCATATTGACTTGCACTATCTGTTTTTTTATTTTTGTATTTCTTGCTCATGACTTGTAAGGGTTTACAGCTTTAAAAAAAGTGGAGTTAAAATGTTATTTGTGAGTTCTACTTCTGACAATAAATAAGAAACATTAAAGTCTTTGGTTTGTTCAGGCAGGCTTGAGTCTGAAGCAGACTTGCACCTTTTGAACATTATTTGATTAATATCGTGATAATTATCGATATCGATATCGTGGTAATTTATTTGCCATATCGCCCAGCCCTAGTATTGGGCAATTACTGGCCATCTGGTATGCTTGTGATGTAGCAGATAGCTAGAGATGTTAGAAAAGCCATTCCACAGCTTCTGCTATTAAGGTTATGGCTAGCCTCCTCTCCTATGTAGGCACATCTCCTATACACTCTGATAAAACAATAAAAGATAAGCATGAGGTAGGAAACTCATGTTAATGTCAGATTATCATAGTGGAGAAAATAGGCCTTTCCAACAGCCTATTAACTGACAATGTAGGCTGGTAATTCATCCTCATAACAGCATCCTGTATCTCTCCACTATAGGAATATCAAACCAAATATCATGAAATAACACCTCAGTTCAACAAGCCATGGACTAATCTAAAGACAATCTAGAAGAAAAAGAAACGCACACCTATTAAGGCGAGGTGCTGGCTAGCGGAGTAGAAAACTTGAAAATAAGGGAGAGCCGCACACTCTAGGAGCTCAGATGCAATAATGTAATAACCTAATATCCAACGTTTAGACAGACAAGCTGTCTTCATCAGGGTATCATCCCTGATGAAACGTTGGATATATACAAAAAAAATGTTTTGCATCTGAGCTCCTAGAGTGTGCGGCTCTCCCTTATTTTCAACTAATCTAAAGTCAACCAGGTTTACCTTTACTCTCTCTCTCCCCCTCTCTCTCCCCCCTCTCTCTCCCCCCCTCTGTCTCCCTCTGACTCTCTCTCTCCCCCCCTCTCTCTCTCCCCCTCCTTCTCTCCCTGACTCTCTCTCTCCCCCCCTCTCTCTCTCCCTGACTCTCTCTCTCTCTCTCCCTCCCTGACTCTCTCCCTGACTCTCTGCCCCCCCCCCCTCGCTCTCTGAACAGAAGCAGAATCGATCAGGTAAGTAATTGTCTTTTAAATCCATTCCCATCCCATAGGCTATTGAACCAGGCAGGTTAGCCTTGAGGCCTTATGGCCTTTTCCATGGATGTGGTGCATCTCCAGAGAGCCTGTCCTCATCCACAGAGTAATGAGGTTTGAAGGTGATTTACTGATGAGCTCAGATGCCAGTTGAAGGTAGTGTCACAGACCAATAATGGTCACCTAAGCAGACTGATCAGACACCGGCCAATCACGATCACTTGAGCAGAGGGGCCAATTATAATCACCTAAGCAGTCCCATCAGACAGTGAATCAGGGTTACCTAAGCAGTCCCATCAGACAGTGAATCAGGGTTACCTAAGCAGTCCCATCAGACAGTGAATCAGGGTTACCTAAGCAGTCCCATCAGACAGTGAATCAGGGTTACCTAAGCAGTCCCATCAGACAGTGAATCAGGGTTACCTAAGCAGTCCCATCAGACAGTGAATCAGGGTTACCTAAGCAGTCCCATCAGACAGTGAATCAGGGTTACCTAAGCAGTCCCATCAGACAGTGAATCAGGGTTACCTAAGCAGTCCCATCAGACAGTGAATCAGGGTTACCTAAGCAGTCCCATCAGACAGTGAATCAGGGTTACCTAAGCAGTCCCATCAGACAGTGAATCAGGGTTACCTAAGCAGTCCCATCAGACAGTGAATCAGGGTTACCTAAGCAGTCCCATCAGACAGTGAATCAGGGTTACCTAAGCAGTCCCATCAGACAGTGAATCAGGGTTACCTAAGTAGCCTCATCAGACAGACAGAGGACAGATTCACCCAATAATCATTTTCATGGTAGTTACAACTCACACTAGAACAAATCAATGATCTCTCTATCCATCCCCCACACAGGCAGACGGTAAGGTGTTGTAAGTGAGATGGAATGTCACCGTTTTGAATTATTAGCTTATTACCCCACTGCTTGGCACCAGACCCTGCCCTTTTATTCTACAGTATGTTTGGGAAATATAGGCTAGTTGTTGGAATCTGTTGATGAAATATACTGGTAGGTGAGCGTGCCTGAGTCATAACCAGAAATGATCATGTATAGCCTTCACTATATGACCATGAAGAGAAAATATAAGCGTATCCAATCAATTCCTGCTATGTTGTTAGATACATTATTCTCCATGTCTTGATGAGGCTATTACTGCACATTCTCTGTCTCCTCTAAAAATCTTAGTCAGTCACCACGATCTCACACTGTAAACCCCAAGGCATTTTTAACTCAAATACTTTAGTAAGTTGTACTCAAAGTCAATGAAAAGTCATTATTACTGCAAATGTTTATGTGGTATTGACTCAAAACTAAATGAGAAGTCACACCATGTAAATGGTTTAAAGATATGATAACAAATGAACTTTTCCCAGCATGCTCTACTGCAGGTAGACTTCTGGAATTGTTTTTAAAATCTGTGTTTTTGCATGAACAGTATATTGACGATTTATTACATTTTACACTACACAAAGACACATATTTTTTTTCTAAACTAATCCAATCATTTAATTTTTGCACCCGTTACTGAAATGGTTGTTCCAGTTTAAATGGCTTAGGTAGTTTCGTCCCACTGTTCTTAACCCTGGCAGTCATTATGAATGCAGGTTGCAGGTGAATACACATTTCAACTATTGGTATAGCCTAAAGCTGGCTAGATTCCAATAGAAAGTACACCACTTTGCAAGGAGCATAATATGATTTCCAGTTAGGGTTGCAAAATGTGGTTCCATTTCCCAGGTTTTCTAGAAATCCTGGTTGGAAGACTACTGAAATTCTTTGGGGGAAAGTTTGTGGAATTTTGCAACCCTACTTGCAAGGCCTGATGTGTCCTGTAAACTATGAGTTTCAGGCCACTGTATAAGGCATTATGATATATGTAATGGTTCAATTATATTGATCATATTCACCTAGGAACTCACTTGGTGAAGGCCACAGGACTGAAAATGAACGAATTCAACAACCATGTCTCTGTCACTAACAAATACAGTCATGGGTGGTAACTCTACAATTCAATCGAAAAAGGCACACTTGGAAATTATTGGAGGCGTGGCTTAGTGGGGGTGTTAAATTTGGCTGAAAGCTGTGTGTACCACGGGTATGACAAAACATTTATTTTTCCTGCTCTAATTACATTGGAAACCAGTTTATAATAGCAATAAGGCACCTCGGGGGTTTGTGGTATATGGCCAATATACCACGGCTAAGGGCTGTATCCAGGCAATCCGTATATTGGCCATATACCACACCCCATTGTGCGTTATTGCTTAAGTATACCTTAAAACTGCATTTGTTTTACTCATATGAAGGTAGTACTGCTCACTTCAGCTTTTTAAGTTTCTAAACATTTTCTTTTTAGGTAATCGGTTTCCTCAAAATGTTTAAGTAGCCAGAAGTTATCTGGTTTTATAGTGCATGATGAGACCCTAATCTTTGCCTTTCAGGATAGGAGAATAACACTGCGTGCTGTGAATAGTCTGAAAAGCCTGAATATATTAATGTAAAGTGTGCTGCTTTCTCTGTGACTCGAACATCTCTCATTCAGACTAAAAAGCCCAACATATCAGCAGATGCTTTACTGTTGCTGATACTGTGGATGAAACAGTGGACATTGAAACTCTAGAAGGGATGAGAGACAGATGAGAGAAGGGATGAGCTGCCAGTCTGGCCCTGGTACACACAGCTCTCTCTCATACCAATGATGCCCTGCCAAGCCTAACACGCCTGGCAATCTACCAGTGCCACCTAACTCTCCAAATCGATCCAATATAATACCCTCAAGAGGTTTGTTTCATCCATATCACCTAATCTCTAACACACTGGGCTCTATTTTCAGCTGGCTTTAAGGAGGCATAAGTGTCAAGCGCACCTTCGTTTAGAATTTAGTCATGTTAAAAATGGGGCACCGTTACTTTCCACCCCTTACGCCAGGTTCAGCAATTTACCTGTCTAACTTCAGCAATTTACCTGTCTAACTTCAGCTCGCTGGCACCGAGGTGGGAGGGGTGGCAATATTTGAGGTGTGTACTTAAAAACAAGTGCAAAATAATTTCATGCAGCGTTAAAGGAATAGTTCACTATTTTACAACTTGACGTTACGGTTAGATGGTTCACCCTGAAAGTAGTCTATGGGCCAGGAGAAACTGTAATCCATGGTTCAGTTTTCTTTACACAGCCATTACAAACCACCGCTAGCTAAAAATCAATGGGAGTGATGGGGGCATGTGAGCATGTTGTCTTTTTGTATAGCCAAATCACCTTGTAACAAATCACCAAGTAACATCAAACCAAATATGGAATTGATTTCAGGTGATTTGGACCTTATTATTATTTTATTCTTTGTCCTAAAAAACCTATAGCGCTCCCGCCAGCGCTAAGATGTACCATTGTGTTAGGTTTGTTCAAATAGAGCCCACGCAGACAAATGTGTACCTAACCGCAACATTGCTACAGTACAAGCAGACTGAATGGAAGTAGATTAAGAGACAGGAGAATAACCACAGCCTTGCTACTAGAAGACTGGATGGAAGTAGATGAAGATACAGGAGAATAACCACAGCCTTGCTACTAGAAGACTGGATGGAAGTAGATGAAGAGACAGGAGAATAACCACAGCCTTGCTACTAGAAGACTGGATGGAAGTAGATGAAGAGACAGGAGAATAACCACAGCCTTGCTACTAGAAGACTGGATGGAAGTAGATGAAGAGACAGGAGAATAACCACAGCCTTGCTGCTAGAAGACTGGATGGAAGTAGATGAAGAGACAGGAGAATAACCACAGCCTTGCTGCTAGAAGACTGGATGAAAGTAGATGAAGAGATAGGAGAATAACCACAGCCTTGCTGCTAGAAGACTGGATGGAAGTAGATGAAGAGACAGGAGAATAACCACAGCCTTGTTACTAGAAGACTGGATGGAAGTAGATGAAGAGACAGGAGAATAACCACAGCCTTGTTACTAGAAGACGGAATCGAATCAAATCAAATCAAATGTATTTATATAGCCCTTCGTACATCAGCTGATATCTCAAAGTGCTGTACAGAAACCCAGCCTAAAACCCCAAACAGCAAGCAATGCATGTGAAAGAAGCACAGTGGCTAGGAAAAACTCCCTAGGAAAAACTCCCTAGAAAGGCCAAAAACCTAGGAAGAAACCTAGAGAGGAACCAGGCTATGAGGGGTGGCCAGTCCTCTTCTGGCTGTGCCGGGTGGATATTATAACAGAACATGGTCAAGATGTTAAAATGTTCATAAATGACCAGCATGGTCAAATAATAATAATCATAGTAGTTGTCGAGGGTGCAACAAGCACGTCCGGTGAACAGGTCAGGGTTCCATAGCCGCAGGCAGAACAGTTGAAACTGGAGCAGCAGCACGGCCAGGTGGACTGGGGACAGCAAGGAGTCATCATGCCAGGTAGTCCTGAGGCATGGTCCTAGGGCTCATGGAAGTGGATGAAGAGACAGGAAAGTTGTCTAACCTAACCCCAACATTACAAGACATGCATGGAAGTGCATGAGGACAGAGACAGAGGAGTAACTGCAGAATACCAGCAGCCTGAAAGGAAGTGGATGAAGAGGAGACAGAGTCTAACCTAACCCCAATACTACTACCAGCAAACTGAATGGAGGTGGATGAAGAGGAGACAGAGTCTAACCTAACCCCAACACTACTACCAGCAAACTGAATGGAGGTGGATGAAGAGGAGACAGAGTCTAACCTAACCCCAACACTACTACCAGCAAACTGAATGGAGGTGGATGAAGAGGAGACAGAGTCTAACCTAACCCCAACACTACTACCAGCAAACTGAATAGAGGTGTATGAAGAGGAGACAGAGTCTAACCTAACCCCAACACTACTACCAGCAAACTGAATGGAGGTGGATGAAGAGGAGACAGAGTCTAACCTAACCCCAACACTACTACCAGCAAACTGAATGGAGGTGGATGAAGAGGAGACAGAGTCTAACCTAACCCCAACACTACTACCAGCAAACTGAATGGAGGTGGATGAAGAGAGAGTCTAACCTAACCCCAACACTACTACCAGCAAACTGAATAGAGGTGGATGAAGAGAGAGAGTCTAACCTAACCCCAACACTACTACCAGCAAACTGAATGGAGGTGGATGAAGAGGAGACAGAGTCTAACCTAACCCCAACACTACTACCAGCAAACTGAATGGAGGTGGATGAAGAGGAGACAGAGTCTAACCTAACCCCAACACTACAACCAGCAAACTGAATGAGGTGGATGAAGAGAGAGAGTCTAATCTAACCCCAACACTACTACCAGCAAACTGGATGGAGGTGGATGAAGAGGAGAGAGAGGAGTTGTCTAACCTAACCACAACACTACTACCAGCAAACTGAATGGAGGTGGATGAAGAGGAGACAGAGTCTAACCTAACCCCAACACTACTACCAGCAAACTGAATGGAGGTGGATGAAGAGGAGACAGTCTAACCTAACCCCAACACTACTACCAGCAAACTGAATGGAGGTGGATGAAGAGGAGACAGAGTCTAACCTAACCCCAACACTACTACCAGCAAACTGAATGGAGGTGGATGAAGAGAGAGAGTCTAACCTAACCCCAACACTACTACCAGCAAACTGAATAGAGGTGGATGAAGAGAGAGAGTCTAACCTAACCCCAACACTACTACCAGCAAACTGAATGGAGGTGGATGAAGAGGAGACAGAGTCTAACCTAACCCCAACACTACAACCAGCAAACTGAATGAGGTGGATGAAGAGAGAGAGTCTAATCTAACCCCAACACTACTACCAGCAAACTGGATGGAGGTGGATGAAGAGGAGAGAGAGGAGTTGTCTAACCTAACCACAACACTACTACCAGCAAACTGAATGGAGGTGGATGAAGAGGAGACAGAGTCTAACCTAACCCCAACACTACTACCAGCAAACTGAATGGAGGTGGATGAAGAGAGAGAGTCTAACCTAACCCCAACACTACTACCAGCAAACTGAATGGAGGTGGATGAAGAGGAGACAGAGTCTAACCTAACCCCAACACTACTACCAGCAAACTGAATGGAGGTGGATGAAGAGAGAGAGTCTAACCTAACCCAAACACTACTACCAGCAAACTGAATGGAGGTGGATGAAGAGGAGACAGAGTCTAACCTAACCCCAACACTACTACCAGCAAACTGAATGGAGGTGGATGAAGAGGAGACATAGTCTAACCTAACCCCAACACTACTACCAGCAAACTGAATGGAGGTGGATGAAGAGGAGACAGAGTCTAACCTAACCCCAACACTACTACCAGCAAACTGAATGGAGGTGGATGAAGAGGAGACAGAGTCTAACCTAACCCCAACACTACTACCAGCAAACTGAATGGAGGTGGATGAAGAGAGAGAGTTTAACCTAACCCCAACACTACTACCAGCAAACTGAATAGAGGTGGATGAAGAGAGAGAGTCTAACCTAACCCCAACACTACTACCAGCAAACTGAATGGAGGTGGATGAAGAGGAGACAGAGTCTAACCTAACCCCAACACTACTACCAGCAAACTGAATGGAGGTGGATGAAGAGGAGACAGAGTCTAACCTAACCCCAACACTACAACCAGCAAACTGAATGAGGTGGATGAAGAGAGAGAGTCTAATCTAACCCCAACACTACTACCAGCAAACTGGATGGAGGTGGATGAAGAGGAGAGAGAGGAGTTGTCTAACCTAACCACAACACTACTACCAGCAAACTGAATGGAGGTGGATGAAGAGGAGACAGAGTCTAACCTAACCCCAACACTACTACCAGCAAACTGAATGGAGGTGGATGAAGAGAGAGAGTCTAACCTAACCCCAACACTACTACCAGCAAACTGAATGGAGGTGGATGAAGAGGAGACAGAGTCTAACCTAACCCCAACACTACTACCAGCAAACTGAATGGAGGTGGATGAAGAGAGAGAGTCTAACCTAACCCCAACACTACTACCAGCAAACTGAATAGAGGTGGATGAAGAGAGAGAGTCTAACCTAACCCCAACACTACTACCAGCAAACTGAATGGAGGTGGATGAAGAGAGAGAGTCTAACCTAACCCAAACACTACTACCAGCAAACTGAATGGAGGTGGATGAAGAGGAGACAGAGTCTAACCTAACCCCAACACTACAACCAGCAAACTGAATGAGGTGGATGAAGAGAGAGAGTCTAATCTAACCCCAACACTACTACCAGCAAACTGGATGGAGGTGGATGAAGAGGAGTTAGAGGAGTTGTCTAACCTAACCACAACACTACTACCAGCAAACTGAATGGAGGTGGATGAAGAGGAGACAGAGTCTAACCTAACCCCAACACTACTACCAGCAAACTGAATGGAGGTGGATGAAGAGAGAGAGTCTAACCTAACCCCAACACTACTACCAGCAAACTGAATGGAGGTGGATGAAGAGAGAGAGTCTAACCTAACCCAACACTACTACCAGCAAACTGAATGGAGGTGGATGAAGAGGAGACAGAGTCTAACCTAACCCCAACACTACTACCAGCAAACTGAATGGAGGTGGATGAAGAGAGAGAGTCTAACCTAACCCAACACTACTACCAGCAAACTGAATGGAGGTGGATGAAGAGAGTCTAACCTAACCCCAACACTACTACCAGCAAACTGAATGGAGGTGGATGAAGAGGAGACAGAGTCTAACCTAACCCCAACACTACTACCAGCAAACTGAATGGAGGTGGATGAAGAGGAGACAGAGTCTAACCTAACCCCAACACTACTACCAGCAAACTGAATGGAGGTGGATGAAGAGGAGACAGAGTCTAACCTAACCCCAACACTACTACCAGCAAACTGAATGGAGGTGGATGAAGAGAGAGAGTCTAACCTAACCCCAACACTACTACCAGCAAACTGAATAGAGGTGGATGAAGAGAGAGAGTCTAACCTAACCCCAACACTACTACCAGCAAACTGAATGGAGGTGGATGAAGAGGAGACAGAGTCTAACCTAACCCCAACACTACTACCAGCAAACTGAATGGAGGTGAATGAAGAGGAGACAGAGTCTAACCTAACCCCAACACTACAACCAGCAAACTGAATGAGGTGGATGAAGAGAGAGAGTCTAATCTAACCCCAACACTACTACCAGCAAACTGGATGGAGGTGGATGAAGAGGAGAGAGAGGAGTTGTCTAACCTAACCACAACACTACTACCAGCAAACTGAATGGAGGTGGATGAAGAGGAGACAGAGTCTAACCTAACCCCAACACTACTACCAGCAAACTGAATGGAGGTGGATGAAGAGAGAGAGTCTAACCTAACCCCAACACTACTACCAGCAAACTGAATGGAGGTGGATGAAGAGAGAGAGTCTAACCTAACCCCAACACTACTACCAGCAAACTGAATGGAGGTGGATGAAGAGAGAGAGTCTAACCTAACCCAACACTACTACCAGCAAACTGAATGGAGGTGGATGAAGAGAGTCTAACCTAACCCCAACACCATTACCAGCAAACTGAATGGAGGTGGATGAAGAGGAGACAGAGTCTAACCTAACCCCAACACTACTACCAGCAAACTGAATGGAGGTGGATGAAGAGGAGACAGAGTCTAACCTAACCCCAACACTACTACCAGCAAACTGAATGGAGGTGGATGAAGAGGAGAGAGAGGAGTTGTCTAACCTAACCACAACACTACTACCAGCAAACTGAACAGAACTGGGGGTAGATGAGGAGATAGGAAGGAGAGTTAATTAATATGTCTGGGTTATGGTTCATTAGAGCTGAGGACAGAGCCTGTCTAATCAGGTTAACATACCTCCTCATTAGAGATGACTGTAACAGGCTGTATCATGATGACCCTCCGCTATGTCCTACATCAACATGATACATGGACATGAAATCCCCCCATACTAACCCCGATACCACTAAGCAGATGGTTTTATTCATCAGTGACTTACACCATACATACATTTTTGTGTGATCCCTGTGGGAATTGAACCCACGATATTGGTGTTGCTAATACCATGTTTACCAGCTGAGGCACACATACCAGGATGAAGATTCTACTGGTTTGACATAGAGGTGTCTCTCTCAGTTCAGAATGAAGCAGTCATGTCTGCTCTGGACTGGCAGATAGAGGGTGACTTGCTTTATCAAGATAAATGACTGCTGGTGATTGACACTATTACAGGATGACTGACAACCGTATTAGTGATATTGCTGATATCTCTGACACATCTGTGAGATGTCTATGATCTCTCATTAATCTCTCTCTGCTGTTTGTACTGAAAGCTACAGTATTTATGGGAGCAATCAGCTCCCTGTATCGGTAATTGTTATAAAATAACATTAGTATTTGAGTTAATAAATTGCTTTGCATTTGGGACTAGTGGAACGATTTGAAATAAATTGGATTTAAAACAAGATTGGAAAGATTGGGTTACGATAACCTGCGTCTCTCTTCCCTCCCTCCCTCCCTCCCATCTCAGCATTCAAGTGGTGTGCTTCACTCTAGTCAGCCCATCCACAGTGCACCCTAGGAGCAAGAGCTGCCAGTGCAGGGCCATGTATGAGATGAGGATGAGACAGCAGCCAGCACCTCTCCCTCACCTCTCATTGTGCTGCATTATCATCCTCCTTCAGACAATTTATACATGTTTAATCCCGCCCACACACACCATAATGCACCACTGCAGCCCTGCGTGCTGACACCACAGCTCCTATTTTAGAACTTTCTGCTAAAACATCAGAACCTGGAGTTATGTAAGGTAAGGGGGTGGGCGTTAGCGAGATGGCCCCCGTCAGCGCATCACCTTCACACACACACACACACATATGCATGCACGCCACACATCCTTCCCTACTTAGACAGTTAGGGTAACAGTAGAAGTGGGAATGAGACACACCGTATGACAGCTCACCTGGCCCCTCGTCTCCTTCCGGAGTGGCCCTGAAGCACACAGAACAGAACAGGACAAAACAGGACACTCTGTCTCTGTGCACATTAATGATTAATGACCAAGGTCTCAGAGACGTGGTGAGGATAGAGGTGACGTGGTGAGGAGAGAAGAGAGTCCAGTCAGGCAGCAACTAACCCCGTCCCCAGGCAGGCTAATGTGAGAGACTAGGCAGCAAGGTCACTTTGACTTCCACTGGGGACAGGAAGTACAATCTGGCCAATGGGAGGTACTGTACAGTTTGAGTAAGGACGAAAAGAGAGGGTTTGACATTTGACAATCTTCTGGGCAACCTTCGGCAAGCCGTTTCCTGTGTCCTGTATGCATCCTCAAATCTCAGGTACCTGGCTACAAGTATTTCTGTCTGTCTACCAACAGAGAATTTAGCCTCCATTTCCAAACAGAACCTCTCACCCAAACATCCATCTTGGCAATCTGCAGGGAGGCAGCTGTGGAAATCAGGCTAAGACGGAACGTGAACCCCATTAATGACACAGATCATGTAGGAGCTAACCTTCCCGCAGGCTACAGTCAAACTGGAGTAAAGACACGGCCATATATAGAGGGTGCTTAACTGCCTGAGACCAGGCAGAGGAAATTACAACTTTGAGAGTATTTTTGAGCAACTTGTGAACAGCATGCAAGTATTGTAGGTTTCAGAGTACAGATATGTACAAGTGTTGTTGTGTGGCAGTATAATGTGTACGTGTAAGTACACATGTGTAAGCAAGCAGACAGGTTTCAGGAAGTGTAATGGCCTATGTAGGCTGACATTTGTGTTGTTGTTAAAATGCAATTTTTGTCCCATTTGATTTAAGAGTTTAGCATGCAGTCTGCGTGGTGTGTGATTTGGCATGCAGTGGGTGGTGTGTGTGTGTGTGTCTGGGCTACAACACCAGTCTGACGAGAGCAGCTGGATGGCGGGCGGTGATGTAATAAGCCTGTTGCTATGGAGACCAGCATTGGTATCATAGCCTACCCCAGTGTCACAGCAAATCCAAGGACGGGAGAAAGTCATCGTCACAGGCTAGGCTGGCATCATCGTGTGTGTGTGTGTGTGTGTGTGTGTGTGTGTGTGTGTGTGTGTGTGTGTGTGTGTGTGTGTGTGTGTGTGTGTGTGTGTGTGTGTGTGTTAGGCTGCTGAAGGAGCTCGTCTGACTGTTTACATCAAAACAGCCTGGCATCATCCTGCGAGGCACAACTATTACTAAATGATAAACATTCCCTCAAACAAAAGATACTGTACCAAGGCCTAATACAGTGAGTCTACTCAGTTTTATCAATTAATCAATCACATTTATTTACAAAGGCTTTTTACATCAGCAGTTGTCACAAAGTGCTTATACAGAAACCCATCCTAGAACCCCAGAGAGCAAGGAATGCAGATGTATGAATGAAGCACAGTGGCTAGGAAAAACTAGAAAGGCAGGAACCTAGGTAGAAACCTAGAGAGGAACCAGGCTCTGAGGGGTGGCCAGTCCTAAAAAAACATTTCTTACCCCAGGGTACCTGAACTGGTGACTATCCGGGAGAAAAAAGAAAAAGCAGCACTCTGTTGCTGTGTAAATCTGATAGATTTATTGACGAGACAATATAAACAATAGGCTTACGTTTCGGCATAAATCGCCTTCATCCAAGCCTTGAGTAGGAAAACAATTGGAGGCACCTATTTACCGACGCAGGATGTCCTGCTCGTTATGTCATTCAAACATGTCAATACTGTCAGTAGTATTAGCAACTACACAGGTTATTCAAACAAGAGTATGATCATCATTCATGATTCCTACACATACATTCCACTTGAAAAACAAAAGGTAGAAATAAACAAAGAAAAACGTATTTATAAAAAAAGATGAGAAAGAGAGCTGTTCATTCGGACCCTTTGGCTCGAAAGCAATCCCCAAAGACCCCAAAAAGCAAAGAGAGATGCAGATGTAGAAGCACAGTGGCTAGGGATAAACTCCCTAGAAGAGCTGAACCTAGAGAGGAAGCAGGCTCTGAGGCGTGGCCAGTCTTCTTCTGACTGTGCCAGGTGGAGATTATAAGTGGCCAGATCGTTATGAAGTAAGTTATTTTTTTGAGCTCATGTGTTCAATGAAAGTTCCATGTATGTGTCATAAAACAATAAACAATCTGACATTCTGTGGTTGAAAAATAGTCAACTAGTAATCAACCTGTTCAATGTGAAACCTGATACTGAATGAACTGCATAGCACCCTCAAACTCAACTCTGGACCTCCAAGTCAGTTCCACTGCATTTGTTCATTGACCCAACTAATCAGGGACTGATTTAGACCTGGGACACCAGGTGTGTGCAATTAATGATCAGGTAGAACAAAAAAACCAGCAGGCTCCAGACCTTGTAGGGTAAGAGTTGAGTACCCCTGGTATTGGCAATGTCCTCAGCCCCCCTACAGTACTATAAGCTCTAAGCCTGGCTGGGAGTGGGACCACCACCTATATGAAAGCTGACATTGCCTGGATCATGACATTTATACAATTACTGATTATCACCTCAGTTAAATGAGCTCTTAAATGGATATTTGGAGTCTAACTGATATTGCTGCAAACACCACCATGGGACACACTGAGACACTGCTTTGGGACACACTGCTGTGCACTCGACTACATTAGCTATTTCCACAGTCCATATTTACAGGTTTTGCTGTTAGCCACAGCCAACTACAGAGCATCCGAATGACCTTGTTATCATTGTGTTCTTCTAAACAGCATTACTAACATGAATAAATAAACAAATAGTGTTACTACTGGGGATTAGTCCATGTCCCTGACTAGTGAATACATCTTCCGATCAAACGTCTGCTGAAAAAAGTCCCTTCGCTGAGAGAACAAGCCTTCTCTCTGCAATTCAAATGAGCGTCCTCTCCACCCGCCACCATCCCTGCCGTCTTTTATGAGGCCAGCTATGCAGAACAACATTTTAATGTACATCTGTGACATTTCCTTCCTCACAGAAGCCAGATCGGTGAGACAGGAGCAGACAACCCATTATGTGCTCCCTGAGCCGGTATTTATCCCTAATTGAGGTAAAGTACCTTTTGAATCTTTTGATAGAGCCGATTTGAGACAGATGAGGCTCAATAGAGAGAGAGAGAGAGAGAGAGTGAGAGTGAGAGAGAGAGAGTGAGAGAGAGTGAGAGAGAGAGAGAGAGAGAGAGACCATAGAAACATGAGTGATGCTCCTGTCTTCCCTGTGGCTCAGTTGGTAGGTCATGGCGTTTGCAACGCCAGCATGGTGTGTGCAACGCCAGGGTTGTAAATAAAAAAATAAAATGCATGAAATGTATGCATTCACTACTGTAAGTCGCTCTGGATAAGAGCGTCTGCTAAATGACTAAAATGTAATGCACTGCAACTCATAACCAGATAGCCACTGAATGGGACTGTTTGAATGCAGGAAAATTAAGTGGTGCCCTCACATGCCCTGCAAACAGACCTGAGAGGGCCAATTAGATCCTGTCTGTTTATATTGAATACAAAACGGTAGGAGAGCGGTAGCTCCACTAACATGAAACACAAAATAACAACCGATGAAGGAGGTTAATCGTTAATAAACAGTTGAAACACATTGGTTGAAATTAGGGATGCTTGATATATCGGTTATGGAATTGGCTGATATTAGCTAAAAATGCCAACATCGGTATCAGCCCGATGTCTAGTTTAACGGCGATGTTAAAAACCGATGCCAAAGGTGCCGTGCATACCTATATAACGTAATGATGCCACGTAGAAATGTTGCACTACACGTGCAACACAGCATTCCTAACCTAGCCCACAATGTCTGCTGTGTGGATCGAGCAGTCAACAAGTCGAGGAGTCATTTGAAAGAGTAAGAACATTTCTGTGAGACAATTCAAAGGTGAAATCCATTAACGCCAAGATAATGGAATTCATTGCCTTTGACAATCAACTGTTCTCTGTCGTGGGTGATGTTGGCTTTTGCCGACTGGTCGAGCACCGGTACACAATACCAAGTGAGCTATTTTTCAGATGTTGCCCGACCGGAGTTACACAGTAATAGCGTCACTGCTTTTAGCTTCACGACATGCATACTATGGAACGCCATTTGGGTCTTTGCGTGTCAAAAAAGATAATAGCACTGTCAAAGCTGTACAAAAAAGTCTGCAAACAAGCAAACACCGGCCCCGAACGATGTGTTTACAATACCGCATTGGTAATAAAGCATCATTTGTTCGACCGCAAATTCTGGAGTAGCTAGCTTTAGCTTGGTACCTAGCTAGCACCAATACAACCAGCCTGAAAACAATGACCAGGAGAAACTGCATTTATTTTCATTATTCTTGGCAATGATTTAGGAATCCTTGTAAGTATTAGCTAGGTTGCCACTTGTTGTTCGCCTACTGAAATTGAACTTCAGTTCATGAAAATAAATAGCTAGCCAGCTACTTAACCCTGTTGCCCAAAGCTAACGTTATAAGCCGCCAGCTAGCTTCATCTGGCTAGTGAGGCTCGACCGGATCGGGTTAGCCACAATAAGGATTAGGCACAATAGTGGAATGTGGGGTTTGCCTTCAAAATAAAAGTATGTAATGTGTGTGTGTAACCTTTATTTAACTAGGCAAGACAGTTAAGAACAAATTCTTATTTACAAAACCCAAACGACGCTGGGACAATTGTGCGCCACCCTATGGGACTCCCAATCACGGCCGGATGTGATAGAGCCTGGATTCGAACCAGGGACTGTAGTTATGCCTCTTGCACTGAGATGCAGTGCCTTAGACCGCTGTGTCCGTGTGTGTGTGTGTTAACTATTTAACTGGCAGCTAAAATTTAAAATATTGGTTATCAGTATCGGTTGTAATTGTAAATTACTTGCAGGAATATCTGAATGTGGATGATGACTTACAATCTACATTGTTTTTCAGTTTGCTTTTTCACACATTGTTTACTCACTGTTTAATCATCAATTCTACCTTGTGCTTTACAGACGTCCCTCCCTTCCTTAACTATTAAGATGGATGATCTATAAAAAGAGTGCCGCTGTTCCAGCTCCAAAACACACATTATTACTGCAGAATTGTAACTGCTCAGTGCCAATCTAATGTTCGCCAATTAGATTTGTGTGGCCGACCGGCAGTAGGTGGCTAGGAGCTGCAGTAAATGAACAGAATGATGGAAAACGTGTCTGGAATGTATTCACTGGCAAGCAGCTACTGGGATAAAGACAGGAGAGCTGTGCTGTGTCGCTGTCTGTCTGTCTGTCCGTCTGTCTGCATGAGGACGAGACAGAAAGGAGTGATGCGGAAACGTGACACTGGAAATGGGCAGTGGGCACACATAAACACGCACATACATACATGCGTGCGTGCACACACACGCACACAAACAAATCATGAAACTTCAAGAAGTTTATACTGTTTCATTTAAATATTCCATCAAAATGTGTCAATTCCTTTAAACAAATAATTCCTAAACTTCCCTTACCACTGGCATCCCTAAACTAAGTCTCAGTGGTATGAAATATGTTTGCTAGCAGAGGTCAACATTACAATGACACCCAAACTATATGAATAAGATATGATGTCCTGCCTTAATCATAGTTAAACAACACAGGTTTGCTTTTCTAACAGGAGCGACCAATAAATGTTCTTCATTAGAAGTTGTGCTCATTCGGTTAGCATGCAAAGTTCTGCTCTGCCATGAACTAAACACAACTTCACCTGTTTTACTTCCTCAAACTTAGGGCCGAACCTGACGGTAAAGTCAAAAGGCTCCTTAACAGCTTCTACCCCCAAGCTGCTACTCACTGTTTATTATCTATGCACAGTCACTTTATAAATACCTCGACTAACCTGTACCCCCGCACATTGACTCGTTTTTAATTTTAATTTTAACTTTAGTTTATTTAGTAAATATTTTCTTAACCAACAATGCAGTTCAAGAAATAGTGTTAAGGGCTTGTAAGTAAGCATTTCACTGTAAGGTCTACACCTGTTGTATTCGGCACATTTGACAAATAAAATGTGATTTGATTTGATAAAGTACAAGTATCTCAAACCTTTGTGTGAATCTTCCACTGACATCAATCCATGAGGTACAAAGTGTGTTTCTAAAGTTTGGGGACAGCTCTTCAAAGAAAACACAATTTTGTTAGAACTACTACAGCTTAATCCATATACTGTACATCTATACATAAAACTGAAAAAACGCCAAGATGGATGAATATAGCCCAGATAACTTTCTCTCTGACTGAGTCATTCTGCTGCTGTCCATCCACCTGTCTCTGAGATGAGAGAAGAGAGACAGAGGAGGGAGAGGGGGTGTAGAAAAGAGATGAGGAAAGAAGAGGAGAGCTCCCACAAGCGAAGGCAGACTAAAACTGTCTCTTTCATCTCAAATACAGCCCACGAGACAACAGAGAGTCTGAGCAGTTCTGTGTTGGTAAACTCCCTCTCAACAAGACACTTTAGGATTACAAAGAAGGATATCTCTCTCTCTCTCTCTCTCTCTCTCTCTCTCTCTCTCTCTCTCTCTCTCTCTCTGTGTGTTTATGTAGTCTGTCCACAAGAGATGAAGCGGAATAGGAACTTTGGTTAGCACTTGACTGAAGTGTGTTGTGATCTGTTGATGGGGGAAGTTATGGCTGGTGAGAGGAGAGGAGAGAGAGGGGCAGAGGAGAGGTTTAATATGCTATACACACACTGGCTGAGATATATAGAAAAGGTAAAAATAGAACTGAACCAGGAAGCCAAACAAAACGCGAGGCCTGAGAGGAATACCAAGAGAACAGAAAAAAATGTACGGAGAGTACCGGCAGAGGGTGCAAAATGGCCGGCCGAAAGACAAATACAAATACCTTTATGTGTTAAATGTCAGAACACACATTGCTGGCTTACTAATGAATCCCATTTGTGGGAGAATAGAGCAGATTTGGAGTCAAGAACGAATGCACAGTATATCTATAGTACTTTGTGATGTGTATTGAGTGTAGTAATGTGATGATCACATACATTTGTCACTTATTGTTGAGGCATAAAAGCCAAAGACATAGCATTTGTAACATTAAGACTACCCAAAACGAAACATTAAAACTTTCTATGGCTGAAGTGCTGTTCTTCGATTCAAACTCTGCTTTTCCACCCACCTGGGTCAAATACTAGTGTCCATGATTCAACAAAAGCACTCAAGCAGTTCAACACGTTCTCCCTAGCTACAGCACTGTGTAAAAACATTGATTCAGTATGCAATTTATTTCAATCCAGATGGCAAACTGACTTTCAACTATTCCCAGCAGAGCTCTGTTAAATCCCCACACAGAGAGCTGAACAGTGGAAGAGCAGCGTTTTAGCTTCTATTTAGCACTTTCTCGCTTGCTATCTCTATCTCCCTTTTCCCCCTTTCAACAGCGAGCCTCTCTCTCTCTCTCTCTGTCTCTCTCTCTCCATAGCGAGCTGAACAGATTGAAGAGCAGAGTTCTAGCTTCTTCTCAGGAAACTCCCAGGTGGTTATTGTGCCTTTGCTGTCGTATGGCACTCTCTATTCACTTCAGTCTAGATTGAGCTAGCAGGAGGTGCTCCAGCTGACAAGGTAGAAACACGATATAAAAGAAGGATGTCAAAATACAGCATGAGGCTGCAGACCAGATGAGCCGTTTTGCCTGAACTCTATCACTCATTATTTTATAGAACAACAACAGTGTGGAAACTAAAATGATTGAGAGTGGCTTGTAACAATGCTTTAAAAGGATACTTCAGGATTTTGGCAATGCCCTTTATCTACTTCCCCGGAGTCAGATGAACTTGTAGATTCTATTCGTATGTCTCTGCGTCCAGTATGAAGGTAGTTAGAGGTAGATTCGCAAGCCAAAGCTTACTAGGGTTAGCACAATGGCTGGATGTCTATGGTAACAGCTAGCATGCCATAGACGTCCAGCAATTGTGCTAATGCTAGTTAACAATTGCGCTAACACTACTTAGCAACATACTTCAAACTGCACATAGAGATAGAAATGGTATGCACGAGTTCAACTGACTCTGGAGAAGTAGATAAAAGACTTAATTGCCAAAATCCGAAGTATCGCTTTAAGCCTATACTTTCTTTAGAGACCTCAGTTGGCAACGCTGGTGTAGCTTGAAGATGGGGGAGAGTTTGGAGATACATCCTCTAGGACAGATCTAAAAGGACATGAAGCCGGTCCGTTTTAAAGAACAGCCTCTATCTCTGTGATATTATATACACATAGCATTTACGTCAAGATTTCACAACATTCAGTTATTCCTTGAGGGGAATATAACAGTAGTAGGCTTTGTAACAAAAGTCAAATTAGTAGTAACCAAACATTAACATTCTGGGAGGACATTTATGAGAGAGAATAATTGCTGAATATGAGTTAATAAACAACAAGCACATATATATATATACAGTTGAAGTCGGAAGTTTACATACACTTAGGTTGGAGTCATTAAAACATTAAAACAAATTTCTTGTTAACAAACTATAGTTTTGACAAGTCGGTTAGGACATCTACTTTGTGCATGACACAAGTAATTTTTCCAACAATTGTTTAAGGACAGATTATTTCACCTATAATTCACTGTATCACAATTCCAGAGGGTCAGAAGTTTACGTACACTAAGTTGACTGCACCTTTAAACAGCTTGGAAAATTCCCGAAAACGATGTCATGGCTTTAGAAGCCTCTGATAGGCTAATTGATCATTTGAGTCAATTGGAGGTGTACCTGTGGATGTATTTCAAGGCCTACCTTCAAACTCAGTGCCTCTTTGCTTGACATCATGGGAAAATTAAAAAACAAATCAGCCAAGACCTCAGAAAAAAATTGAAGACCTCCACAAGTCTGGTTCATCCTTGGGAGCAATTTCCAAATGCCTGAAGGTACCACGTTCATCTGTACAAACAATAGTACACAAGGATAAACACCATGGGACCATGCAGCCGTCATACCGCTCAGGAAGGAGACGGATTCTGTCTCCTAGAGATGAACGTACTTTGGTGCGAAAAGTGCAAATCAATCCCAGAACAACAGCAAAGGACCTTGTGAAGATGCTGGAGGAAACAGGTACAAAAGTATCCACAGTAAAACGAGTCCTATATCGACATAACCTGAAAGGCAGCTCAGCAAGGAAGAAGCCACTGCTCCAAAACCGCCATAAAATGGGGACAAAGATCGTACTTTTTGGAGAAATGTCCTCTGGTCTGACGAAACAAAAATAGAACTGTTTGCCATAATGACCATTGTTATGTTTGGAGGAAAAAGGGGGACGCTTGCAAGCCGAAGAATACCATCCCAACCGTGAAGCACGGGGGTGGCAGCATCATGTTGTGGGGGTGCTTTTCTGCACTTCACAAAATAGATGGAATCATGAGGGAGGACAATTATGTGGATATATTGAAGCAACATCTCAAGACATCAGTCAGGAAGTTAAAGCTTGGTCGCAAATGGGTCTTCCAAATGGACAATGGCCCCAAGCATACTTCCAAAGTTGTGGCAAAATGGCTTTAACCTCTCTGGGGTATGTGGGATGATAGCGTCCCACCCGCGGGACACACTATTCAACAACCAGTGAAATAGCAGGAAGGCAAATTCAAAACAAAAAAATCTCATAATTCAAATTTCTCAAACATACAACTATTATATCTCATTTTAAAGATACACTTCTCATTAATCCAACCACATTGTCCAATTTCAAAAAGGCTTTATGGTGAAAGCATAACATTAGATTATGTTAGGACAGCGCCGAGACAAGAAAAACCACACAGCCATATTCCAAGCAAGGAGAGGCGTCACAAAAAACAGAAATACAGCTAAAATGAATCACTAACCTTTGATGATCTTCATCAGATGGCACTCCCAGGACTCAATGTTACAGAATACATGTATGTTTTGTTCGATAAAGTTCCTATTTATATCCAAAAACCCCATTTTACATTGGCGTGTAATGTTCAGAAATTTTTTGAATGAGCACATCAATTTACAGAAATACTCATCATAAACGTTGATAAAATATTCAACAGTTATTCAAAGAATTATAGATACACTTCTCCTTAATGCAACCGCTGTGTCAGATTTCAAAAAAGCTTTATGGCGAAAGCAAATTTTGCAATAATCTGAGTACAGCGCTCAGATATTAAAACAAGCCATACAGATACCCGCCATTTTGGAGTCAACAGAAATTACAAAAATGACATTATAAATATTCACTTACCTTTGATGTTCTTCATCAGAATGCACTCCCAGGAATCCCAGTTCCACAATAAATGTTTGTTTTGTTCGATAAAGTCCATAATTTATGTCCAAATACCTCCTTTTTGTTCGCGCGTTTAGTCCACTACTCCAAATGCAGGAAGCAAAATGTCACGACGAAAATTCAAAAATAATTATATTTACGTTCGTAGAAACATGTGAAACGATGTATAGCATCAATCTTTAGGATGTTTTTATCATAAATCTTCAGTAATATTCCAACCGGACAATTCCAATGTCTTCAGAAAAGAAAAGGAACACAGCTAACTCTCACGGGAGTGCGCGCCACTGAACTCATGTCATTCTCTCAGTCATCTGACTCCAGGACCTCTTATTCTCTCCCCAGTCACAGTAGAAGCATGAAACAACGCTCTGAAGACTGTTGACATCTAGTGGAAGCCTTAGGAAGTGCAAAATGAACCCTAAGTCACTGTATACTGTATAGGCAATCACTTGAAAAACCACAAACCTCAGATTTCCACACTTCCTGGTTGGATTCTTCTCAGGTTTTTGCCCGCCATATGAGTTCTGTTTTACTCACAGACATCATTCAAACAGTTTTAGAAACTTCAAAGTGTTTTCTATCCACATCTACTAATAATATGCATATCCTACCTTCTGAGCCTGAGTCGCAGGCAGTTTACTACGGGATCCTTTAGTAAATTTGTGGGCAGAACTGAAAAAGTGTGTACAAGCAAGGAGGCCTACAAACCTGAATCAGTTACACCAGCTCTGTCAGGAGGAATAGGCCGAAATTCACCCAACTTATTGTGGGAAGCTTGTGGAAGGATACCCAAAACGTTTGACCCAAATTAAACAATTTCAATGCAATGCTACCAAATACTAATTCAACTGTATATATTGCTGAGGGTATTTGTCAGGCAGGGAGGCTATGCTATTGGCTGCTGAGCAGATGTTGGCTCTAGCAGAGTGTCTGAATCTCAGCACAGCCTTAGTCCCCATTACAGTGCAGCCAGGCAGTCAGCCAGGCAGCCAGCCAGGCAGGCACAAGATCCCCAAGAGACAAGAGAGGACAACAACAATATCAACACAAACACACACACAGATACGCGCTTACGCACTCAACATTAATTGGTGAGGAAAAGGAGAATGTGGTTCCCTTATTTCCCATAACATTAACATAACTATATCACACGTCCGTGCTTATAGTAACACTATCTCCCATCATCAATAGCAAAGGCACAGTAACACATGTAATTAGCGTGATTGTGTGGAAACACCCTCAGTACATTAGCCTATATCCTACATACTCAACTGGTGGATCGCGGACCGGATCCGGACCCAGAACGGGGTCAATATGGACCGTATGTCCCCCCCCCCCCCCAAAAAAATATAATAATTATACTTATTTTTTACTCGGTCGGGCTTCAACCCTTGGTACCATAAACACACAAGACATGGAAGAATGCATAGAATTGCAGGAAATTCGCTTTAAAACTGCAAATTGTCTATCCGCCAACAAGAGGGGTGTGAACAGTTTGAGGTCACATGGGTTGTGAGGTGGGGGTTTGTTACTATGCTGATAAATGATATTATCCATCTGGACCTTTGCCACCTAGGAAATGTGTGTGACCGGACCTTCTCAAATAGTACTTAAGTACCCCTGGCCTCTATCACGCCGCACTATCCCCGATGCCTTAGTCTACATGCAGCCTGTGTGTTTTTCACCTCCTCCACCAGTGGCTTAGGCCCTAAGCCCTTATAAGCTATGGAGAAGACAGTCAAAGGAGAGGCCGGTGGGATATTGGGTTGTTGGGTATCCTCCAGAGTCCTGGGCTGCATCCCAAATACTTCTCTATTCCCTATGTTTTGACCTGGGCCCATAGGGAATAGAGTGTTATTTGGGATTCACACCAGACTAACCTGCCAGCCATCCACAGTGACTGCAGGACACAGACATGCAACCTATACAGGGATGCCAAGAGGAAGGGGCCAGTGCCAGTCAACATTGGCATAGTCAGTACAGCTAACATGTATAGGCCGTCTTGGTGTAAAATTTCATCTTTCTCTCTCTCCCTCTCTCTCATTCTCACCCCCCTCTCTCTCGCTATTATAGTCCCCTCTCCATTCCTCAATCTGTATTTTTCCTCTCTCTCTCCCTCCTTATGCTGTGTTCAACTTCCTATAGCACCAAGCCCACTGAGAGGATGAGTTGATAGTGCTGTCAGTAATGTGCAGAGCTAATGTGCAGAGTGTGCACCTCTATAGGGCAGCACAGCAATCATACTGATCCTCTCGCTCTTTCCTCTACAGGACAAAACACATCATTCCTTTGTAGCTCAGTTGGTGGAGCATGATGCTTGTAATGCCAGAGTAGTGGGTTTGATTCCTGGGACCACCCATATTTAAAATGTATGCATGCATGACTAAGTCACTTTGGATAAAAGTGTTTGCTAAATGGCATCTATTATTATATATTTATTATCATTCAGAGTGGCTGAACACACGCAAACACCCTTGGACACACACACACATCCAAAGAAACACACAGATACACAAATAACCACACACAGATACACAAATAACCACACACACACACACACACACACACACACACACACACATATACAGGTACTGTGCTGCACACACACAAGTACGCACAAATAGGCACCATAACAAGTATGAACGCCTCAGTGAAAACATCATTAATATGCAGATTGAATATCAAAAGGAAGAGACGACTTAATGGGATTCAATGAATTAAACAAAAAGTCCTCAGCAAACTGCAACAAAACAATGTTCAAGTTCACTGCTTTTGACACAATCATCTGTCTGAAGAAAATCACCCTCCCTCCCTCCCTCCCTCCCTCCCTCCAAAGATGATGTCCTCTACAGCAGAACTGCAGCACTCTTAAATAAGCATTATTACTCCTTTCAAGTTCATCATGAAAGAAGAAAGGAAGGATGGCATACTCTATGTCTGAGCCAGAGTAGTGAGTGGAGCGGAGCTGGCGCGAGGAGCGGAGCTGGAGCGAGGAGCGGAGCTGGCGCGAGGAGCGGAGCTGGAGCGAGGAGCGGAGCTGGAGCGGAGCGTGCCCAATATGACTGGAGCGTGGAGCAAGATTCCCAAATGCTCCAATATTTCTCCAGTAGCACTCACTTCGACCTCAGGGCATGCCCGGCCCAGCATGCATTTGTAGTGTACTTGTGTGCTGCTATAGCCCCTTTATTTAGCTACTGTCATGGAGTTCGCTAAATATTTTCATAAAGAAACTAAATCAAGGTGACTTACAAAGATGAGGACCAAGAGCAAGAGAGTGTCCATAGTAGTGTCCATAACTAAAGAATCATTGTGGAATCTGAAAAGCATGATGGTGTACTTTACTTACTACATTGCACATGCTAAAAGAAAGCAACGAGGTGGATAGATAACTACGTGTGTCATTGTGGCAAAGTACTTATAAACAAAGGTCTCTTAAACGTTTCATTCATTTTTGTTCTATTATCTACAGAATAGGCCATAATTGAATTTGGCCCAATAGGCCTGGCATATTCCCACGTTCAAGGAGCTTTCCGTTTTGATTGGGTTATTTTGCCTAAAAACCTTTAGGCCTACCTATAGAATAATAAAAAATAAAAACTCTGCATCTCTGCCCAGCCTGACATCAGTGGCCAAAAGGGTGTTTAGCATCTCCAGTGGCTCTGCAAGTGTGGAGAGATTATTCTCCGATGCTGGCCTGCTCTCCAGGCACCATCGTGTGAGCCTGAAGGCACAGACTGGCCAAACACGTGTTTCTGAAAAATGAATTCTAAAAATGAATTCAAAAGGCACTAATTAGTCATATCTCATATAATTTGTATATAATTCTAAGTAAGTCATAGCCTATCTGCACAATTTACAGACTATACTGATTTAATACCACAAAATGTAAATGCTGAGTTCTTTATGTCCCTACCAGCCTATTGTGTCGCACTGGCAAATGTTTCACAATGTATTTCTTTGTAGGCTATAGCCTTAAAATAATATAAATAATATAGCCTATATATAATATTCATTACTTCATTACTTCTCTGGCTCCCTGTCTGGCTCCCTGTCTGGCTCCCTGTCTGGCTCCCTGTCTGGCTCCCTGTCTGACTCCCTGTCTGACTCCCTGTCTGGCCCCCTGTCTGGCTCCCTGTCTGGCTCCCTGTCTGACTCCCTGTCTGGCTCCCTGTCTGGCTCCCTGTCTGACTCCCTGTCTGGCTCCCTGTCTGGCCCCCTGTCTGGCTCCCTGTCTGGCTCCCTGTCTGACTCCCTGTCTGGCTCCCTGTCTGGCTCCCTGTCTGGCTCCCTGTCTGGCTCCCTGTCTGACTCCCTGTCTGACTCCCTGTCTGGCCCCCTGTCTGGCTCCCTGTCTGGCTCCCTGTCTGGCTCCCTGTCTGGCTCCCTGTCTGACTCCCTGTCTGGCTCCCTGTCTGGCTCCCTGTCTGACTCCCTGTCTGGCTCCCTGTCTGGCTCCCTGTCTGGCTCCCTGTCTGACTCCCTGTCTGGCTCCCTGTCTGGCTCCCTGTCTGGCTCCCTGTCTGACTCCCTGTCTGGCTCCCTGTCTGGCTCCCTGTCTGACTCCCTGTCTGGCTCCCTGTCTGACTCCCTGTCTGGCTCCCTGTCTGGCTCCTGACCTATTTACAGTGTTTATATGCTATTTAATATAGCCTACTTGAAATTATGAGCGCTTCTTACATTCACCTTTTCATACTTTTCATTTAAATCCATATGGTTTGGTTTCAATACTTCAAAACCAATTGGTAGGTCCTGATAGTCACAAAAATAGATAGATGTTGGTTAAATTGTGATTTAAATGAATGGAGTGAATTTGGAGCGGCAGTTTTTCTTCCTATGAGTGCAGAGCAGTTTTTAGCGGAGCTGTTGGAAAGGACGATGAGCCCTGGACGCTCCATGAGGGGGATTTCCAACCGCTCAACTCCGCTCACAGGCTCTGGTCTACGCCCCAAATGGCACCCTATTCCCTTTATAGTGCACTACCATAGGGTTCTGGTCAAAAGTTATACACTCTATAGGGAATATGGTGCCTCTATCATATTCAGAAAACTTGTTTAGGTTCCCCAATGCATAGACAAGCAGCTAGCCTGCACAACTAAAGCGTCTTCTCCTCCTGCTATAAACCCATCTTGAGAGGCTGTACTGATGAATTCTCTAGAGGTGTACTGCTACACACGGTGGATTAACACTTGTGGAATTCTGTCTGGTTTGATCTGTCTCTTCAATGCCATGATCAAATGGTGTAGGTTTATAGTCAGTGGTTGCTCTTCCTTCATACAAAAAACTATGACTCAGGCAGTCATCTCTTTGGAATATGGGAAATTCTGACAAAATAACTGACTTAGAAACAGCAGGAAATGCTAACTTGTAGTGTATTCGATGTCAGATTTAACGAAAAATGTATCAACCCCTACAAAAAATCGCCATTAATTCTAATCCACATAAGAATTCACATTTCCTGTTGCTGCAGGATTATTTTCCAGCTATAGCAAACTGGCTCAAATGAAGATCCTACATCTGTCTAGGTAGATGATCTGAACTGTCCAGACAAATCAATGAAGAGCTGCCTTGCTATTACTCACTGCCAAATGAAGACGAGAAGGGACAGATGAAAGTGATAGATGTCTGAAGGAGGGACAGAGATAGAGAGAGAGACATCTAGAAGAAATTCATAACAACATTCGGCCACATTCATTTCTCAGTTTCCCAGTTTCGCAGACAGACATGCATTGGTTCTGTAATCCAGGAGACAAAACAGACTTCATAATCTCCTGCTTGATTCCCAGTACGACAAAGGCTGAGAATTACTTTTCAGCAATAACATTTAAACGGGTTAATGTAATGTGCAGGGAGCAGGATACACACGAGGCGGTGCATAAAAGCTGGGATACTGGATCATTAAACTGTTTTGATTACACTGATAGACCTCCGCACTCTTCAGCCAGATTCATTACTACTGCTCAGTTCACTTTGCTTTGGTTCACGTGTGAACTTTTTGGCTTGGCACGACTCGACCACCTGTGTGTGGTGTGTATGTGTGTGTGGTGTGTGTGTGGTGTGGTGTGTGTGTGTGTGTGTGTGTGTGTGTGTGTGTGTGTGTGTGTGTGTGTGTGTGTGTGTGTGTGTGTGCTTGCGTGTGCATGCATTTATGCATCTGTGTGTGTGTGCGTGAATCTGTGCTTGAGTGCGTGTACTCTACTCTGAGCCAGCTCATTAGGCCTCTATGCCACACAGTGTTAGTGATGGATTAGTACAATGGGCAAGTGTCAGTGATGAGGATGGCTAGGAACAGTACAGGGACAAACACAGGCCATCTGTTTGGTCCTGGCCAGGCCTGAGACACAGCAATCATAGAGGGAGGCCAGGTCTTCTGGGTCACTGCTCCACAGTGGTCTGAGGAGAGGAGAGACAGGCACTACTGCACCCATAGCAGCACACAGCACAGAGACAGTCCATGCTGGATGTGCTCGTCGCAAACGCGAACCCCATAGGGAATGACCTGCAGAGACGTACTAGATAAATACACACATCTACACAGAGATACAGCACAGTATGTACACACAATCAGCTTCCTCTTCTGCACACCAGCTACACTACTGCCTGTGCTTTAGTCATACAGTGATACAGTTCATATTCTGCTGCGTCATGTACACTGAGTGACAGTTTATTAGGTACAACCATCTAGTACCGGATCGGACCCCCAGACTGAATTCTTCGGGAGTGGATTTCAAAAGGTGTCGGACACATTCCACAGGGATGTTGGTCCATGCTGACACGGTGGCATCACGCAGTTGCTGCAGATTAGAAGGCGGTACATTCATGCATGCATTTATGCATCTGTGTTTAGTGAGTGACTGAGTGTGTCGGGAAACAGCCTTTTCCATCTCATCCCAAAGATCCTCTGCTGGGTTTGGTCAGCAACAATGTTCAGATATGGTGTGGCGTTCAATCGGTTCTCAATTGGTATCAAGGGACCTAACGTGTGCCAGGAAAACCTTCCCCACACCATTACACCATCACCACCAGCCTGTACTGTTGACACCAGGCAGGATGGGTCCAAATCCTGACTGCCATCAGCATGACGCAACAGGAACCTGTCACGTCCTGACCATAGTAAGATGTGATTTTCTATGGTAGAGTAGGTCATGGCGTGACAGGGGGTGTTTTGTGTTTTTCTATGTTTTCTATTTCTATGTTTAAGTTCTAGTTTTTCTTTTTCTATGTTGTTGTTTTTTTGGGTTGATCTCCAATTGGAGGCAGCTGGTCCTCGTTACCTCTGATTGGAGATCATATTTAAGTAGGGGTTTTTCTTCCTGGGTTTTGTGGGTGATTATATTTTTGTTTGTTTCTCTCTGCGTCACGGTTTGTTGTTTTGTTATTTCAGTTATTTATGTATTGCAAAGTTCCACGGATTAAATAAAATGTGGAACTACAACCACGCTGTACTTTGGTCCGATCCTTTCGACAGCCGTGACAGAACCGGGATTCGTCGGACCAAGAAATGTTTTTCCACTCCTCAGTTGTCCAGTGTTGGTGATGGCGTGTCCACTGGAGCCACTTCATCTTGTTTTTGCCTGTTAGGAGTGGAACCCAGTGTGGTCGTCTGCTGCAATAACCATCCGTGACAAGGACTAACGAGTTGTGTGTTCCGAGAAGCCGTACTGCAGACCACTGTTGTACTGCGATGTTATTTGCCTGTTTGTGGAACGCCTGTTAGCTTGCACGATTCTTGTCATTCTCCTTCGACCTCTCTCATCAACAAGCTGTTTCTCCCACATGACGGCCGCTGACTGGATGTTTTTTGTTTGTCGCACCATTCTTGGCAAACCCTAGACACTGTTGCGTGTGAAAAGCCCAGGAGGGCGGCCATTTCTGAGATACTCGATCCGGTCCGTCTGGCACCGACGATCATACCACACGAAAAGTCACTTAGGTCACTCGTTTTGCCCATTCTAACTTTCAATCAAACAGTAATTGACTGCCTCAATGCCTGTCTGCCTGCTTTATATAGCATGCCAAGGCCATGTCTGTCTGTAGGAGCGATCCATTTTCGTAAACTGGCCAATAAGTGTATATAATGCACAGTACAGAGCCTGTCATGTATATACTGTACAATACAGAGCCTTCACTGCTGTGTCATATATATACTGTACAATACAGAGCCTTCACTGCTGTGTCATGTATATACTGTACAGTACAGAGCCTTCACTGCTGTGTCATGTATATACTATACAATACAGAGCCTTCACTGCTGTGTCATATATATAATGTACAATACAGAGCCTTCACTGCTGTGTCATGTATATACTGTACAATACAGAGCCTTCACTGCTGTGTCATATATATAATGTACAATACAGAGCCTTCACTGCTGTGTCATGTATATACTGTACAATACAGAGCCTTCACTGCTGTGTCATGTATATACTGTACAGTACAGAGCCTCCACTGCTGTGTCATGTATATACTGTACAATACAGAGCCTTCACTGCTGTGTCATGTATATACTGTACAATACAGAGCCTCCACTGCTGTGTCATGTATATACTGTACAATACAGAGCCTTCACTGCTGTGTCATGAATATACTGTACAGTACAGAGCCTTCACTGCTGTGTCATATATATACTGTACAATACAGAGCCTTCACTGCTGTGTCATGTATATACTGTACAATACAGAGCCTTCACTGCTGTGTCATGTATATACTGTACAGAGCCTTCACTGCTGTGTCATGTATATACTGTACAATACAGAGCCTTCACTGCTGTGTCATGTATATACTGTACAGAGCCTTCACTGCTGTGTCATGTATATACTGTACAGTACAGAGCCTTCACTGCTGTGTCATGTATATACTGTACAGTACAGAGCCTTCACTGCTGTGTCATGAATATACTGTACAGTACAGAGCCTTCACTGTTGTGTCATGTATATACTGTACAATACAGAGCCTTCACTGCTGTGTCATGTATATACTGTACAGTACAGAGCCTTCACTGCTGTGTCATGTATATACCGTACAGTACAGAGCCTTCACTGCTGTGTCATGTATATACTGTACAATAGAGCCTTCACTGCTGTGTCATGTATATACTGTACAGTACAGAGCTTTCACTGCTGTATCATGCATATACTGTACAATACAGAGCCTTCACTGCTGTGTCATGTATATACTGTACAATACAGAGCCTTCACTGCTGTGTCATGTATATACTGTACAATACAGAGCCTTCACTGCTGTGTCATATATATACTGTATAGAGCCTTCACTGCTGTGTCATGTATATACTGTACAATACAGAGCCTTCACTGCTATGTCATGTATATACTGTACAATACAGAGCCTTCACTGCTGTGTCATATATATACAGTACAGAGCCTTCACTGCTGTGTCATGTATATACTGTGCAGAGCCTTCACTGCTGTGTCATGTATATACTGTACATTACAGAGCCTTCACTGCTGTGTCATGTATATACTGTACAATACAGAGCCTTCACTGCTGTGTCATATATATACTGTATAGAGCCTTCACTGCTGTGTCATGTATATACTGTACAATACAGAGCCTTCACTGCTATGTCATGTATATACTGTACAATACAGAGCCTTCACTGCTGTGTCATATATATACAGTACAGAGCCTTCACTGCTGTGTCATGTATATACTGTGCAGAGCCTTCACTGCTGTGTCATGTATATACTGTACATTACAGAGCCTTCACTGCTGTGTCATGTATATACTGTACAGTACAGAGCCTTCACTGCTGTGTCATGTATATACTGTACATTACAGAGCCTTCACTGCTGTGTCATGTATATACTGTACATTACAGAGCCTTCACTGCTGTGTCATGTATATACTGTACAATACAGAACCTTCACTGCTGTGTCATGTATATACTGTACAGTACAGAGCCTTCACTGCTGTGTCATGTATATACTGTACAATACAGAGCCTTCACTGCTGTGTCATGTATATACTGTACAGTACAGAGCCTTCACTGCTGTGTCATGTATATACTGTACAATACAGAACCTTCACTGCTGTGTCATGTATATACTGTACAGTACAGAGCCTTCACTGCTGTGTCATGTATATACTGTACAGTACAGAGCCTTCACTGCTGTGTCATATATATACTGTACAATACAGAGCCTTCACTGCTGTGTCATGTTTATACTGTACAGTACGGAGCCTTCACTGCTGTGTCATGTATATACTGTACAATAGAGCCTTCACTGCTGTGTCAAATATATACTGTACAGTACAGAGCCTTCACTGCTGTGTCATATATATATACTGTACAGAGCCTTCACTGCTGTGTCATGTATATACTGTACAATGCAGAGCCTTCACTGCTATGTCATGTATATACTGTACAATACAGAGCCTTCACTGCTGTGTCATGTATATACCGTACAGTACAGAGCCTTCACTGCTGTGTCATATATATACAGTACAGAGCCTTCACTGCTGTGTCATGTATATACTGTACAATACAGAGCCTTCACTGCTGTGTCATGTATATACTGTACAGTACAGAGCCTTCACTGCTGTGTCATGTATATACTCTACAGTACAGAGCCTTCACTGCTGTGTCATGTATATACCGTACAGTACAGAGCCTCCACTGCTGTGTCATGTATATACTGTACAATAGAGCCTTCACTGCTGTGTCATGTATATACTGTACAGTACAGAGCCTTCACTGCTGTGTCATGCATATACTGTACAATACAGAGCCTTCACTGCTGTGTCATGTATATACTGTACAGTACAGAGCCTTCACTGCTGTGTCATGTATATACTGTACAGTACAGTGCCTTCACTGCTGTATCATGTATATACTGTACAGTACAGAGCCATCACTGCTGTGTCATGTATATACCGTACAGTACAGAGCCTTCACTGCTGTGTCATGTATATACTGTACAATAGAGCCTTCACTGCTGTGTCATGTATATACTGTACAGTACAGAGCTTTCACTGCTGTATCATGCATATACTGTACAATACAGAGCCTTCACTGCTGTGTCATGTATATACTGTACAATACAGAGCCTTCACTGCTGTGTCATGTATATACTGTACAATACAGAGCCTTCACTGCTGTGTCATATATATACTGTATAGAGCCTTCACTGCTGTGTCATGTATATACTGTACAATACAGAGCCTTCACTGCTATGTCATGTATATACTGTACAATACAGAGCCTTCACTGCTGTGTCATATATATACAGTACAGAGCCTTCACTGCTGTGTCATGTATATACTGTGCAGAGCCTTCACTGCTGTGTCATGTATATACTGTACATTACAGAGCCTTCACTGCTGTGTCATGTATATACTGTACAGTACAGAGCCTTCACTGCTGTGTCATGTATATACTGTACAATACAGAACCTTCACTGCTGTGTCATGTATATACTGTTCAGTACAGAGCCTTCACTGCTGTGTCATGTTTATACTGTACAGTACAGAGCCTTCACTGCTGTGTCATGTATATACTGTACAATAGAGCCTTCAATGCTGTGTCAAATATATACTGTACAGTACAGAGCCTTCACTGCTGTGTCATGTATATACTGTACAGAGCCTTCACTGCTGTGTCATATATATAATGTACAATACAGAGCCTTCACTGCTGTGTCATGTATATACTGTACAATAGAGCCTTCACTGCTGTGTCAAATATATACTGTACAGTACAGAGCCTTCACTGCTGTGTCATATATATATACTGTACAGAGCCTTCACTGCTGTGTCATGTATATACTGTACAATGCAGAGCCTTCACTGCTATGTCATGTATATACTGTACAATACAGAGCCTTCACTGCTGTGTCATGTATATACCGTACAGTACAGAGCCTTCACTGCTGTGTCATATATATACAGTACAGAGCCTTCACTGCTGTGTCATGTATATACTGTACAATACAGAGCCTTCACTGCTGTGTCATGTATATACTGTACAGTACAGAGCCTTCACCGCTGTGTCATGTATATACTGTACAGTACAGAGCCTTCACTGCTGTGTCATGTATATACTGTACAATACAGAGCCTTCACTGCTGTGTCATGTATATACTGTACAATACAGAGCCTCCACTGCTGTGTCATGTATATACTGTACAGTACAGAGCCTTCACTGCTGTGTCATGTCTATACTGTACAGTACAGAGCCTTCACTGCTGTGTCATGTATATACTATACAATACAGAGCCTTCACTGCTGTGTCATGAATATACTGTACAATACAGAGCATTCACTGCTGTGTCATGTATATACTGTACAGAGCCTTCACTGCTGTGTCATGTATATACTGTACAGAGCCTTCACTGCTGTGTCATGTATATACTGTAGGCTATACTGTACAGTGGTGTCAGGTTCTCTCTGGGCTGCTGTCTCATTAATCTACAGAGAGAGCCGCAGTGCTGAAGCGAGAGAGGAGAGAGAGAGAAAGAGAGAGAGAGAGAAGGGGAAGAGAGAGAGGGGTGTGAGAGAGAGAGCGAGAGAGCCAGGGGAACAAAGAATGGATTCTGTGGAGCTCAGAGGTTCAGATACCAGCTAGGAACTAACAGGAAGGAGACTGGAGCTGGGAGAAGGAGGGTAAAGATCTCTAGGGTGACATTGGTACAAATATGACACTGCCCCTTTGGCATTACCTGGGAATAAATACCTGGGAAACAATATCAAATTCCTAACAATATGATGCACCAGCTAAACGTTACAGCTCCTAGGCTAAAGACTCGTCTGAGTGGACTCAGTGGACACTTCCATGCACCTCAAACTATTGGGATTTTTTTGTCTTTCTATTTTCTCTTTCCCTCTGTATTTCCCGACACACTCAGTCCCTTACTAAACCCTGTTGAACTTTATTGTGTTACAAGATCTGCCACTCAGGTAGAATAGAAGCTTAGAGGCATTAGAAATGTCAGATCAAGAGTTGCAGACTGTAGCTAGGTAAGTAATGAATCCCAAAGAGGTAGCAAACCACAAAGCACTATGGGAAGAATTATTGGCCAGAAAAGACTACCGTAATTTCCGGACTATAAGCCGCAACTTTTTTCCCACGCTTTGAACCTCGCGGCTTAAACAATGACGCGGCTAATATATGGATTTTTCCCGCTTTCAATTTTTTTTGAAAGGAGATGACTTCAGTGGTTTCAGTGCACAGGAGGAGGAAGATAGTGACCAATGACTTTCTTGGTAGGCTACTGTTTACTGCAAATTTTTTATTTTTTGTTACAAGCCGTGTTTCGTTAAAGCCTATTTATTTTTATTACAAGCCGTGTTTCGTTAAGCCTGTGTAAAGTTAATTTGTTTCAATGTACCGGTAGGCACCTGCGGCTTATAGACATGTGCGGCTTATTTATGTTCAAAATAAATAAAAAATTAAAATTCAGTGGCTTCGGCTTATATTCAGGTGCGCTCAATAGTCAGGAAATTACAGTAGGTAGAAGGAAAGGATTAGGAGTAAGATACAGTACTATTATAAACTGGGTGGTTCGAGCCCTGAATGGCTGAAATCCGTGGTATATCAGACCGTATACCATGGGTATGACAAAACGTTGGTAACCAGTTTATAATAGCAATAAGGCACCTCGGGGTTTGTGATATATGGCCAATATACCACACGTTGCGTCGTGCTTAAGAGCAGCCCTTAGCCGTGGTATATTGGTAATATACCACACCCCTTCGGGCATTATTGCTTGATTACAAACTGGGTGGTTCGAGTCCTGAATGGCTGACAATCATGGTATATCAGACCGTATACCACGGGTATGACAAAACATTTATTTTTACTGCTCTAATTAAGTTGGTAACCAGTTTATAATAGCAATAAGGCACCTCGGGGGTTTGTGATATATGGCCAATATACCAAGGCTAAGGGCTGTGTCCTAACACTCCACATTGCGTTGTGCATAAGAACAGTCCTCAGCCGTGGTATATTGGACATATACCACACCCCCTCATGCCTTATTGCTTAATTATACTATGCCAAGATATTACATTTTACGGATCTTGTTTACATCATTCTCTATCTAATCTTTGCATCCTGTAGTACTAACTCAAAAAAGTTCTGGGACACTGTAAAGTCCATGGAGAATAAGAGCACCTCCTCCCAGCTGCCCACTGCTCTGAGGCTAGGAAACACTGTTACCACAGATAAATCCACTATAATTGAGATTTTCAATAAGCATTTCTCTACGGCTGGCCATGCTTTCCACCTGGCTACCCCTACCCCGGGCAAACTGCCCGGCACCTTCCACAGCAACCCGCCAAAGCCCCCACCATTTCTCCTTCACCCAAATCCAGATAGCTGATGTTCTGAAAGAGCTGCAAAATCTGGACCCATACAAATTAGCCGGGCTAGACAATCTGGACCCTCTCTTTCTAAAATTATCTGCCAAAATTGTTGCAACCCCTATTACTAACCTGTTCAACCTCTCTTTCGTATCGTCTGAGATTCCCAAAGATTGGAAAGCTGCCGTGGTCATCCCCCTCTTCAAAGGGGGTGACACTCTAGACCCAAACTGCTACAGACCTATATCGATCCTACCCTGTCTTTCTAAGGTCTTCGAAAGCCAAGTTAACAAACAGATTACCGACCATTTCGAATCCCACCGTACCTTCTCCGCTATGCAATCTGGTTTCAGAGCTGGTCATGAGTGCACCTCAGCCACGCTCAAGGTCCTAAACGACATCATAACCGCCATCGATAAGAGACATTACTGTGCAGCCGTATTCATCGACCTGGCCAAGGCTTTCGACTCTGTCAATCACCACATTCTTATTGGCAGACTCGACATCCTTGGTTTCTCAAATGATAGCCTCTCCTGGTTTACCAACTACTTCAATGATAGAGTTCAGTGTGTCAAACCGGAGGGCCTGTTGTCCGGACCTCTGGCAGTCTCTATGGGTGTGCCACAGGGTTCAATTCTCGGGCCGACTCTCTTCTCTGTATATATCAATGATGTTGCTCTTGCTGCTGGTGATTCTCTGATCCACCTCTACGCAGACGACACCATTCGGTATACTTCTGGCCCCTCTTTGGACACTGTGTTAAGTAACCTCCAGACGAGCTTCAATGCCATACAACTCTCCTTCCGTGGCCTCCAACTGCTCTTAAACGCAAGTAAAACTAAATGCATGCTATTCAATCGATCACTGCGCGCACCTGCTCGCCTGTCCAGCATCACTAGTCTGGATGGTTCTGACTTAGAATACATGGACAACTACAAATACCTGGGTGTCTGGTTAGACTGTTAACTCTCCTTCCAGACTCACATTAAGCATCTCCAATCCAAAATTAAATCTAGAATCGACTTCCTATATCGCAACAAAGCATCCTTCACTCATGCTGCCAAACATACCCTCGTAAAACTGACCATTCTACCGATCCTCGACTTCAGTGATGTCATCTATAAAATAGCCTCCAACACTCTACTCAACAAACTGGATGCAGTCTATCACAGTGCCATCCGTTTTGTCACCAAAGCCCCATACACTACCCACCATTGCGACCTGTACGCTCTCATTGGTTGGCCCTCGCTTCATACTCGTCGCCAAACCCACTGGCTCCAGGTCATCTACAAGTCTCTGCTCGGTAAAGCCCCGCCTTATCTCAGCTCACTGGTTACCATAGCAGCACCCACTCGTAGCACGCGCTCCAGCAGGTATATCTCACTGGTCACCCCCAAAGCCAATTCCTCCTTTGGTCGTCTTTCCTTCCAGTTCTCTGCTGCCAATGACTGGAACGAACTGCAAAAATCTCTGAAGCTGGAGATTCATATCTCCCGCACTTGCTTTAAGCACCAGCTGTCAGAGCAGCTCACAGATCACTGCACCTGAACATAGCCCATCTGTAAACAGCCCATCTATCTACCTACCTCATCCCCATACTGTATTTATTTATTTATCTTGCTCCTTTGCACCCCAGTATCTCTTCCTGCACATTCATCTTCCACACATCTACCATTCCAGTGTTTAATTGCTATATTGTAATTACTTCACCACCATGGCCTATTTATTGCCTTAACTTACCTCATTTGCACTCACTGTATATAGACTTTGTTTTCTTTTGTTCTACTGTATTATTGACTGAATGTTTGTTTATTCCATGTGTAACTCTGTGTTGTTGTATGTGTCGAATTGCTATGCTTTATCTTGGCCAGGTCGCAGTTGTAAATGAGAACTTGTTCTCAACTAGCCTACCTGGTTAAATAAAGGTGAAATAAAAGAAAGAAAGAAATCCATCTGTATCTCTTCATTTCTCTGGACAGATTGGGGCATCCTAATACTGCTCCATATAGGATGACTATGTACACTGAGAGAATATACTCTATACTGAGAGTGACTACAGCGGGAGTCTTCATTGCTCCTGTGCTGACTGTGGATCCTGCAGGTACTGCTGCAGAGTCCTGAGCTACCCCAGTGACATCATCACTGGCTGAGGAGAGAGGGAGCATGCAGCAGTTGCAAAGTGAGCTAAAAGACTATATTTTTGCTTCCTGCCTGCACCACAATGAAATGTAAAATCACTACTAGCAGCAACATGTCTGTTGCTATCGTGGTGTGTGCGTGCGCATGTGCGCACGTGTCTCTGTGTGCGTCTGTGTGTGTTTGTGTAAAAACAGCCACAAAAACATGTGTGCTGTGATGCCTGCAATCGTAGCAGTCTGAGGTAGAGGTGAAACGCTCCATGGAATACTCACTCCTGGCACACATTTGTATTATTTATTGTCGTGGGTCGGCACAGCAACAGTAGAGCCGCTTGAACCCCAAACACACAGTCAGAGACAGCTTCGTCATCACTGCCTCACTGCTGACGGAAGCAGCCTGTCAGTCCGCTCTGCAGGCAGGCACACTGTGGCTGGAATGTCTGTCTGACAGCGACTAGGTTCATGTTCACTAAGCTGCAGAGAAAGGTGTTTATCTATCAAGGTTTGTGAGCAACAGAACTGTGCTTATGTCCCAGTAAGGCAGAACATTGTACTTTATAACCAGTAATGTATGCTCTGGTATGTTCCTGATATGTAATAGGACATGATGTGGTATTAATGTGTATTGTCTGGTAATGACTTAGTATAATTCAAAACAACTAGTAACTAATTAATGACCCAAATAAACAAACAATTCATAGGCTATTAGTGTGTAAGTGCATTTTTACCATGGAAGTAAATACCATATCAAAATATTTCCATGGAAGTAAATACCATATCAAAATATTTCCATGGAAGTAAATACCATATCAAAATATTTCCATGGAAGTAAATACCATATCAAAATATTTCTGTGCTTCTTATCCGACACTCTACAGGTCACCTGGGACTGGTGTGGTTAAAGGTCCACTTCTGGTGCTGCTGGCTAAATATGGAGGTGTAAGGTTTCATGCAACGCCTGCCTGAAGTTGGCACTCAACCAGAGATGTTTGTTTTGTTCTGTCAAACTGCTATGGAGTATACCGTATCTTAACAGCTGTACAGCACTGACTCCAGGAATGGGTTAGGGCACAGCAGCTCAGATGCATGCAGCTTAACCAAGTACTAGAGAGATGCATGTTGGGTTTATCAGTTGTCATGGTGAGTAGTTAGTAAAAGTAAAGGAGAAAACTCACCAGACCAATTGTCGGTCTGCACAGTACAGGGCTGCTCTTTCACCGTTCGCTTGCTGTCAGAGCGGTGGGATATAGGGACCACCCACCGTTGGCGACTGACCAGAATGACCATAATTTTCGCCCGTTTCTACATGTAGAATCGCTTTGCACTTGGTTTGCAAATTACGGCCGCCACTCTGTTCAGAGGTGGTAAGTAGTCTCGCCGGCAGACGCTCGACAATCCTACCGGTCTCTCCATGTTGTAGTAGTAAAAAACAGCACAATTTCAAGCTGTCAGTGACAAGGATGCAAATGTTTAAATTCTGAAATTTGGCATCAGAGATTTCGTTTTAATTGCTGAAAGAGCAGCAATCAAAGGGACAAGCTGAAGCAGTCAGTGTCTGCATCCTAAATGGCACCCTATTCCCCATGAAGTGCACTACTTTTGACCATAACCTCATAGAGCCCTGATCAAAAGTAGGGCACTAAATTGGGAATAGGGTGACATTTGGGATGTACCGGTGACATCATTAGAATCATGGTTATTACTGTCATGACAGCAAATCATCCTAATCTGAGAGAGCACCACAGCCTTGGAGGATTTATCTCACTATTCCTCTACATTATGGATGAACCATGTTGTTGCAGGGGGCCTTCGAATCAAAGTGACATGCGTTGGGTAGATTCAGCTCTGTGGCGTCAGGACTGGTTCAAATAGTATTTGTGAGCGTTTGCTTGAGTCTGTTTGCCTTTACTGTACGATTCCATTAGTTCTACTGCACCAGGCATATTCAAATAAACACAACTGAAGTATTTGAAAGACAACAAATACTATTTGAACCCAGGCCTGGTGGCATAGAGTAGGCCTGTAGCTAGAGGGACTGATAAGCAGAGCTGTGGCTGTCTAAATCACATCTTACTTCTATTCTAGGTTCTATTAAGCCTGAGCCAGCAGTTAGAAATACATATAAATAGGGGAACAGCAATCCCAGTCCCAGGATTATCATGGGGTGAAATGATCCCACTTGGAACCCTTTCTCTCTCCTGTGATGTAATGTTCACTCTAGGTGGAATTTCAGTTCCAGGATTTATTTGGTATTGCATCTAGGAGAGATTATTTTGACTGGGAATGATTGGGGATTATCCCACATGCAGTTTTAAGAGGTCCTTTTGGTAATAACATGTTCATGTACAGTAACAAATGCACATATGACAGTCCAACATTAAACAAAGTACAATTTATAAAGGCTTTATATAGCATACTTTATAAGCATAACATAAATGCTTCACAAAGAATCTATAAGTGTATGTCATACTCTATAAATGGTGTATAAACATACATAGTGTGTTGTGTCACATTTGGCAATTGACCCTACAGTGGGAATGGTTATGTCACCCTTTATAGAGCATGATATACGCTTATAGATTATTTGTGAAGCATTTTTGCAGTGCTTACGAAGCCTTTATGTATGCTATTAAAAGCCTTAAAGTTGTACTTCGTTTAAAGTGGGACTCAACAACTAAATGTGCTAATATGATCAAAAGACGAGAATTGTATAATAATGAAGAAAATGCTTAGATAATTTTAGATAATCTTTGTTAAATTTCAACGGTCTGCTTGTATTTTGACAATAGGGACATAATTATGATCAAACTGTATGGTATAGGCATGAGAAGAAAGAAAAGCGAACTTGACATCTACAACAGGCTTTTCTATCTGAATGTAGGCTCCAAAAACAAAGCTGCCTAGCCCTTTCCTGCAGTCAATGACCAAAAGCACCCTCTTTGGCCTCATGGGTGAAATGTTATTCATATTTTCCCTAATTTAATCATTATTAAAGTTTTTTTTTTTTTAACTGACCGAAATCCGGTGTTTCTATGTCAAACTGTTTTGCTATATTTCAATCTTCTGTAATGTATATAAAGTGTAATATTGGGATGCAAACTCAGAATGTAATACATTTCAACTGTATATCTGACATGATACAGGTGTCTTGCTTTTTTAAGCCCATAACCATGTGTGTGAAGTGTATACTTTTGTTTCAGGGTAGATGTGTTTAAGACTACCTAGAATCACTGTGTGTGAACCTGATTTAGCCCACTGCAGTAAAAGTTTAACAAACCCCAACATTACCAGGCAACACGCCAGGCAGTAAACAACATAACTTAACAACGCCCACTTAGACGAAAGCAGCGGAAGTCTATTTCAATAATGCATTTACAAGACAAAATCAGAACTCCATCCAAGTCCTGCATTAGACTTCCAGGGAACGGTGGTGATTTCATTAGTGCGCCACAGAATGCAGCATCTTGACTGAGGCCTGTAGACTGTGGACGTCCCAAATGGCACCCTACTTTTGACCAGACTCCTATGCACCCTGGTCCAATATAGTGCACTACATAGGGTGCCATTTGGGACACCACCACTGCCTCTGTGCCAGTGCCTCAGTCACCCATACTGATGAGGAGGAGAGGACTTCTCTGCTCATCTGGATCAATAACGTTCTATGAAAGACAGAGACAAATTTAATTCAAGCTCCTGTCTAAAGTCATTCATAAATGTACTTGTTTCTTTTTTAAACCTGTATGAATTCCAGGTGAATTGAAGATGGTAAAAGTAAGGAATACCAATGTGCCATAAGACTAGAAGAGCTTTGGGGAAAATACAGTACACTTCAAGACTTGGCTAGGAGTGATTCCAGTTTCCTTCAGGGTGAGCAAGACCAAACACCATCAGAAGTTAAAATGCTCATCTTGCCAACAAAGTCAATGCATCTCAAAATCTTGAGTTCCCTCCTTTTTTTAAAGGTTTATTTAATTACTGCAGTGGGCTAAATCAGGGTCACAGTGTTTCTTGGTAGTCTGAAACACATCTACTTTGAAACACACATGGTTATAGGCTTACAAAAAAGAAGATACCTGTACCATTTCAGATCATTTTGAGTTTGCATCCCAATGTTACACATTATATACATCACAGAAGGCAGAACTATAACAAAACCGTTTAACATATAAAACAGGATTTTCCGCATTTTTTTTAACAATGTTGATTAATGAAATTATGAAAGATATGAATTACATTCCACCCATGAGGCCACTAGATGGCACTTTGGTCATTCGACCGTAATCAGTATCATAAAGGGTTTGAATATGTCCTGTTCCAAACCACCCTGTAACAATAGAGAGCAGCAGATCCAGAGATGCATTCTGAATAGAACCAGAGAGCACATTAGAAGCTGAGTACGGCTGTGAGCAGTGCAGCCCTAAAGCGTTGAGGTACACAGACTAATAATGCCCAAATGCAGTATATAAAGAGCTGAAGCTCTCTTTCTCCCATACACTCTCTCACATGTTCTCTTCTATCTATCTATCTATCTATCTATCTATCTATCTATCTATCTATCTATCTATCTATCTATCTATCTATCTGTCCTGTCTGTCTGTCTGTCTGTCTGTCTGTCTGTCTGTCTGTCTGTCTGTCTGTCTGTCTGTCTGTCTGTCTACCTCCCCTTCCCTCTCTCTGTGAGAGAATTACAGATCAGCAACAACGGTCTGAGAGTGATTCAAATGTGACTTGTGACAAGCCTTAAAATGTGTCTTGTGTTTCAATACTTTGTCTCTCTCTTAGAGCAGATGCAAGGACCTGATCAGGCATGGATCAGCAAAAGGAAGGCCAGGGTCATTACAATACTCAGAAAGTCAGAGGTTCTGATACAAAGAACACAAAAAAATTGTAATGTTGATTGATTGCAGATTGATTGCAAATGGCTGATTGATTGACTGACCCCTTCTTATACTGTAGATTCTCTGAAAAGGTATCAACATTTGTTTACAGACTTTACATGGTTGGTGTTAAATCCTACCATTTCCTTTCAATTCAGTGTTTCAGTCACATTGGAAAGTAGGCTATAGTTTTCCTTTGTTGTCAGATCCCAGAGATGTTGTGGATGGTGAAGGTCTGTACATATTGTCATTGCTAATATGATGGTAAGGAGAACTGCCACATCTCTAAGCGTCCAGGTTAGGAGACACACTCACAAACTGTTATTGATGCTGATTATCACTCTCTACCTAGGCCAAGGCCAGTCTAAGACCCAGACAAACATAGAAAATGCTGATTATCATTCTCTACTTAGGCCAAGGCCAGTCTAAGACCCAGACAAATATAGAAAATATGAAAAGTGTCATAGATCAATAGATGATCCATAGATGATCAATACTGTATGATGAACGATTCAGGACAGTTGAGGCCCACCGAAGCCATGCTTCCAAAATGCAGCCAGCAGAATGACATCAAATACCCGATGAGATACATTAGATCTTTACACATTTAATACGCAATGCAGATTACGGTTTTCTCTATTTTCATCAAGCTGTCATTTGATGCGCACAGGTAGCAGATACTCAGACGAAAGAGACATGACCCACAGTGGGGCAACCAACGGTGACAGCAACAGCGTCAATATAATAGGTTCCCTGCTTGCTAAACAGGAACTGACCTGGATCGTGCAGGTGTACTCCGAGTCATCCAGCAGCCTCACGGTACAGTTGTATTCTCGTTCCAGATTCCTGATGCTGCCACTCATGAAACGGCTCAGCATCTTCTTGCTCTGTGTCTGTGTATGGGACCACAAAAAACTGCACACAGCATAGATGTAATGTCACATCAACAACGTCCCTCCTCTTTGGTCCAACACCTGGGTGGCATACAGCGGTGGTTGAGCATCGTATTTCCGGTAGCCCAGATGTGATATCGCACTGAATGCTCAACGGCTGGGCAACCAAATAATGTATACTGTATCACTCAATGTGATAAAATGTTAGCCTGCTGCTGATGTCCAGTTAAACTGTTATCATACCTCCACACTCTTCATTGCTCTCTTCAGTCAAATGCTGCTGGGCGGGCCACGGACGAGTCTCTGAATGACGTATCTGCGCGCAAACGACAGTCAAAGCCGAGGAAATTGGCTACATTTCTGTGTGTAAACCACAGGTTGGTTCTCCGCGGGAGCAATGTGACGAATAGTAATTTCGAATCTCCCACGTTTCCATCAGAATGCAGGGCCATGCCCATCAGCTGAAATAATACGAATAGCCAGCAAGGACTGCTCGACCTGATTCGATGAGCTGCTCAGTTCAAGAGCTGTTTACATTGTATTTCAAATCGCACCGTATGCAAATGGTGCATCACGCGCTCGAGGAGAGCCGCTGGAAAGGAGGTTGGAGAGCGGGAGGTGTTCATCGTAGACTGTTTCATAATACAGAGAATGCAATAGTCATATTTTTCTAGATTCAACCTTTGAAATAACCTAGGGAATATGCAATGTCCATAACCACTGAGGTGAGGGAAAACAATGATAATGTAACTTATTATAGCCTAATATACCTATAATTGATCTCATCCGGGGTCTATAATGTATTGCATAGACTAGGCCTACTATTAGGATTGTCTGGTAATGCAATAGGCTATTGGCTCCCTCAGGTGGTGTGTAATTTCTTGTGCAGTCTGCTCTTGGTAGTCTTGAGCAGGTGGGCCACTAAACCACTAGGAGGAGCCGCCGGAAATGGTTGACATAACGGTATGTACCTGCCCTACCTGCTTTACCGTTATCTCAGTGTGCGCTTATAATAAGTAGAGGGGTGGATGGGATCGCTGATTCTTTTTAATCGATTGATTATTGGGATTAAGACAGAATAGGCTATCAACACATGTGGAATGCATGTAGCTGTAGGAGATGAATATATTAGGCTACACAACAGTCCTGTGAGTGTGAAGCTGTCAATCACTTATCAATTAGGCCTATCATTAATGAAAGACTCATGTTTCAACCAAGTTGTATTTAACCCGTAAGAGTCTAAACCCTGTCTATGTTCTACTAAGCTATATGGAAATGTTTTAAGAAGGTCATACCAAGGATCATTTAGCTATTTGGTTTTGAATTTTAAGACCCCTTGAAGTATAAAAAATATATATACACAAATTATTTGATGAAACATTTTATTTGGCCTTACTGCTATTAGCCCATACAAACACATTGAATGACAGATTCACTACATGGAACAACACCTAGTCCCCCCCAAAAATCTAAAGGAAGTTTGTTCTGAGGTGTCTGTCCTATATCTGAGAGATATAAGAAAGCTCAGGAAACATTTGTTATTTTTGTTTACATATATTTGACCCCTTAGTTTTGGCACTTAACAGTCTAACGCCTCGATAACACACCGACAGAGTAAAAAAAGAGTACGCAGCATCATCTGGGTATGTATTCCACAACATTTCAACTTTCACCTTCTGCTACCATTTCTGCCAAGCCGTCTACACATACAGTTTAATGCATATGTTCGATAAATCCAACCAATGCACCACACAGAACACACTGCAACTACCTCTGCAACGCAATGCTGCAAGGCAAACACAGCGTTCCATTGGAAAAGAATGTACTTCTGGTGTACCAAAATGCAAGGACTCTGTCGGTGTGATCAAGGAGTGAGCCCTGTCAAAGCCGGTGGGAGGGTTTTGTTCTACTAAGCTATATGGAATTGTTTTAATAAGGTCATACCGTGGATCATTTTGCTATTTGATTTTTAATGTTAAGACCCCTTGAAGTATCAAAAAGTATATATAAAAAAATGTGTAGAGGGTAAGCTAATCCTAGGTCTTTGCTAATGCTAACTTCTGGGATAGGCCTATGGTGCTGTTAAAATTCTGATATGTGTTCAACATTACATGAGTGGGCAAATACTTTTTAACAACAGGAGAAAACACATTTACCAATCATCATTCATGGACATGACAGCATGCTAGTAACACCTGTTTGTGATGGCATGCGGCAGTTGATTGGTTCATGGCACTGCAGAATGGGTGTGGTCACAAGCATAAATGTGACCCTGAGTGAGGAAGGGTGTCTGGGTGTTGTTCAGCTGTCCTTCCACAGGGTCAAGTCTTCTTCCTGTTTCTCCTTCTGGCCTTGGGAGTCAACACGGTCTGGGTGTGAATAACCAAGAGATGATGTCATAGATTCAAGTCCAAGCCCAGTTTCCACAGTGACCTGACCCCAGGCTGTCAAACATCAAAACAACCCTACCGGCTGGCTGGGGGGTAAGGAGCGAGAACAGGACTTGGCATCATGCTACCTGCGGGGGGTAAACAGCACTCCAATATAGCCTATATATAGTGCACTACATTTGACCAGAGGTCAGAAGTGGTGCATTACATAGGGAATAGGGTACTATTTAGGACATACCCCAGGACAGCCAGCCAATCACTCTGGCACAAGACGTCATGTCAACACCTAGCCGCTCCAATTAGCTTGGATCTTAACCCTCATGAGTCCAATCGAAACGGAACACCATGTTCCAATGTTCCATAGTTCCAATACCCTAAATGTGATATGTTGTATTTTAATCTTAGCCGATATGTATCCTGATGGAAGCCATTTGAAGCTAGACGCACTACTGTATATCTTACATAGCTTTTTGATTTCAGTCACACACACACAATGTTTATGAAAGCCTAGCAGTCTGAAAAGTCAGTGGAGTTTAATGTTCTGCTTTCACCAAACAGTAATTAATTGTTGGCCCACCTGGGTGCATGTGAGGATGTCTATAGGAGTGATAACACAGAAGTTTCATAGTAGTGTGCCACACGCAGTCTACTTCCTGCTCGTTTGCTAAAGGAACACTAGAGGGAAGTAGTGAAGCGTTCAGTACTGCGTAAACTCAGGCACCTGCTGTAAGCAGGGTATTTGTACTCTTTACAGAGAACAGCACCTGTTTGAAATGAAATTATTACATTTCTAAACTGTACAGAGAAGTGTATTTGTATCCAATGAGATATTGACTTGAGTGACTTTACACATCTGTCTAGCACAGTCATATTGTAGTAGGCCTACATTAATTATATCTATGGGCCTACATCTGAAGGGGCTCTGGTTGTGTTTAGCTGCTGTTGAAACTGCTGAGGCCTAGACATGACATAGGACACCATGATGATAAATGTATTCATTTGATCATAATTATGGGATCAGTTATCCTATATCCTGTATAGTTGACAGGCAGATAAGCATTACAACTTCTACCATTTCTAAATACTGTAGAAATCAACATGTTGTCTCATATCAGAACCAACATGATATCTTGTATCACAGCTGTAGAGTAAATCAAGTTACCTGGTTCTACATGACCTTGTAACAGAGTGGGAGGAAGCTGGGTGAAAGGTTCAGGGCCATGGGGTGTTAAAGGTCACTATTTACAATGTCAATGAAGTGGATTATGACCCCGCCGGCCAGGGTGGAATCAAGATGAAGTTACAGCGGCTCAGCCCCTTATCTACTACCACACCAGAACAGAAGTATTATATCCCAACAAGGTGACATAAAGAAGTCCTCCTTCCTCTTTAACAGCCACTCACCTTGTGATAACGTGATTTAATTGGCTGCTTTTTGGTTTCACTTATAGCGGCACAGTTTACTCATTATTTTGGGCAAGCACATTGCTCTATGCTGTCTTGCATTGATTGAAGAAGGCTTGTATAACCATTTTACAGTAATTCAGAATTGGATATTACCGTTACAGAGCGTATAAATTAGTATAGAAACATTCCTTATGAGGTTGCTGTCCAAAATTAGCAAGACATTGCCTTGTAAAAGAGTAAAAATGGGATGAACTCCAGAAAATGTTCATAAATATGTCAGTTCAATCAACAGAAACAGAAGCCGTTGAAGCAACATTTCGTCTGTCTTGTATAACTATTTTGGCATGGGATTATGTTTATGTAAAGGCAGTGACAATGGTGTTCCTGAACATCATTCACAGACATCTATAAATCTGTCCAACAAGGCTACAGGACGTTAGGATCTGCTATAGATAGCCCGGTATGACGCTACGCAATACAAAAACATGCTTTTCAAACCCACCATCTGATCCAGACCATGAGGTCAACACAAATAATAACGTAATGTCTGAGTATCAGGTTTCCTCATTTATGCAATGGGATAATTATCATAAATCAGCTTTAAATTCAATACAATTACAATAATGTGATTTTCTATTTCCATAATCAGTGGGCAAAACATATGGTGTAACAAAAGCTACTATCAGGTATGAAGGTAAGACCCAGATGCAGACAACGTCGAATTAACACTTGTTTAATAATCCAACAGGGGCATACAACAGACAGGTCAAGGCAGGCAGGGGTCTGATAACCAGAGGTGGAGCAACGGTACCGGACGGCAGACAGGCTCAGGGTAGGCAGCGGTCAATAATCCAGAGGTGGGGCAAAGGTACAGGTCGGCAGGCGAGCTCAGGGTCAGGCAGGCTCAGAGACAGGACAGGCAAGGGTCAAAACCAGCAGGGCACGAAAAAGAGAGACTGGAAAAAGCAGGAGCTGAGACACAAAAACTGGTTGACTTGACAAACAAGACAAACTGGCAACAGACAAACAGAGAACACCGGTATAAATACACAGGGGATAATGGGAAGATGGGCGACACCTGGAGGGGGGTGGAGACAATCACAAAGACAGGTGAAACAGATCAGTGTGTGACAGCTACTTTAGACGTCCACTATACCAACGATGTACCCAAGGCAGCCTCTGTGAGGTCAAAGAGGATATCAACCAAATTTTACATAATCTGAGACCCTTGTACAATCTGTCAATCTCTCTTTCCACACATCTTGTAGAAAATCCCTTCCATTACGTCATAGGCCAGGTGTTTCAGGGTCATGTGACATGGCCTCGTGGTCTATTGGTCTATGTAGGGGTTTCACACTGTGTTGTGCTCTGATCCCAGCAGCATAGCAGCATACACACCCCTCTAAGAATGTACAGCCAGGCACAGGCTAGCCGAGGGCCACCCTCTTTGTCCCTACCATGGCTTCTGACTGAGGGCTGTGAGCCAGCTGCTGTGTGTGTGTGCGTGCGTGTGTGTGTGTGTGTGTGTGTGTGTGTGTGTGTGTGTGTGTGTGTGTGTGTGTGTGTGTGTGTGTGTGTGTGTGTGTGTGTGTGTGTGTGTGTGTGTGTGTGTGTGTGTGTGTGTGCCCAGTTCATGTACGTCCGTCATCACAGGGTGGTGGTGGTGGGAGCAAGCAAAAGAGTGGAATAATTTAGCTTGATAATAAGCAGAGACACACTGCATCAACCTGCCATGTAAAAGACAGGGCCTGGAATTTACTGAGACACAGCAATGGAAAATAAAAAAATAGTCATTTAAAATAGCAGCGCAGGAGGCGCGTATGCATGTGTAACCTGATGACTGTCTATGCAGAGTAACATGGGAGGAATTTTGATTGGTATGTTTGAACTTGATTTAAGTGTCAGTCACTCAAAAATGTGGGAATTCATAGTGATGGTGCCAGTTACGTTCCCTAATCCCTAGTGCACTGAGATGCATGTTGAGTTGTCGGTATGCTGGAGAGAATGCAAGTTAAGGTGAAAAGTGTAATGTCCTTCTTTAGTTATTCTGATTTTGTTTTGAATTTGTTGTCCATTCATTGACTCACTAATGACCTAGAACCACACAAATGAGGCATCATGCACCACATTTTTGGAGGGGACACTGATGGCCAAATGTGATTTTTTTATTTGTACTTTTTGCGCAAAATGTATGATATTATGTGTATTTTCATTGTGCTCCGTCAGTTGGATGAGCAAATGGCAATGTACCACCCACACCCATAGACCTTGAAGGGACTATATAAGGCTGTTCTATTCCTATTGCTTTTCCTCTGGGGGTCTGACAGAACAGTGTCAGTCACAACACAATGAGAGCACAGGCAAGGACCAGGGTGGTCGAACAGTGTCATCACAGCTTAACCAAACAGCAGCACAACAGATGATGAAACTCACATCCACAACGTGCACGGCAATTCTGTGAAAAACTCTTGTTTACATGTTATATCAGTAGCATAAACATATCACTGAGAAGTAACCACAGCAAAACGTTCTATTGAATTTAGACTCACATTTGTCCAGTATGTGTCATATGCAGGATCAACAAGCTTGTTGCTGTGGAAGGTCAGTCAGTGTAACCAAACACTTTTATGTTTGGAAAGTGGGAGCGATGGGACTGGATGCCTGAATTTACAGCTCTTTTAAATTGACTTTTAAGGCTGGTGTCATCATTCTGATTGACAGGGTCATATGATACTTTAGCACCACAGGCTGTATCAAGCACTAAGCATGCACGCTGTTTAAGAGAAGAAAAAGCGCAGTCACCCATTGGGCCACATGAAAGACCCTCTGCTGTTTTAGAGGGCACGTTTTCCAATGGTAACCAAGTCACAAACTTGTGGTGGCCTAACTTGCTTAACCCAATTCGTAACATTTGGAGGACAACCAACTCTTAGATGGCCTTGTGGCTTCTGACTAAGCATTGTTCCATATGGATTTATCTCCTCCACAATGCTGGAACGGATATCATCAAAACTCTTTTCTACGCATTCTGTCCCAAATGGAGTTTTCCTTGTGGTGGTGGGGTATTGTACTTAAAATGGTTCGAAGGCTAGTTTTGGAAAATGTGATGTGCTCTTGTGCCTATTTGTAGGCCTGCTATAAATAGGTTTGGCAGGGTACGCATGCTCATGTTTGATTGGAAATTGCACAGTGCCTTGAGCCGGAGAGAGTGGTGGGTCCTTATACAAAGAGACAAAAGGAAAGCTATGAATGGTGAGTTTACCTCAGAGATCTGATGGAAGATAGCTGGTCCATGAATGATGATATAATGGATGTGTTACCAACTGAACATAACAACATACTTTGAACAAACATCTCTGTTGCTGATATCAGTCTCTATAGTATAAGGCATTACACTACAATTGATGAAGACAATAGAAGTGTTTGCTTTTTTTAAAACATGTTTTCAAGCTCATAAATATTTACCAAAAAAGGGCATCATCTTGATTTCGTATCTTGTTATTAAAAATAACTTATTGTCATCTTTATCTCTCTTTCAGCTGCTATCGCCCAGATTTAGACCATAACAGATTACAGCCACAGAAAACCTCATTTGTTTGGTGGGTGTACATCATCATCTGCTGCCTTCTCTGAGGAAGTTTCGCCTGGGAATTTAAGTTTGAAAGAGAAACTCTATCTGTTGGAGAATGAGTTCCAGGAGGCTGATGACACGCTCCTACTCTGCGGGGGACGGGAGGTTCAGCTCCCACAATGGAGATGATGTCATAGGGAGTAGCAGAGCCAGCAGCCGCAGCTATCTCTCTGATGTCAGGCCTGAAAACAGGTACACAACCCCTCAGCTCAACACAGGAACTATTACTGTACCTCAACAAGCAAAAAGAAAGTTAGAATATGTTTATTACCACATCCCTCTCCTTTTGAAGTGAAGTTTAACCATTGATTCAGCATAATTGCATTATGAGGTCTTAATAATAAAACAATAATCATTGAATTTATAATGCCCTTTTAAATGAAAATGATTGGATGGCTTGGATTGAAATGATTTCTCAGTGTGTTAGTTAGTTATAGATAGTTGTGTTAGTTATATTTACATAACATTTACATTTGAGTCATTTAGCAGACACACTCATCCAGAGCCACTTATAGTGCATTCATCTTAAGGTAACTGGATGAGTCAACCACATATCAAAGTCATTGTTGGTTTCCATGGTGTCGTTTACTGCATTTAGGACTGTTTGAATGGCCAGCTGATAGGCAACACTCACTACCGGCTCATAAAAAGCTATGACCATGAAGGTCAGCTCTCAGCTCTTTATAAATAAACTGCATCTCACTGCATGAGCCTGTGTAAAGGCAAACCGTCTTCCAAAATGCATCCTACAAATAGAAGAAACGTTTATGAAAATCCAATCTTCCTACTACTGGGTATGTCTACTTATGGCCAAGTGCGTGCTGCATAACTATCAAGTCAAGTGAAAACATGTATTCTTAATTATAATTCTGAAAATATTAATGGTACAGATAGTATCGTCATGTAGTACTTGCTGACGTCACTTAGTGTTTTTCCACTGTCAGTGGTTTGATTTTGTTTCACTGTAGACACTAGGCAATAGTCAGTCAAAATAAAATATCAAATAAACCATGGCCTTAGCAGCACCCTATCTTAATGATCTGGCCGAGAGACTGAAATAGATGATAACAACAGACAGAGTGACTAAATCTACACTTAAACACTCTGTTTATGGCCATGATTACAGGCATGATATCCACCAATTAAAATGTTGCACGCTATGGTGTATGGAGTGATAGTAGTTCCAACAGAAATGGAATCTGAATTCAATCATTTTCCATTCAAAATACATTTCTGAATACAAATGCAGTTTTTGTTGGCACTAACATCACTCAATAATGAGCCTTCAATACCTGCATTTTGTATTGAAAGCACTATAGTCATATAGAGTCATGTACAGTTGAAGTCAGAAGTTTACATACACCTTAGCCAAATACATTTAAACTGTTTTTCACAATTCCTGACATTTAATCCTAGTAAAAATTCTCTGTCTTAGGTCAGTTAGGATCACAACTTAATTTTAAGAATGTGAAATGTCAGAATAATAGTAGAGAGAATGATTTAGTTCAGCTTTAATTTTTTCCATCACATTCCCAGTCGGTCAGAAATTGACATACACTCAATTAGTATTTGGTAGCATTGCCTTTAAATTGTTTAACTTGGGTCAAACGTTTTGGGTAGCCTTCCACAACCTTCCCACAATAAGTTGGGTGATTGTTGGCCCATATCCCCTGACAGATCTGGTGTAACTGAGTCAGGTTTGTTGGCCTCCTTGCTCGCACACACTTTTTCAGTTCTACCCACAAATTGTCTATAGGTTTGAGGTCAGGGCTTTGAGATGGCCACTCCAATACCTTGACTTTGTTGTCCTTAAGCCATTTTGCCACAACTTTGGAAGTATGCTTGGGGTCATTGTCCATTTGGAAGACCCATTTGCGACTAAGCTTTAACTTCCTGACTGATGTCTTGAGATGTTGCTTCAATATATCCACATAATTTCCCGTCCTCATGATGCCATCTATTTTGTGAAGTGCACCAGTCCCTCCTGCAGCAAAGCACCCCCACAACATGATGCTGCCACCCTCAGGCTTCACGGTTGTGATGGTGTTCTTCAGCTTGCAAGCATCCCCCTTTTTCCTCCAAACATAGTGATGGTCATTATGACCAAACAGTTCTATTTTTGTTTCATCAGACCAGAGGACATTTCTCCAAAACGTACAATCTTTGTCCCCATGTGCAGTTGGAAACCGTAGTCTTTTTTTATGGCGGTTTTGGAGCAGCGGCTTCTTCCTTGCTGAGCGGCCTTTCAGGTTATGTCGATATAGGACATGTTTTACTGTGGATATAGATACTTGTGTACCTGTTTCCTCCAGTATCTTCACAAGGTCCTTTGCTGTTGTTCTGGGATTGATTTTCACTTTTCTCACCAAAGTACGTTCATCTCTAGGAAACAGAATGCGTCTCCTTCCTGAGCGGAATGACAGCTGCGTGGTCCCATGGTGTTTATACTTGCGTACTATTGTTTGTACAGATGAACGTGGTACCTTCAGGGGTTTGGAAATTGCTCCCAAGGATGAACCAGACTTGTGGAGGTCTACAATTTATTTTCTGAGGTCTTGGCTCATTTCTTTTGATTTTCCCATGATGTCAAGTAAAGAGGCACTGAGTTTGAAGGTAGGCCTTAAAATACATCCACAGGTACACCTCAATTGACTCAAATGATGTCAATTAGCCTATCAAAAGCTTCTAAAGCCATGACATCATTTTCTGGAATTTCCCAAGCTGTTTAAAGGCACATTCAACTTAGTGTGTATAAACTTCTGACCCACTGGAATTGTGATACAGTGAATAATGAGTGAAATAATCTGTAATAGTCTGTAATCAATTGTTGGAAAAATTACTTGCGTCATGCACAAAGTAGATGTCCTAACCGACTTGCCAAAACCATAGTTTGTTAACAAGAAATTTGTGGAGTGGTTGAAAAATGAGTTTTAATGACTCCAACCTAAGTGTATGTAAACTTCCGACTTCAACTGTATGTCTCATTACTGTAAAATTAATTTCATATGGATTAAAAGATGGGAATTTGATAACCAATTTGATAACCAATTAAATGTAATAACCAATTAAGGGCATTTGAAAACCAATTAAAAGCATGACAATTGGTGATAGTTTATGTAAGAACACTTCTTAGTCCATCTTCATTCATGCCAGAACGCCTATACATTGTGCCTGATAAGCTGCTTCTATTTGCTTCCTCTCTGCATAGCTACTCCAGTCACAGCTATTCTCAATACAGGCCATCAAGGTACTGTCATGTATTTGTTTCATGAAATTCATTTCAACTAACACCTGCACTTGCTATCTTTTAGCTTTTCTTTAGCCTGGCTTATGTTGCCTCACTGTCAAGACATTGAGGATGAAAGATGGAACAATGTGTGCTTGGTGAAATATGTTGGCTGATATTTGATTATAGTGATATTGGATTGCACCAGATATTGCATCACAAACTACATAACACCCATTTTGACCTCTGCAATTCTTAAGGAAAGCAAGACAATCCATGGAAATCAAATCACTAGGATATGGAATCACATTACCTTACAGTATGTAGGGTTGAATGTGTTGATAAAAATGTCTTTATATATTTTACAAACTATTGCATTTTATATTCCATATATTTTGGCTATCTTCCATTGCCTGCATAGAAGATTACATATTTAGAAAATAGCTTTGGCCCAGGTGAGAGACATTTCTTTACATTTGAAAACGTAACTAAGTGTGTTATGCAGGAGCACACTACATTGTGTTATGGCACATTTAACGGAGGAGACCCAGCCAACCTTTGAGACGACATTAAAGTCAAGAGCCGTATCTGAAACCTGTAGCATCAAGTTCACCTGTGAGGTGTCAGGTAAACTCTTCTCTGGTGTGTGAGTGGGCGCAATACGTTGTTTGTAACAGCTTACATACATTGTTGTTGTACTTGCTAACCACTATTATCTATCTGAAGATGTTACAGTAAGTGCGAAATGTAGTCTCTATAACTGTTTCTCTGTTTCTATTTGTCTTCAGGTCACCCCGCTCCAGAAGTGACATGGTATAAAGATGATTTACAATTGGACAGATACTGTGGACTACCTAAATACAACATTTCCCGCAATGGACAAAACCATTCACTGCACATTTACAAGTATGTATCAAGATCATAATTGTAATTTGTATTGAAGATGTTAAACGTTATCATATTGATGTCAGTTTGGTTTGTATTGATGCACACATATTATTTTAAAAATTGTGCAGCAACTGTATAATACAAGTATCTATAATTTGTTTTCTTTACAGTTGCACTATGGAGGATGCAGCCATCTACCAGGCGTCAGCCAGGAACAACAAAGGCATTGTGTCCTGCTCTGGAGTTCTTGAAGTGGGGACAATGAGTGAATACAAGATCCACCAGCAGTACTTCGCCAAGATCAAACTGAAGGCCGAAAACAAACGCAGAGAGCTGGAGGAGCCCAAGCCGTGGCACAAGGAGAACCACGGGTCTCCTGGTAGTCGGCAGGAGACACTGAGGACCATCAGTCCAGACCGGTCCCAGAGGAAGCGACGGTCCTCCATGGACCCCAGCCTCAGTGCCCCCAGCTTTATGGAGGATGAAGTGGTTGAGGAGAGCACTCAGGCTCATGCTGGGGAGGCAGAGGCTAGGCTACAGGACACACCTGTGGTGGGAGAAGAAAAACGGGAAACTAACAGGGCTGGGTCTTCGAATGTCAATGGACAGGCAGCCATTACAGAAAATAGCAGCAACAAAGGCCAGACGTATGTTTACGATTCAGTGCAGAAGTCTTTTGCTCCACACACACCAAAAGCATCACTGGCCAAGAAGAAGATAAAGATCTCCAATGGAGAGGATAGTGGGATGACGGCTGATAGCCAAGCAGGGAAGAAGCCTGAGGAGAGAGTGATGAGTGAAGAAGGAGAGGTCAGTGTGACATGCTGTCTGGTTGAGTCCTCACCCTCACTGGGGTCATCAGAAGAGGCCCTGGAAGTAGAGAGTGCTGTTGAAACTTCAGCCTCAAAGACAGAGAGTGGAAAATACATGAATCAGTCTGAGAGAGCCCCACTGAACAACACAGTGTCAGTAATGGAAGAAGTGAAGGTCCAAGTGAAGGAGAAAGTACCTGTACAAACCCCACCACACAACGGAGAGCCTAGCATCCTGTCTACTTCTACTGGGCACCTCTCTACAGGGGAAACCATCTCAGGGAATAAGAGTCAGAATGCTGGAGTGGCTCAGGTGACCCAAAAGGTTGAAAATAACAATATTATGGGGAGTCAGAGTACAGTTCCTCCTGTCACCTCATCACAATCATGTCCTTCAGCTAAACTAAAACCACAACCAAGTCCTTCAGCTAAAATAAAACCACAACCAAGTCCTTCAGCTAAAATAAAACCACAACTAAGTCCTCCTTCAGCGAAATCACAACCACAACCACGTCAACCAAGTCCTCATTCTGTGACGTCACAACCACAACCAAGCCCTTCAGCAAAACCACAGCCACAACCAAATCCTCCTTCTGCGAAACTACAACCACAACCACGTGAATCAAGCCCTTCAGTAAAATCACAACTAGGTCCCTCAGTAACACCACAACCACAACCAGATCCTCCTTCTGGGAACCTACAACCACAACCACGTCAATCAAGTCCTTCAGTAAAACTACAACCAGGTCCCTCAGTAACACCACAACCACAACCAGATCCTCCTTCTGGGAACCTACAACCACGTCAATCAAGTCCTTCAGTAAAACTACAACCAGGTCCCTCAGTAACACCACAATCACAACCAGATCCTCCTTCTGGGAAACTACAACCACAAATACGTCAACCAAGTCCTTCAGAGAAACTCCAAGCAAGTCCTTATGCGAAACCACAACCACAACAGAGTCCTTCTGCGAAACTACAACCACAACCACGTCAACCAAGTCCTTCAATGAAATTACAACCACAACCACGTCAACCAAGTCCTTCAATGAAATTACAACCACAACCACGTCAACCAAGTCCTTCCCCGAATCTACAACCACAACCAAGTTCCTCTGTCACACCAGTAACAACTCCACAGGAGTTGAGCAACACACCAGAGGACATTAAAACCCATCAAAACAACGTAACAGACAATAAGCCTTCTGTCCTGGAACACCTAAACAGCACCACTACTCCCCTAAAAGGTCAAATCGAATGCCCGGGGAAGGATTCAGCATCAGTGCTTGAGGTGCTAAACTCAGATACTTATTCCATCCATGGAACTGGAACTGCAGTTGAAGTTGCTGGGGAATCAGTGGAGTCAGTACTAACATCAACCTGTAAGAGCAGCGAGGCGGTCTCTGCCTTGCCTCAGCGTCTGTGTGAACAGTCAGGAGATCAGCTGTCTGTGGATGAAACAAGCACGTGCCTAAAGAATGTGTCTTTGTCTCGGCTGCCTGCGCAGCTGGATGGGGAGGTGAGTGTCTCTGCCCTGTCCCTATGAGCTCATGGAGCGCCTAACGTTTCCAAAACTCACCAGCCAGATCAGATCAGTAACACAAGCACCCACAGTGCTATTATTAGACTTTACAAGTATGCCCCTCTCTGTGTGATAAGACGTATGTGTAATGATGCATGTGATGGCACGGACAGCAGGTATATTACCACTGCTACATATCGAATGGCTGAAAACATGAATATAGAAATCACAGAGTACCTCAAGGCTTCTGTTGTGCTTATGATTTGTGCAATAAGGATTTTGGGAGGTCAACAATCTTAGCTTGTTTGACAGTGTGGGGCTTTAAGGTGACTGTGAATGGTCTTGGTGGTGGAAAACACTTGGTATGAGAGTGAAAAGCACAATGGAACAGATGGTACAGCAATGATGCCTTAAAAGGTTTTGGATTGGTCCAGACATAGAGGCAGAGAGCATGATGGGTAATATTTTTGCTATCCTTGAGAGTTGAGCTGCACTGTTATCCTCGTCTTTTAGTTATGCTGTTGGTCGCAGCCATGCAAACAGAGAGGAAGATGATGTCGTTTTTTGTCTCTCATCCAAAAAGTTGGAAATCATTTTAGTCATTGATTATTTTTTCTCTCCAAAGAAGACATTTATGATATCATACTATTTGGGCTTTTTGAAACACTGCATCCTCTACTGAACCCAAGAAAAGGAAGGTATGGAAACAAAGTACTGTGAAAATAGTGCTGAGAAGGAATTCTGTCCTCTCTGTTCCACCAAAGCACCCATTTGAATGATCCACATTACATTGTCTCCTCACTAAACCTAAAAATATTCCATGTTCAATGTCTGTCTGTGCTTAGTCCACTGTCATACACTCCACTGTGAACACTGTGAGAGAGAGAGAGACAGGTTATAAAGCACTTTCTTGTTTCAATGAAACCAAAGTAGGCCTACAATAGATTTTTGTACAATATGAACCTAAGACCATACTCTCCCTTCTGTACTTGTCATTGTAAATGTTCATGTACTCCCCATTTCAATATAATTTGTCAGTTGATTCCTCAAAGGGAATGCTCTATTATTTCACACAACACCATATTTTAGTTCTGTGATATTGAAATCAAAGTAGACGCAATGTGAATGGTCCTTTCAGTAACTCTGGACTTATCTCATTCCCTGATGGAGTGACACATAAGTCACACCGGAGCCAATCCCTCTGGTGCTAATTTCAGCTGACCAATTAGATCTGGTGCTTATTTCAAATGAGTTACATATCTCTTACTGTTATGTTTATCTAAGACTAAAGGAACATGAGCTCAGACCAGGAGTCAATCTCACAACAGATCCACATGCACTCTGCACCTGGTCGAAACATTAGACTACCTCGTCCTGTACTGTGGGACTGCACTGTGTTTGTGAGGGTATTGTTCATCTCTATGGCTCATCAAAGCACCTATTAAGTGAAGTAATAATCATATCATAATCAAATGAGTGCAGCTTAACAACGCTACACCACCAGTAGCACTATTAGACAGTATTCAAATCTTTCTATCTGAGGGGTTGAACCTGTCTGAATTATAGTGATTTGACTACAAGCCATAGCTGTCAAGTCAAGAACAGTTTGTGAGATAGTAACAGAGTTATAACTGGGAAACAGGATTGCTTCATCCATTGACCAAGTTCCAGTTAGTAAATATGTCTGAGCACTCAGTACTTAACACAAGAGCTCCAAATTGAAAACAAGATTAATTCGTTAGATACATTACATGACCAAAAGTATGTGGACACCTGCTTGTCGAACATCTCATTCCAAAATCATGGGCATTAATATGGATTTGGTCCACCCTTTGCTGCTATAACAGCCTCCACTCTTCTGGGAAAGCTTTCCACTAGATGTTGGAATATTGCTGTGGGGACTTGCGTCCATTAATCTACAAGAGCATTAGTGCGATCAGGCACCTGTCTTTGGTGATTAGGGCTGGCTCGCTGTCGGCGTTCCAATTCATCCCAAAGGTGTTCGATGGGGTTGAGGTCAGGGCTCTGTGCAGGCCAGTCAAGTTCTCCACACCGATCTCTACAAACCATTTCTGTATGGACCTCGCTTTGTGCACGGGGTATTGTCATGCTGAAACAGGAAAGGGCCTTCCCCAAACTGTTGCCACAAAGTTGGAAGCGCAGAATCTAGAATGTCAATCTATGCTGTAACATTAAGATTTCCATTCACTGGAACTAAGGGGCCTAGCCCGAACCATGAAAAACAGCCCCAGACCATTATTCCTCCTCCACCAAACTTTACAGTTGGCACTAAGCATTCAGAAAGGTAGCGTTCTCCTAGCATCCGCCAAACCTAGATTTGCCAGATGGTGAAGCTGCCAGATGGTGAAGCATGATTCATCACTTCAGAGAACGCGTTTCCACTGCTCCTGTGTCCAATGACAGCGAGCTTTACACCACTCCTGCCGGCGCTTGGCATTGTGCATGGTGATCTTAGGCTTGTGTGCGGCTGCTCGGCCATGGAAACCCATTTCAGAAAGTTCCTGACGAACAGTTATTGTGCTGACGTTGCTCCCAGAGAGAGTTTGGAACTCGGTAGTGAGTGTTACAACCGAGGACAGACAATTTTTACGCGCTACACGCTTCAGCACTCGGTGTTCCCGTTCTGTGAGCTTGTGTGGCCTACCACTTCAAGGCTGAGCCGCTGTTGCTTCTAGACGTTTCCACTTCACAGTAACAACACTTACAGTTGACCTGAGCATCTCTAGCAGGGCACAAATTTGACGAACTGACTTGTTGAAAAGGTGGCATCCAATGACGGTTCCATGTTGAAAGTCATTGAGCTCTTCAGTAAGGTCATTCTACTGCCAATGTTTGTCTATGGAGATTGCATGGCGGTGTGCTCAATTTTATACACCTGTCAGCCACGGGTGTGGCTAAAATAGTCAAATCCGCTAATTTGAAGGGGTGTCCATATATATACACTACCGTTCAAAAGTTTGGGGTCACTCCGGGATGCTGGTCTTCTAGGCAAAGTTGCAAAGAAAAACTCATATCTCAGACTGGCCAATAAAAATAAAAGATTAAGATGGGCAAAAGAACACAGCCACTGGACAGAGGAACTCTGCCTAGAAGGCCAGCATCCCGTAGTCTCCTCTTCACTGTTGACGTTGAGACTGGTGTTTTGCGGGTACTATTTAATGAAGTTGCCAATTGAGGACTTGTGAGGTGTCTGTTTCTCAAACTAGACACTCTAATGTAATTGTCCTCTTGCTCAGTTGTGCACCGGTGCCCCCCACTCCTCTTTCTATTCTGGTTAGAGCCAGTTTGCACTGTTCTGTGAAGGGAGTAGTACACAGCGTTGTATGAGATCTTCAGTTTCTTGGCAATTTCTCGCATGGAATAGCCTTCATTTCTCAGAACAAGAGACTGACATGTTTCAGAAGAAGGTTCTTTGCTTCTGGCCATTTTGAGCCTGTAATCGAACCCACAAATGCAGATGCTCCAGATACTCAACTAGTCTGAAGAAGGCCAGTTTTATTGCTTATTTAATCAGACCAACAGTTTTCAGCTGTGCTAACATAATTGCAAAAGGGTTTTCTAATGATCAATTAGCCTTTTAAAATGATAAACTTGGATTAGCTATCACAACGTGCCATTGGAACACAGGAGTGATGGTTGCTGATAATGGGCCTCTGTATGAATACTTATAAATACATACTGATTTTTTTTTTTTACTAGTAAAACACATCTGCAGGCGACAGAGCTTTGCACATTGTGGATGTAGTCTTTAACACTTACAGCAGTCTCTTGTGTGACTTGTTCATAAGATAACGCTTTTAAGCTACACCCTGGTTTTTGATGTGTATATAACAATGATGTGTGTTTATGTGTCATGGATATGACTGCAGCAAAGTATTTACAGAATGGAAATCTGTCTCTGCTTGTATTGTGCCTCAAGGTTACACAGAACCACAGACAGACAGAGAGAGAGTGGAATGGAACACCTGTCGGGCAAGAACCTGTAATACTAACCATCCGGAGAAAGCTGGACGGACAATCACCTTCGCCACGACAACGTTCTCCATCATCATCGGACAGAGAAGTCACAGCAAATGCCAACAAACGGTCTCCTACTTTGCACAATCCTCCGAGCCAATCGGCCTCTGACAAAATGACGCAGGGCACACAGGATCATTCCAGGGGATCAAATGAGAGCCATACATTACCTTTTACAGAGCCACTAAAGTCACCCCTGGAAAGCCCGGGTGTTAGTGAGAAAACCTTGGGGTGTACTGTTTCCTCAGTAGGCCAGCAAGGCCAAGTTGAGATAGCTATAAAAACTGTTGGTGAGACAGAAATACAAGTTGAAGTACAGGGTAATAATTTGGCTGAGTTACATGCACAGGGAGGCAGTTATGAGAGAAGAGCTGACATGGAAACTGTTTATGATGTTAGCAAAGTTCAGGAAGGTGAAATTGAAAGACTTACGAAAGCACCTGAAAAGAAAACCGTTGAAAGTATAGCAGTGTCTGTATGGGATGAGAAGAGTATACCTTTGTTGAAGATAGCAGAATGCCAAGATCTTTCTCTAAAACCCCGCTTTCAGCCTATTATTCCAGATACATCACAGACGGTTGGCACAACAACAAGTGTCCCAAACACAAACATCTCAGAGCCACAAACAAAAGCCCCAACACCTGTAGCCAAAGTAATGTCTATTGCCGAGCTTTTAAGGTCACAAATGGAGAAAAGTGCCCCTACAGCAGTAAGTCCAGTGCCACCCATTTCAGATGCACCCATTTCAGTGGCACCTATTTCAGTAGCTACCATTTCAATGCCCCTTGTACAAAGTCTAAACACAGACCAACAACCTAAATGTCCCCCATCAACTGACATACAGGATGTGAGAATGCAAAGTCCAGAGTTGAGGATGGATGAGACAGAATACAGGCAGGAACCTGAGAAAGACACTTGTAAGAAGGAAACCGATACGTCTGTCGGTTCTATTTCAGCTTCAAATGCACAATATAGATTTAATACCTCTGAACCAGAACGAGTTGAGTCCCCCATAGTTAGTCCTATGACTGAAGCCTCACCTAAAGCTTTTGTAATTCCTCCTATCTCTATTGTTGACATGGATGGCACTTTGGAGAACAGTAATCCTCCTGTATGTATAGTAACGGACATTGAAAGTGTCATGGATACAGACCAGGAGCATCTTTTGGATCATAATGCTGATATTAGTCTGGCTGCGAATAAGGATGGTCAAAAGGAGTCTTCTCTTGTTACTCCAGAGCAGAAGTCCTTGGACATTACAGTTCCTCCTACATCCATCTCATCTGTTACCTTCACTGCAGAGAAACAACAAACACTAGAAAATACAATCAAAGGGATGGATTCTTCACACTCACTGCCTCCAGTGTTCAGCAGTCAACATGGCAGAGACAAAAGGTGTGCTTCTCCCACTTCGGAGCATTCAACAGAATCTAGTTCACTTCCTAGTGCCACTGAGAACCAAAGTTTTTCTACAAAAAATACAGGATTTACAAACAACGTTGCAACCCCGACATTGCAACCTGTCAGTGAAAAACGGAGAGACTCTTCACCAGATACTGGTATGATTTTAGGTCGGAGTGAAGCATGCAAACCTGATGTTCCTCAGCCTGCTCCTCAGACTGTACGAAAGTTTGATACCAAGGGTTCCCCAAGTAGTGAGACACAAGGGTCAGTATCTGTTCCCACCATTCCGTTGGATAGCAAAAGCTCTCCATCCAAGGAGGTGAAAGTTGAGGAATATTCAAAGCCAGACTCTTCAACATCTGTCTCAGTCACTGAAAGCAGTACTGGCCTGCTGAAGGGATCAGACAGTGTGTCCCCCATGCCCTCAGCCACCCCACAGGAGCTGGCCTCCGGCGCTAGACGCAAAATCTTAATCCCGAAACCCAAAGGAGAGGACCCTGAAGCTGTTGCTTCACCCACTGACACCCAGAGCCCCCAGAGAGAGGAGGTCCTCCGGATGAGCTCCAGGCTATCCCCAGAGTCCTCCTCTCCCATGTCCCCTGGTCTGTCCCGCAGGTCGCCCCTGCTGCAGCCCCCCAATGGCCAGCGCACCCCTCCAACAGAGAGACGCTCCCCACTGCTCAGTAGGAGGAAGCTGGCTCCAACACCAGAGACCCTCAAACAGAGCCAGGAACCTGCCCTGGAGACAACCGACACTACCAAGACTGAGGAGAAACCAGCTGAGAAGGACAAGCATAACCCATTCAAAGGTAAACTCCTTTCAAGATATGACAGCTTAGTGTAAAAGAAAGGGGTGGCTGATGTTGGCATACTTTTAGAGAGTAGCTAGTCTTATTCAATTAAATTAACCATTGGAGTCAGTGTAGTTTCTTTGGCTAAGCTCCAGTAGGGAGTGCTATTGAAAGCCTTCGTGCTTCCTCTGTTTGCTTTGACACTGTCACGAGATGGAGCGTCAGTTATAGATATAGAATTAATAGAACTGGCTTGCACCCTCTAAACCTGCCAATTTGACTGGGGATGCTTGTTCTATTCATTCTGTTTCTATGGGGCCAGCTACTTGCCAGGTGGGATTAAATGGAGGCTTAACTGAAATAGTATCCATATTACTTAAAGTTAGGAAGCTGAAACATAAGAAAGTGTTTATCTTTACCTAGTTGTGCCTGTCTGTTGGGAGTCCCTCTCTTACTGGCACTAATCTCTCTCTCTCCCCTCCTCTCTTTATCTCCCCCCCTCTCTCTCTAGCTCCTCAGGTCATCAGGAAGATTAGAGGAGAGCCCTTCTCAGATGCGGCAGGACATCTGAAACTGTGGTGCCAGTTCTTCAACGTTCTTAGTGACTCCACAATTAAGTGGATCAGGGATGAGGTGGAGATCGCTGAGGTTAAAAGAAGGTGAGTCCTCCATACAGGCTGCCTTGATGTGAAATGCTGTAGCCAAAATTTGGAAAATAGTGTTCATAAAAGGGATTCAACAATAAAATAATCACGATCAAAGACGGTTTTCCTGATGGCAACAATGTAAAGGGGTTGTAGAGACACCATGTGGCTGAGAAATTCTATAGTTAGATCTTTCTGAAACTCTGTTTATTTTGCTGTTCTGCATCCCTGACTCCTGTGTATTTCCCAGTGCAGGAGATGAGACTCAGGTAGCGTTGGCTATTGTCCAGACATCCAGCAGAGACTGTGGAGTTTATGGCTGCACCATAACTAATGAATACGGGACAGACACAACAGACTTCCTACTGAGTGTTGACAGTATGTACACTAGTGTCTCAGTTCAATCTCTGAAGTTTGACTTGTTTCAACACGTTATCTCCTATATCTTTATATCTCTTATCTTTCATTCTGTTGACTAGAATCTATTTTTTGCAGTTCTCTCTGGCGTGTTTAATCTCCTATATCGTTCAAGTTTTATTTGTCACATGCACAAGTACAGTGAAATGCTAAACTTGCAAGCCCTTCCCAACAGTGCAGTATTCAATGTCAAAATAGTATAACAAAAAACTGAAGAAATAAGAGAGGAAGCAAAAGAAATAGAAGAATGTAAGTTATATACAGGGTCAATGCCAGTACCACATTTACAATGTGTAGGAATACTGGAGTAGTTAAGGTTGATATGTACATGTAGGCAGGGATCAGGAGAAAGTGACTGGTAGCAGGTTTAATAATAATAGTAAACAATATGGCAGCTGTATAAGTGGAGGGTGGGTGTGTGCGTGGTGGTGAGTGTGTGTATATGAGTGTGTGTGGGTGTTAGTGTGGGTGTGTGAGTGTGCAAGAAAGTCAGTGTAGGCGTGAATGGTGGATATACATAAACTGGGCTGAAAAGTGACTAGTAGCAGGAACCGATCGCTGCCTGCACCTGCCCGCCCATCCAGCGTCACTTCTCTGGACGGTTCTGTCTTAGAATTTGTGGACAACTACAAATACCTGGGTGTCTGGTTAGACTGTAAACTCTCCTTCCAGACTCACATCAAATATCTCCAATCCAAAGTTAAATCTAGAATTGGCTTCCTATTTCGCAAAACAAAGCATCCTTCACTCATGCTGCTAAACATACCCTCGTAAAACTGACCATCCTACCAATCCTCGACTTCGGCGATGTCATTTACAAAATAGCCTCCAATACCCTACTCAACAAGCTGGATGCAGTCTATCACAGTGCCATCCGTTTTGTCACCAAAGCCCCATATACTACCCACCACTGCGACCTGTACGCTCTCGTTGGCTGGCCTTCGCTTCATAATCGTCGCCAAACACATTGACTCCAGGTCATCTACAAGACCCTGCTAGGTAAAGTCCCCCCTTATCTCCGCTCACTGGTCACCATAGCAGCACCCACCTGTAGCACGCGCTCCAGCAGGTATATCTCTCTGGTCACCCCTAAAGCCAACTCCTCCTTTGGTCGTCTCTCCTTCCAGTTCTCTGCTGCCAATGACTGGAACGAACTACAAAAATCTCTGAAACTGGAAACACTTATCTCCCTCACTAGCTCTAAGCACCAGCTGTCAGAGCAGCTCACAGATCACTGCACCTGTACATAGCCCATCTATAATTTAGCCCAAACTACTACCCCTTCCCTACTGTATTTATCTATTTTATTTATTTTGCTCCTTTGCACCATATTATTTATATTTTAACTTTGAACTTTCTTCAAATAACAAATCTACCATTCCAGTGTTTTACTTGCTATACTTTATTTACTCTGCCACCATGGCCTTTTTTGCCTTTACCTCCCTTATCTCACATAATTTGCACACATTGTATATAGTCTTATTTTTCTACTGTATCATTGATTGTATGTTGTTTTACTCCATGTGTAACTCTGTGTTTTTGTATGTTGTCGAACTGCTTTGCTTTATCTTGGCCAGGTCGCAATTGTAAATGAGAACTTGTTCTCAACTTGCCTACCTGGTTAAATAAAGGTGAAATAAATAAATAAAATAAAATATAAATACTTAGCATCTCGCAAGCTCTTATTCTTTGTACTCTGTCTTTTTTGCAGTACTCTCTGGCATGTTTCTGCGTGAGGATCAAGAAGGTAAGATTACATTTGTCTATTATTTGTTAGGATTTAATTGGTGTTCAATACTGTCCAGTCACACCCCATCATTTGCCTTGCGAGGCACCTGATCCCCAAGCTTACATGAATGGTTAGTGCCGTTCAACTAGCCATTCATGTAAGCTTGCAGGATCAGGTGGCTCACGATGCAGCCTCATAATACCACTTCCAGTGCATTATAGTTGATGATGTTACTATCTTTCCTCTCTACAGTGGGAGAGGAGATAGAGATGAGTCCACTACTGTTCACCAAGGGCCTGGCTGACTCTGGCGTCTGGGGAAGTAAGTTCTTTGGGCGTATCATGATGGAGGAGGCCCATATAGGAGAGGGCTGCTCCCACAAGGCCTGCAGAGTGAAGGTCATCTATGGGCTGGAGCCAGTGTTTGAGTCTGGGACCACATGTTACATCAAGGTGAAGAGCCCCATCGCCTACTACGGAGCCAAGGAGGAGAGCAACCTCGTCGAGAGGAACCTGGCAATCACTCAACAGGTGAAGGGTTTTACTTATTTTACATAAAGTAAATGTTTAAAGAGAATCAATGGAAATTGGGCCAATGTAATGATATTATTGATGTTATGAAAGGAATCACAAAAACATTTAATCAAAGCTCTGATCCCTAACCCAATTAAAGTTTTTCTGTCTGATCATGAATGCAATCTTCTTTCTAAAAGGAATGTAGAATTCAGAACATCGCTCGTGAATACTGCAAGATCTTTGCTGCGGAATGTAGGGTGATAGGAACCTTTGGAGAAGCGCTGGAGTGAGTGAGATCATCAAAATGATACAAACTTACACATAAAAACAATGTTTTTTCATATTATTTCACTACTTTGTTTAGTCTTCTGTCATACCACAGTGTGTGTATGTTCTTGGTTACACAGAGTGATCCCAGTCCACCTTATGTATCGGCCTGCCAACAGCATTCCCCATGCTACAGTGGAGTCTGACCTGAAGGGGGTCTATCTGAGGTACTGTCTGATGGACGCTACAGGCCGGCTGGTCATGAGAACTGGCTCAGAGGCGGCACTGAAGTGTTGTGCTCTGCAGCACTGGATCCTCCAGTGGACCAATGGAAACCTGCTGCTCACTCGGATGGAAGGTACAGTGTCCATCGTCTCGGATGACTAACTCTAGCAGGACAATGCTTTGGCTGAATAACAGAACAGGTGAAATTAACTGTAATTGTGATTGTGCTGCAGGTGTTGACTTCAAGATCACAAATGTTGGAATTTCCATCAAATCGAAAGGGTTGGTAGGCCTATAATTTATTCTGTTGTATTTTCTGAACATCGTGTTCTAGAGATATTCATGACTACATAGACCATTTACAATTACAATACTGTAATAACAAACTCTGGCACGAAGCTCTGTCAACAAACTGTTCCTTTACTCATCTGTAACATTGAAACTGTTGTTATTATTCCAGGTACCAAAGTCTCACGATCACAGAGAACCCCAATGTGTTTGAGCAGTTTGTCTCTCAGCACCAGTGTAACTCCTACTGCGGCCTCCTCAGCCTGAGGTCCCTGAAGACACAGGACTCCCTGCAGACCCCAGCCAAACCCAAGGGCTCCAGGAGCCCCCTGCTCCACCGCAAGATGGGCGGCTCCTCCAGGTATGAACCACTGCCATTGTGCCCTTCAGCAAAGCACTTAAAGGACAACTCCACCCAAAAACTATTGTTTGGTATTTGTTTCATTAGTCTTTTGTTGATATTGTCCCAAAATGTTTTGCATGTCAGCAATCAAGTTTTCAAGATGTGTAACGTTCAGAATACAGAAATCTGTCCCGAATAATGCATGTTGCACCATATGATACAAACGCAGCATCAGAGGATGCAAAATGCATCATTCAGGCAAGATTTCTGTATTTTGAAAGTTACATATCTTGAAAACTTGATTGCTGACATGCAAAACATTTTGGGACAATATAGACAACGGACTAATGAAACAAATACCAAAAGATAGTTTTAGGATGGAGTTTTCCTTTAACCCCCAAATCCTCTCCATCCAAGGGTGCTGCGCTGTGGCGGACCCTGTAACCTCTCAACGTGTGTGTCTAGGGGTGTTATTAAAAAGCTAGAAGTCGAATTTCTGTGCTAGCCAAATTGATTAATAAGGTACTTATTCTATTCAGTCCCCAGCCCTCCAGGAAGGCCACAGGAAGCCCCCGGCTGATCAGAAAGCCAGCACAGCCAGAGGACAGCAAAGCTACCGCCAAGCACAAGGCCATTGATGTCCCCAATGTTGTCCGAAGTTAGAATGGCTTCATCGGCCGTAGAAAGCAAGCAACTGCTTTTCTCAATAAAGACAATAAATACTGAACCAGATATGGAATTACTGCCAGACTTGTCCTCCCACCTACAGAGCTTTCGGGGAGCTGGGAGCCGGTCTGGGATGAAAGGCTGGTGACCCTTCCTCCAAGCTGTGACAGACAGACAGACAGACAGACAGACAGACAGACAGACAGACAGACAGACAGACAGACAGACAGACAGACAGACAGACAGACAGACAGACAGACAGACAGACAGACAGACAGACAGACAGACAGACAGACAGACAGACAGACAGACACAGAGCCCTGGGTCCCAAAAGAAAGATGAGATCAGAAGGAGAAAGAGAAGGCCAGGTGAAGGAAGAACTTGAATGTTTCCAGAAATGACAGAGGCTTCATCCACATCTTTTAATGAATTCTGTGTTAAAATAAACAATGAAATGCCACCTCAGTTTTAATGGGCATGTCGCCTCTGTTGCCAGAATCGGAGACAATGAAATGAATGACTACACTAGTATGTCCTTCAAATTATTAAATTACACATTAATTTCACTAATGAATACATTCTTCATTTATTAAGTAGATCACATAAAATTTTATGCTAAAGCTTTCACATTATACAGGGTAGACTACCTGGATTCCTATTGCATATTAGTAATAATTCGGAGTAGTAATTCACAAGGTTAGCACGCCAGCTCGATTCAGGTCCCAACAACATGAACATCTAGGGAAAATACATTTAAAGGGATTGTTGAGGAGTTAAAGGTTATCTTCAATGGTGCACTGTGCTCACGATAATAGTTCTGTTAAGAAAACTATGCCCTAAGAATGTACCGTATATTGTATTCCATGACACTGTGAATAAATACGTGGTGCTTTTTATACTGTAAATGTGCCTACGTTTTCATGTTGCAGTGTATGACATTCATAGAAAATGCTCACTGGATGCAATGGCTGTAAATTAAAATGAAATATATTGAAATTAAGCCTCTTATTGACCAGGGTGTGTTTTTCTCAAGGAATTTTGAGTGCTACCCTTGGAAACCATTTGACATGTAATGTATCTCAGTCATAAATAATGACGTGGGCTAGCTGCTATGTCACTTGCTGTAATCTGACATATAAGTATCTGACATTACAGATGTAGGATTGTAATTTGGTTACCCTGTTGCAGGAGAACTTTCCTGCAATGCAGGAAATGTACCACTTGGGTAATGATTTACCTTGACGACATATCCATAATCTATAAGCATTTCATGAATGTGTTATAACAGATCCCAACCACATTATTAAAGGTTAATTCAATATATCCATAGCCTATCTATAACTTAAGTAATGTCATGCTATACAAGAGCTCATATTTAGGTATCTTAATAGATCCTCATTACAATGACAGTATAGGCCCGTGACTTACCTTTTGCTTCTTCGTCTCACTTAGCTCAATTGTACATGAAGATCCCCAAAGGCTTGAATCCTGACGGTACATTTTACGGATCAAATGATGTAGTTGAGGGTAAAGGTGTCTTGGTTCACCAAACCCATGGTTCGAATCATATTGCGGTTTTGGGGTTACGGTTCAGTTTCAGTACAGCGGAAAAAATTGATTTCAACAGTTACTGCAGTTTTAATTTGTTTTTATTTGGGAAAATACGCTAAATTAAAAAGCACTCTATTTGTGGCCAAAGTCCAGTTTCTGTGAAATCATTCACAATGTTTCTGGCATTGTCTGTTGTGACAGGGATTGTTAGGTTGGGCCTCAAGTAGAGGTCTAAAAAGTTGGACACGATCCGAAATTAGACTTCAGGCTTTCCCACCCGGAGTAATATGCATAAATAAATGTTTCAATTCAGAGACCCGCTCCGAATAGACCTGAGGACATGGTCGGATCCGAGTGAGGGAAGTAGCAGAAAAATATATTTTTAAGCTACTTTAATCAGAGCTGATTAAGTGCAAAGGAGACCAGGCGGAGGAGAGGCCTTGCAGTGTGTGTACTTTGAGTGAGTGAAACAGGAGCAAGGAGGGAGGGAGAGGCAGCAACCAACCGAGCTGACTTGTGCTAGTAGACTAACTTCTAGCTTTTCATAGCTAGGTTATTTATCTCCCAATATGATTACGTAGTACCTGTCTTGACTGCATCAATACGAGAGAAGCTAGTTGGCTAAGATAGCTAACTACCCCTTACAAAAATGAATTTGTTGCTGCAAACTTCCCGCAAGTTTGTGGCAAATTTTCTGCAAACTAAATAGTGTGCAACAAAATGTTGCCAGAAGTTTGAAAATGTTTGCCACTAGTGGTGAATCTGCAGCAAACTTTTGGCAACAATAATATTTACTACCACTAGTGGCAAACAGTTGATGACCAATCAAGGGGATTCAAAACATCTGTTGGAAATTGTAAACCAAACTATCTAGCTAGGTACAGTACCTACCAACATTGTCTGGTGAGTGTGTAACTTATTAATTAAACTTTAAAATTGTATTAGCTAAATGATGCCTAGTTAGCAATGTCATGTTTTATCAGATAGAGTGAAACATTTGTTGATACCAGTTTCATTCTGTCGGCGCCACTGACTGACTGGCTAGCACTTAGCTAGCTAACGTTAGCTATCATATTTGTGCACAATTCATATGATTGGTAGCTAACTAATGATTCGTTTTTTTAGGTGAACACATTGCTGTCTTTTAATAACAATATGCATGTCAATACAGTGCATTCGGAAAGTATTCAGACCCCTTCACTTTTTCCACATTTTGTTATGTGACAGCCTTAATCTAAAATCGATTAAAGAAATAGAAATACTCATCACTCTACACACAATACCCGATAATGACAAAGTGAAAACAGGTTTTTAGATTTTTTTTCAAATGTATTAAAAATAAAAAACAGAAATACCTTATTTACATAAGTATTCAGACCCTTTGCTATGAGACTCGAAATTGAGCTCAGGTGCATCCTGTTTCCTTTGATCATCCTTGAGATGTTTCTACAACTTGATTGGAGTCCACCTGTGGTAAATTCAATTGATTGGACATGATTTGAAAAGGGACACACCTGTCTTTATAATGTCCCACAGTTGACCGTGCAAAAACCAAGCCATGAGGTTGAAGGAATTGTCTGTATAGCTCAGAGAAGATTGTGTCGAGGCACAGATCTGGGGAAGGGTACCAAAAGATTTCTGCAGCATTGAAGGTCCCCAAAAACACAGTGGCCTCCATCATTCTTAAATGGAAGAAGTTTTGAACTACCAAGACTCTTCCTAGAGCTGGCTGCCCAGCTAAACTGAGCAATCAGGGGAGAAGTGCCTTGGTCAGGGAGGTGACCAAGAACTCGATGGTCACTTTGACAGAGCTCCAGAGTTCCTCTGTGGAGATGGGAGAACATTGCAGAAGGATAACCATCTCTGTGGCACTCCACAGGCCTTTATGGTAGAGTGGCCAGATGGAAGCCACTCCTCAGTACCTACCTGGCCGGCCAACCGGACCTAGCTGTCTGGCTGGATGGATGGACCTAGATTTCTGGCCGGCCGGCCAGCTTGACCAACCTATCTGGCCGACCGGTCAAGATAGCTAGGTAGCTAGGCCCGGCCAGCTGGTCCGCCAGATAGCTAGGTCCGGCCAGATAGGTAGATCCGGCCAGCCAGATAGCTAGGTCCGGCCAGCCGGGCTGGCAAGATAGCTAGGTTTGGCTGGCCAGATAGCTAGTTCAGGCCGGCTGGCCAGATAGCTAGGTCCGGCCAGTCGGCCAGCCAGATAGCTAAGTCCGGCTGGCCAGATAGCTAGGGCTGACTGATATCTGAGAAGGCAAAGTCACATCGCGTTCTGTCATCACGATGCAATAACATACAGAACCACCGGAGCTATGGATAGTAAGGCTACATTAGAGCTGCACTCCACTGATAATAACCTACTTCATTCTTAATCATTCTAATATTTCAGGTCAAAAGAGCAAACATAATTGCTGTAAGACATTCACTTGAAGAAACATCAAATTGAGAGAAATACTGCAATTTCAGTCAAAAGGGAAGATAATTCCCTTGTTCATGGATTGGGTATGTCTGACAAAGAGTAGTACAATATGTAATGTATGACACTGTACTACTAACTCATTTAGAAACCAATGGGTTTATAGATTCAAATAGTCAGTGCACAGCTGCTCAAGTAACTGTGAATTATGCCAGAAACCACATACATACTCAGCACCTCAAATTAGCAGCACCTCAAGTGTTCGTATTCTGTACACTAGATGTCAGCATAGCACAAACAGAGATAATTTGCTCAAGTAAAACAAAAATTGAGTGGTAGTTACTTTTCTTATATTACAAAAGCACTTAAATATTGTTTTGTATAGTTTCTATAGATCAGCAGTGTTTGGGAAGAAATGGCCCAAGTTCATCAATGTTATCATTCATGATTCCCTGTGGTTTTATGAGAGAGAGTGAGAGAAAGAGAGAGAGAGAGAGAGAGAGAGAGAGATGAGCGATGGCTGCACCCCAATGTGAACCTCTTGTGGCGGAGCTCGGGCTGAGTGTACTACTCCCCCCCCATCCTTGCTTGGCGACTTATTGTATACGCACACTTGTGATGTCATAATTCCGTCATTCAGTGAGAGAGAGGGTCAGGAGCTGTCAGCGTCAACGCAGCCTCAACGTAGTGATGACTGACAAATCAGTATGATGGAGGTGGATGGCAGCGGAGGTTTCAACTGGAGAGAACACATTACTCACAGCGACAGCCTTTATTTGGGTTTAATCTGTGACAGGATCTAGAGGGGATTTTAGACAGCACAACATAAATAAATAAGGAGGAAGTGTTATTAGAGGTTTGATCAGATAGCCACCAGCAGGAACAAGAGTGTTTGTGTTTCTGAATAGACCGAGGGCTCTATCAAAGTAGACCACCAACATTTGAGATTCTCAAAGCACGTGTCAAATTGATTCCATGGAGGGCCGAGTGTTCTTTTTTTTTTCTCCACCCTTGTACTTGATATATGAATTAAGGTCACTAATTATTAGGAACTCCCTCACCTGGTTGTCTAGGTCTTAATTGAAGGGAGAAAAAAAATAAACCTGCAGACACTCGTACCTCCATGGAATGAGTTTGACACCCCTGCTCTACAGCACTGAAATATACATTTACACTCAGCATTACAGTCAGTTGCAATACAACACACAAGAAACAAACGCTGACATAATGCTCACGATACAATCATGTCCTTATATTGCCTTCTCATAATATAAATCAACCACCACATTTGGGCTCTCACCACATCAAACAGACAAAGGGTCAATACAGAACTAAGATCGAATCGTATTACACTGGCTCTGACGCTCGTCGGATGTGGCAGGGCTTGCAAACCATTACAGACTACAAAGGGAAGAACAGCCAAGAGCGGCCCAGTGACACGAGCCTACCCGATGAGCTAAACCACTTCTAACTCGCTTCGATGCAAATAACACTGAATCATGCATGAGAGCACCAGCTGTTCTAGAAGACTTGTGATAACGCTCTCCGCAGCCGATGTGACTAAGACCTTTAAACAGGTCAACATTCACAAGGCCGCAGGGCCAGACGGGTTACCAGGACGTGTACTGCGAGCATGCGCTGACCAACTGGGAAGTGTCTTCACTGACCGAGTCAGTGAAGACTGGGAAGTGGGAAGTGTCCCTGGGAAGTGTCTCCCTGTCCGAGTCTGTAATACTAACATGTTTAAAGCAGACCACCATAGTGCCTGTGCCCAAGAACACTAAGGTAACCTGCCTAAATGACTATCGACCCGTAGCACTCACGTCTGTAGCCATGAAGTGCTTTGAAAGGCTGGTCATGGGTCACATCAACACCATCATTCCAGAAACCCTAGACCCACTCCAATTTGGATACCGCCCCAACAGATCCACAGATGATGCAATCTCTATTGCTCTCCACACGGCCCTTTCCCACCTGGACAAAAGGAACACCTATGTGAGAATGCTACTCATTGACTACAGCCCAACATTCAACACCATAGTGCCCTCAAAGCTTATCAATAAGCTAAGGACCCTGGGACTAAACACCTCCCTCTGCAACCGGATCCTGGACTTCCTGACGGGCCATCCCCAGGTGGTAAGTGTAGGTAACAACACATCCGCCACGCTGATCCTCAACACAGGGGCCACTCGGGGGTGCATGCTCAGTCCCCTCCTGTACTCCCTGTTCACTCATGACTGCATGGCCAGACATGACTCGAACACCATCACTAAGTTTGCCAATGACACAACAGTGGTAGGCCTGATCACCGACAACGATGAGACAGTCTATAGGGATGAGGTCAGAGACCTGGCCGTGTGATGCCAGGACAACAACCTCTCCCTCAACGTGATCAAGACTAAGGAGATGATTGTGGACTACAGGAAAAAGAGGACCGAGCACGCACCCATTCTCATCGGCGGAGCTGCAATGGAGCAGTTTGAGAGAATCAAGTTCCTTGGTGTCCACATCACCAACAAACTAACATGGTCCAAGCACACCAAGACAGTCGTGAAGAGGGCACAACAAAACCTATTCCCCCTCAAAAGACTGAAAAGTTTTGGCATGGGTCCTCAAATCCTCAAAAGGTTCTACAGCTACACCATCGAGAGTATCCTGACTGGTTGCATCACTACCTGGTCCTCTCATAAACCTAACCATTTGTTATCAATTTGTGTCACGGCAATGCTGTTTCTGAGCAATATTGAGAGCTTTTGTGGCTGGTGTTCTGGGCACTTATTCATAAAATGTCTCAGGGTAGGAGTTCTGATCTAGGACACTTTATGAAAACTGGAGCTGATATTAAACTTCTCTATTGGCTGGATATTCCTTTGAAAGTCGCAAGAAAAGGAGAATCAACTTCAAACAGGTTCCCCTTCGCTAAACAGAAGACCCGGCTCGGGTGAATACATGACAAAGCCACAAAAAAGTCACACCACTCAATGATTGAATCACCTTCAGAATATATTAATGAGCGATATGGTCATAAGACTCCTCCTCCTCAATGCATTTTTCTGCTGTATTGTCATTCTATAGGCTGATCTGATCTGCTTTTTATTTTGTAAATAGTTCACTTAAGTTTTTGCATCAAACTGGCAACCTTTATGTCTTTTTTTCAAAAGACTCCTCTCATGATGAGGCTTCCCACAACATAATAGATATATTGATATCTGACTCCATCATGGCTCATTAGTGGCTCATGTCTTTCACAGTCTTGGCTTGGAAGTGTCTGACTGATACGACAATGACTCAGGTCTGGGACCTATAGAGCCCAGAGGTGGGAGCCGAGGGAGTTGGGGGCCGAGAAGAGGGCCCTTTCAGGAGCCGTTAGAGAGTGTGACAGAGGTGATGACAGCTCAGGGAGATCCAGGGCTAACTGCACTCTCCACACAATTCCATTTAACCCAGGCAAGCAGGAAAATGAGTGCATGGGTAGCATCCCAAATGGCACCATATTCCTTATATAGAGCTCTATGGGTCCTGGTCAAAAGTACTGCACTAAATAGGGAATAGGGTTTCCATTTGGGATGCAGCCCATGCAGTCATTCCCCTGCTTGCCTGGGTTAAATGGCATAGTGTTAAGAGTGCACTGACAGTAGATGGCAGACGTGTCTTGTTATTCTGGCCACATACTATCGATCGACATCCTGGTTTAATTGACCCAACTCCCTCAGGGTCAACAGAGAGTGAAGAGTATTTGGTCGAATAGGATGCAACTTGTGAAAATGTTCCTTGCTTGTCCTCGTCACCTTTTAGGGAGCAGAGTTTCAGGAGTAGAAGTCATGCTGGGTTGAGTGCTGCTATGGTGTTTCCTCACCATCATTTACTGGAAAAGTCTTTAAATCTCAGTGATAGGACAAGGTTGGAACTAGAGCATGTTTTCAAACCCAGACAGTGTGCTGGGTTTGAAAACATCCTACCAAACCTTCATTTCCTTGATCCAACCTATTTCCACAAAGTCCATCAAGTCAAACAATGTGATGGAAAAATCCCTACAAATAGCCTACATAATTATCTGACTTCCAAGAACACTACAATATTATGTGGAAGTTAGACTTAACACTCAGTCTTTCCATATTCAGTAATAGTTAAACAGAAAGGACAAGCATACCTTCACAGTTAAGGGTATTAGGCATCAAGTGATTTCTATGATAATTAAAAACCAATCATCTCTCAGGAGGCTCATTCATGCTACAGTTTGCTTAGTGCTCACATACCCTATTACATATCCCCCTCAAACGTACACCTTGTTAAAACCACTGACGCCAGCCAAATCACATTTCTCTATCAGGACCCACTCAGAGGAACTCAAAATGAGGCATTCCTTAATCCAAGCAGATTCCAGCAGGAAATTGTTGAATAAAAACATCATACATTAAAATAGCTCCTCATATTGCACTGAGTGTGTCTGATGAGGAGAGCTAACGAGCATTGATTCTAGTCAATTAAACTAATATTTCGATTGAGATTCAGGGCAAGGCACAGTAACTGTGTATATTGAGAGTCACTAATTATAGAAACGTCACATGTAGTACATATAAATAATTGCCCCCTCAGTTAATAAAACAGAAATTCAAGTTAATATCAGGACTTCACACTGCACAGCGACCCAGGGCTCTGTGGACTGATGGATACTCATTGACACAATCAGAGTTATGGAGAGTAATAGAGAGGACAAATCTTTCAATGACGTTTTATCCATTCAGGCAATTGTTAAATGTGATATGAGAGACTACATTAATTGTAGCATGTTAATCATTTATATGGAGCTAATGTTAACCATAAGGTGAACGGACTGGAAGAGTCATGCACAATAATAAGCTATAGTAAGGTCATGTTAGGCCACACAAGGCAAGCAGATATTACATTTACATGAATTCCTGTAGCAGTCTCATTCAGAAGGACTACAAAGTAAACAGCTGATTAGAGACACAATGGTGGTCCATTGTCATTGAGATCTCATTTGATCAAATGAAAAAAGAGGACTGAGTGTGATCTCCCAGGACAAATCCTTCATAGATATGCCGCGTTCACGTGCTAGTCGGAACTCTGAAGTTTCCGACTTGCTAACTGGTTGAACGTGGCACATGTATAACTACAACCAGTTAGCAATAAGGACATTTTAAAGGCATTAGCCTAGGCTACACCATCGGTTATTAAACTCATATTGTTGTGCGTGATGTTCATTTATAATTGGCTGAGAGACATTGTAATTTCCCGACCATTTATTCAGATTTATTTGAAAAGCATCACAGGCTGCTAAATGTCACAGTGCAGTGATGGCATTTGGAACAACTTTTATCTCTAATCCACCAAAAGTCGCAGGCGGCCATTTTGTCCCCGCCGCCACTGTTGAGGCTGTCAAGGGCGAGGTAATCTACCAAAACCCAGAATGCTTTGTGCTTAGGAAACGATGACATTCTGATACAGATCTCTCTGCTTCCACGCTGTTCCACTCTCATGAGAGCATAAACGTTCAATGTGGCTGGAATCACATAAATACGGACTAATTAGATGATAATGTAGCCCGGGCTACTTTGAACAATTGAACGTTCTTTTGGTCATCATATTCTCCTCAGAAAATAATATCCACCACACTACAATTTTGGGTCATATCTCATAGCCTACAGTAGTCATACGTTGGTGGTTGGTGACGATGTATTCATGACGTCTTAAGAGGATCTGCTGAAATGCTAGCAATGTATTCATGACACCTTCAGAGGATCTGTGGAAATTATATGAAACAGAATGACAAAAAGCATTGTCATAATAATCATATATGCATGTTCATGTATATTGTATATACTGTATAAAAGACCTGTGATATAGCCTACAGTGATATAGCTTTAGGGCGGCAGGTAGCCTAGCGGTTAGAGTGTTGGTACAGAAACCAAAAGGTTGCTAGATCAAAACAAGACAAATAAGCACCCCCTATTTGAGTACATGTGAGTTATACAATGGAACATAATGGAGATTATACTGACATTCCAGCATTCAACACTCTTTCTGTAGTGGATGCACATAACAGTGTTAGGTATTCTGATTCAGTCTTTCTATGAGGTAGAAACAACTGGGAGGATTTCAGGTGAGCCAGATCAGCTTGGATTTTTTCAGTGTTATGCTATGGGAAATATCTTCAGATAAAAGAGCTATGTTGGATCTTGTTGCTGTGTGGAAATACCCAGAAACAAGATGGTGGAAGGCCTGAAGATGAAGATGGAACAACAATAGAAAACTTGCCACAAAAATGGCACATTCACAAAGAGAGATGTTTATAGAGCTGTCCTCTGGATGTCTTACCAAAAGTAATGTATGGTCTCTAGTTTCACAACAAAGCTCCAAACTTTCAATTGTTCAGTTGCTAGTTAATATGTCAGAGAGGAAGCATGACAACAACATGACCCTCTTCAAAAACAAGTTCAACAAAGTTGAATGCCAGTGAGGTTTTATTTAAGCTTTATTTAACTAGGCAAGTCAGTTATGAACAAATTCTTATTTACAATGACAGCCTACCCCGGCCAAACCCTAACCTGGACAATGCTGGGCCAATTGTGCACCGCCCTATGGGACTCCCAATCACGGCCGGTTGGAATATAGCCTGGAATTGAACCAGGGTCTGTAGTGACGCCTCTAGCACTGATATGCAGTGCCTTAGACCGCTGCGCCACGCAGGAGCCCCTTTGCCAAAAAAATTACAATAGCAAGTGATTCACAAAATGATATGTGACATTTCAAGTATCCACCACCATTTTTGAATAAATTCCTAATTATTGAAGGACTCATTGATTAATGATGTGTTTTCAGATGTGTAATGTAATATAGGCCTAAAGGAATGTACATTATTACCATAAGGCCTTATTAGTGATAAGTGTTAACAACAATGTTACTGGGCTATTTTGATAAGAGTTGATAATAGAACATGTGTATACATCAGTGGAAGCTGCTGAGGGTATTGGTATTTTGGGGTATTTTATTAAGATCCCCATTAGCTGTTGCAAAAGCAGCAGCTACTCTTCCTGGGGTCCACACAAAACATGACATAATACAGAACATTAATAGACATTTACATTTTAGTCATTTAGCAGACGCTCTTATCCAGAGCGACTTACAGTAGTGAATGAATACATTTTTTTTTCTCCCCCGTACAGGCCCCCCGTGGGAATAGAACCCACAACCCTGGCGTTGCAAACACCATTGCAAACACCATGCTCTACCAACTGAGCCACAGGGAAGCCGACACTACAGGACAGAACTACATTAAAAAATATGTTTTTACAAAAAGCACACGTAGTCTACATATCAATACATACACACAAACTATCTAGGGGAGGATGGCTCATAATAATGTCTGGAACGGAGAAAATGGGATGGCATCAAACCATGTGTTTGATGTATTTGATACCATTCCACTGATTCCGCTCCAGCTATCACCACAAACCCGTCCTCCCCAATTAACGTACCACCAACCTCCTGTGGCATACATCTGTTTCTCAGAGCTGGTGAGACATATTGAATCAGAAAGATTGAGGCTGGTCTACTGAGCTTCGGCTGAGCTTCTTTCGCTCTCTCTGAGGAGAACAGAACTTGGTATGCTGTATTCTAAAGGTGTTTATCTGCCATGATGAAGCCAGGACTGGTGGTGTGTGTGTGTGTGTGTGTGTGTGTGTGTTTGTGTGTATGTGTGTGCGTTTCATCATACCCACTCACAAGCTCACACTGACACCACCACAGTGTGGGCATTTCAAAAGCACACCTTCCCTTATCCGCACGTACCTCTATTATTCTCATCCACAGTGGGAACAAGTGAGTGTTCTGTGAAGATCTTGAGCCACGACTCAATCTCTGCCTGGCGCTCTCTCCCTGGGCGAGCCAAACACATTGGAGAAACAAAATATGTCAAAGCTAAAACCATCACTGCTTAAACAACCAACTAATAGGGTCAGTTTCACCTTCTAAAGGAATCCTTATCCAGCCCCCCCTGGATACTAGCTTTTTAGTGTGACGTGATTGCTGGGGCGCCACCATGACTCACTAAACTATATCTGGAAATGTATGAGGGTTTTTATTATGTTGTACAAGACAGTAGATCTGTGCTTGTTGTCATGTAACCTACATTAATGATAGGCTACACAGTTGCAGTATTGGTCAAACATTGACAGAGGCTTAAATATCCATGAATCATAATTATTGTCAACATGAAAAAAAAATCAGGCAGTTCTGACAATTGTATGTGACTCATCTTTTCATTCAAATGTACTTCCCCTCGGAAATTTGACTGCACACATGACAAAAACTATTTGCTCAGTGACAGTATCAATTAGCCTAATGTGCCTGGGTTTGTTTAGTGATACAATGCATTGTGATGTACAATAAGTCATCTGAAAGGTGAGTACCTCCCACAGCCACACAGTTCACTGCAAATAAGGAAGAACAAACCCAATAGTTCATTCTGGGAAGTGACACAACACAAGCCACCTGTACAGGCTCTTGTCAAGACCATGAGGATGGATGATGATGCTGATGCATGAACAACAGACAGAATCGATATTAGAGCACAGAAGCAGCGGCTGTAGCCTAACATCTGAAACATGACTTGACTCACACAGCCTAATAAAACTTTCCTGGTCCTAGACGGACAATAAGGAGCTGAGATTAGGCTAGAGTTTTAAAACGTATTTTATACTCATACACACAAGACGAACAGGCTCCCTGACCTGCTATGGTTCCTAGCAAGGTAACACTGCCACTACCTCGCTCTACAAACAAGGTGCATGAACTGAGGAGCAACCTGAACATGAAAAGTATATCAGCAACTCTCTTGGAGGGCAGTGGAAGTTGATAAAACACTTCATTATTGGTAAAACCAACGCATTTTGCCACATCAGGGATCGGCCTTACCAGCCTTCATCATGGCTTACCAATGGCAAATTGAAGGAGGATTTTATCTATTTCAAAAACGTCCTCCTAGTTTTCAGAGACCAATCACAATGAGAATACAAAACAAAAGATGAAGATGATTAAGATTACTTTATTCGTCAATTGTTCTCAAGGTCCAACTGAAACCTGACTTCTGATTTATCCCAACCCCTCCAAAAGACACACATACCGCTACATATACAGGTTGGAGCAGAGGGCTGCCACACTAGGAGCCGTAAAACAGTTGTTGTGGAGGGTTATGTGCCTTGCTCAAGGGCACAACAGAAGGCAATGGCATCTAGAATTCAATACCAGCAACCCTCCGGTTGCCGGCTCACTTCCCACCAGATTTTTTCCCATCAGACCGGGAATTCTAACTGGCAACCCTTCAGTTGCTGGCTTGCTTCTCTACCTGCTAGGCTACCTAACGTGATTGGTGAATGTGTTGCAAAAATCTGACCAATGGCGTTTAGATATAACCAGGTTCGATCACGTCCTGCTGTTGTGATATTGATGGTTTCTTGAAAATGACAGCTTCTACAGTTGTGGCTAGATGGAGTACAGATACAGACAGTAGTGACTTGATGTAGGAGGTTAGGAGAACTAACGCAGCAGGTTAGGAGAATTAACGCAGCAGGTTAGGAGAACTAACGCAGCAGGTTAGGAGAACTAACGCAGCAGGTTAGGAGAATTAACGCAGCAGGTTAGGAGAACTAACGCAGCAGGTTAGGAGAACTAACGCAGAAGATTAGGAGAACTAATGCAGCAGGTTAGGAGAATTAACACAGCAGGTTAGGAGAACTAACACAGCAGGTTAGGAGAACTAAAGCAGCAGGTTAGGAGAACTAACACAGCAAGTTAGGAGAATTAACATAGCAGCTAATTAGAATTAATGCAGCAGGTTAGGAGAATTAACACAGCAGGTTAGGAGAACTAACACAGCAGGTTAGGAGAACTAAGGCAGCAGGTTAGGAGAATTAACACAGCAGCTTTTTAGAATTAATGCAGCAGGTTAGGAGAACTAACACAGCAGGTTAGGAGAACTTACGCAGCAGGTTAGGAGAACTAACGCAGCAGGTTGTGAGAACTAACGCAGCAGGTTAGGAGAACTAACGCAACAGGTTAGGAGAACTTACGCAGCAGGTTAGGAGAACTAATGCAGCAGGTTAGGAGAACTAACGCAGCAGCTTATTAGAATTATTGCAGAAGTTTATTAGAATTAATGCAGCAGGTTAGGAGAATTAACACAGCAGGTTAGGAGAACTAACCCAGCAGGGTAGGAGAACTAACGCAGCAGTTTATTAGAATTAACGCAGCGGGTAAGGAGAATTAACGCAGCAGGTTAGGAGAATTAAAGCAGCAGGTTAGGAGAAATAACGCAGCAGGTTAGGAGAATTAACGCAGCAGGTTAGGAGAATTAAAGCAGCAGGTTAGGAGAAATAACACAGCAGGTTAGGAGAACTAACCCAGCAGGGTAGGAGAACTAATGCAGCAGTTTATTAGAATTAACGCAGCAGGTTAGGAGAATTAACGCAGCAGGTTAGGAGAATTAAAGCAGCAGGTTAGGAGAAATAACGCAGCAGGTTAGGAGAATTAACGCAGCAGGTTAGGAGAATTAAAGCAGCAGGTTAGGAGAAATAACACAGCAGGTTAGGAGAACTAATGCAGCAGGTTAGGAGAATTAACGCATCAGGTGATCAGAATTAACACAGCAGGTTAGGAGAATTAACGCAACAGGTTAGGAGAATTAAAGCAGCAGGTTAGGAGAATTAACTCAGCAGGTTAGGAGAATTAACGTAGCCGGTTAGGAAAATTAGGTTATGGTTAGGAAAAGGGTTAGGCTTAGCTAAAATGCTACAGTTATCCATGATGCGACAACTAGATGGAGAAGTTTCGAGATGTACGTTTGAAGTGTTGAAATCTTACATGATCAACTTTCCTGTGTGTTCAAGGCTTCTTTTTACGGTCTATGGCGCGAGGAAACTGCGCAGACAAGGTGATCTAAACTATCTGATTGGCCAGCAGTTACCTTCAGTTACCTTCTACCTTCAGACACATGAAATGGTTCAAAATGGGAACACTTTGCCTTCCCAGAGCTAGGGTTGCTGAATCAAGTGCACATACTGCCAACAGTGCGAAACAAATAAAAGACGTTGGAATGCAAGGCTTTATCGTTGGGTTTTTACAGAAATGTTTGGTGATCGACTAGGAATCCCTTGGAGATCAACCAGACGATCACGAATGACCGGCTGGTGACCACTGTGCTAGGCTATTATCCCCCTGTGTGTTTTCTCTCTGTAGAGAAGCCGTGTGCCCTGTTCTGTTCCCCATCATTAACCCTGTGTGTTCTCTCTGTAGAGAAGCAGTGTGCCCTGTTCTGTTCCCCCATCATTAACCCTGTGTGTTTTCTCTGTAGCGAAGCCGTGTGCCCTGTTCTGTTCCCCCATCATTTACCTCCTGTGTGTTCTGTCTGTAGAGAAGCAGTGTGCCCTGTTCTGTTCCCCCATCATTATCCCCCTGTGTGTTCTCTCTGTAGAGAAGCAGTGTGCCCTGTTCTGTTCCCCCATCATTATCCCCCTGTGTGTTCTCTCTGTAGAGAAGCAGTGTGCCCTGTTATGTTCCCCCATCATTAACCCTGTGTGTTCTCTCTGTAGAGAAGCTGTGTGCCCTGTTCTGTTCCCCCATCATTATCCCCCTGTGTGTTCTCTCTGTAGAGAAGCAGTGTGCCCTGTTATGTTCCCCCATCATTAACCCTGTGTGTTCTCTCTGTAGAGAAGCAGTGTGCCCTGTTCTGTTCCCCATCATTAACCCTGTGTGTTCTGTCTGTAGAGAAGCAGTGTGCCCTGTTCTGTTCCCCCATCATTAACCCTGTGTGTTCTCTCTGTAGAGAAGCAGTGTGCCCTGTTCTGTTCCCCATCATTAACCCTGTGTGTTCTCTCTGTAGAGAAGCTGTGTGCCCTGTTCTGTTCCCCCATCATTAACCCTGTGTGTTCTGTCTGTAGAGAAGCAGTGTGCCCTGTTCAGTTCCCCCATCATTAACCCTGTGTGTTCTCTCTGTAGAGAAGCAGTGTGCCCTGTTCTGTTCCCCATCATTAACCCTGTGTGTTCTCTCTGTAGAGAAGCAGTGTGCCCTGTTCGGTTCCCCTGTGGGGAGAGATTCCCCCATCCTGGTGGCAGAGAGAGTGATGGATGGAACACCATGTGGACCATACAAGTCAGACCTGTGTGTCAACTGCAGGTGTCAGGTACTTACACACATGCACACATATGCAAACTCAATGCATGCAGATGCACAATCTCACACACACAAGGCAGACTTGTGTGTCGATTAAGAAAAATAATGTGTTATGCACATTCCACACATGAGAATCCCGGTGCTGGGTTAAAAGAAAACGAAGATAAAGAAATTATAAGAAATTCCTGTAGCCATTAAGCACTGGGGACCAGCAATATTCTGTGTCCACACCTCTCATTTCCTTAGAGTTGTGTGTCAATGTCAATGGACTGCTCAAATCAGAAGTGCTGATGGCAATTATACTGAACAAAAATATAAACACATGAAAATGCAACAAGATCCCCAAAATGTTGTGAACAAATTTGTTTACATCCTTGTTAGTGAGCATTTCTCCTTTGTCAAGATAATCCATCCACCTGACAGGTGTGGCATATCAAGAAGCTGATTAAACAGCATGGTCATTACACAGGTGCACCTTGTGCTGGGGACAATAAACAGCCACTTTAAAATGTGCAGTTTTGTCACACAACACAATGCCACAGATGTCTTAATTTTGAGGGAGCGTGCAATTGGCATGCTGACTGCAGGAATGTCCACCAGAGCTTTTGCCAGAGAATTGAATGTTAATTTCTCTACCATAAGCTGCCTCCAACGTCGTTTTTGAGAATTTGGCAGTACGTCCAACCGGCCTCACAACCACAGACAACGTGTAATCATGCCAGCCCAGGCCCTCCATATCTGGCTTCTTCACCTGCGGGATCGTCTGAGACCAGCCACCCAGACAGCTGATGAAACTGAGGAGTTTTTCTGTCTGTAATAAAGCCCTTTTATGGAGAAAAACTCATTCTGATTGGTTGGACCTGGCTCCTCAGTGGGTGGGCCTGGCTCCTCAGTGGGTGGGTCTATGCCCAGTCATGTGAAATCCATAGATTAAGTCTTAATGAATTTATTTCAATTGACCGATTTCCTTATATCAACTGTAACTCAGTAAAATCGTTGAAATTGTCACATGTTGCATTTATATTTTTCTTCAGTATAGCTATAAGCGGTGCAATGTTTCTGGCTGTTCCTCCTACCCTTGGCCTTCCTCTACTACCCTGCCCCACTCCCTCTGTCCTGTGACAGAAACCCTGCTCAGTCAGAGAGAGATGATGGGACCTGTCAGTAGTTTACTGGAGTAGGGTTTTCTCTCTGTAGGTCACTGGATAAGGGTATTCTCTCTTTAGGTCACTAGTGAAGAGTTTTCTCTTTGTGCTGGTGGATTTAATTGTCTCTTACAATATGGCAGACTGGTGGCTTCAAAGCCTCTCATTGGCCAATACATAGAAATCTTCCTAGTGGTTGTCTCACTGGTGAATGTTATAATAAACTGTGCCAGCCTGTAGAAAGTTCTATCTTGTTTTGTTATATTCCAGACCTCATAGTTTTTTATGCTTTTAGAGTTTTCATACATTCATTGCAGTCGGCGCCCCTCTGTCTGATTCATATCGCTTCATTTCTAATGATAGTTGTCGATTAGATCGACTGATTGCAATTGAATCGCGTGTTCACTACATAAGTGAATGAAAGCTCTTAACATTTGCATATCCAAACCTTCTGTCTGCCAGCCCCCGTATCGAGAAGCGACACCTCGACAAAAATATATTGAATGTGGGCGGAACTTCCGGCTGAGTGCACCCGGAAGATTTGGATGCAAGTTTCTCAGACGTTCATCCATATGTTCGCTTTTTATGTATCGATCACTGGTTTTTATTTAATTTAGGTAATTTTATAAACTCAATACCGGGACGATGTTGTCTTTAGATTTCCTTGATGATGTCCGGCGGATGAATAAGCGCCAGGTATGTACGATAATATTGTTTTTGATGTTGTGTGAATGTGACGGATTTTTCCAAGGCTAGTTAGCTAGCTATCTAGTTATGCTAGCAACATTAGCCGGCTGGTTAATAACACGTTGCTTAAAATGTCAAGTCGGCTATGCTAACTAGCTACCCAGCTTTCCGTGTGGTCTTAATCATGTGCAAAGAAAATTACCCTGCTAGTTAAATACGTTACATCGCCTATTGAACATGCATGATAAACTGGGTTGTCAAAATAACTAGCTTGCCAACTTCCAAAATCAATGTAGCTTTAGCCAGTACAATTTCCTCTCTGCCTAAATATGGTGTTACTTCAGTCTTCTTCAAACCTGGTGCTGAGGACCTACAGTGTGCAGACTTTATTCCAGCCTAAGTTACTAGTTTCTACTAGATCCTGCTGATCACCAAACCCTTTATTAAGTGAAACATATGTATTAGTACTGGGTTGGGACAAAAGCCTGCACACCTGGTCCCCAGGACCAGCTGTTGGTAGATATAGTTATTATGAAGTTGTTATAAGCGAACACTAGCTTATCCTTGTCTCCACCTGACAACCTGTCTTATTTGTTTTCAGCTCTACTACCAGGTGCTGAATTTTGGTATGATAGTGTCCTCAGCCCTGATGATCTGGAAAGGACTGATGGTCGTGACAGGCAGCGAGAGCCCTATTGTTGTTGTTCTCAGGTAAAGCATTGGTGTTGGATTTATGTAGATGGTGTGCTTTTCAATACACTCGAAGCGCTTTACATAGTAAGGGGAAATTTGCCACTTTCACAACCAAAGTGTAGCACCAACATACCTACTGTTTGTCTGAAGCGCATCTGCTAATTTTCAGTAACCTGTCTATCCTTGACTGTAACATGTCCTTGGTTTCAGTGGAAGTATGGAACCTGCTTTCCATCGAGGAGACCTTCTGTTCCTGACAAACCGGGTCGAGGACCCCATCAGAGTCGGAGAGATTGTGGTCTTCAGGATAGAGGGCAGAGAGATCCCCATAGTACACAGAGTACTAAAGATTCATGAAAAGTTGGTCTATGATGTTTCTGTAGTTATTGAAATGCGCTAGTTCTCTCTCAGGATAGTTCTCTTTGTTTGTTACAAGTTTAAGAAGGCCTACTTCCCCCAAAAAGTTTGTATTGCTACATAACTCAAACGAGGCTCTAAATATTCTATAATATTTCTTACCTCGTATATGTTTTTTTAGTATATGCTGGGTAACTGAATAAATGTCATTGTCAGAGCAACTTCATAAGCTGCTCTGGGGCCAGGAAATCGATGTAGGACATCCAAACTAAATCTAAATGTTTTTTATCTCCAGGGAAAATGGCGAAATCAAGTTCCTGACCAAAGGTGACAACAACTCTGTAGATGACAGAGGGCTGTACAAGCCGGGACAGCACTGGCTAGAGAAGAAAGATGTGGTGGGACGAGCCAGAGGGTGAGCATTTATCTCATTCCACTAGAGTGATACTAGGCTTAGTCTGCTGTATGACTTCAGTCTCATGCTTCACTTCACTGGATCTATATGATACCATTTCCCTTGAGATATTATTTTGTGCAAAACTAAACTGAACTTGAGTCTGTGCTCATCTACCCTGTAGTAGTGGAAGGGCTCAAGCATGGTTTAAAGTTATCCATCACAGTGATGGATTTGAGATCAGTGTAGATCCGCAATAAACATCTCAGGGGGAAAGGTGGGGGGCTGATTTGGAGATCACATATCCTAATATGAAGTAATATTTTCCCAAATAAATGTATATCAAATATGTGATTTTCTCTGTTACACTGTGTGTACTGAACTGACATACTGTTGCTGACACTCGGATGTTCAGATGAAAATGGCAGTTTAAACGTTAAGAAAAATTGTCCATTTGTCACATCCCAACACTCGAGGCGCATTCAAGTTGCGAGAGCAGTTTTGGCAAATGTATTTTGAAAGCGGGTTTGGCCTTTTTAAAACAACATTTTAAGAGGAGGATCCCAGTTTTCCATTGCTACCACGTTTATTTCTCTACTCCTTCAATTATGCGAGTGGCATCATTTTAGAAATGCTCTGGTTACAACAGAGCATGGTTTAGGCACTTCTGCGCAAAGTAGTGATGGGTAGTTTGCGAACAAACTGCTTTTTTTAAACGATTAGGTTATTTTTCGCAAAACATTTTTTTTCTTCAGTTTATTTGACTCCCTGATGTGCATACTGTTGCTTTTTGATCTCCAGACATCAACTATCTGCAGATAAATTATAAAAAATATTCTCTGAAGATGGTAATTCCTCAGTGCAGGAACCATACTGTGAGGAGAGACCCTCATTCTGCACTACGCAATTTTTTCAGTGCTTTACAGTTTTTTGTCTTTTTGTTTTTGCAAGCCATCTAATAATTCGGTCAGGACAAAATGTATTTGAACTCAAATTTCACGATCTGACATAATGGTAGGTAACATTTTAGGCTTTAAATTAGGGGTTGACCATTTTTCATGGTTTTATGTACATTTCTAAGCACTACTGATGAGGAGCCGTTTGAGAGCCAAATGATCCGGCTCACCGAAAAGACTCTGAATCAATATGCAACAGCTCTAAAAGGGGCAACGGTGTCTTAAATGGGCAATGACAGTTTGTAATAGAAACCAAAAATATCACATTTTTCGAGTGAATATTAATTAATTCATATACAGTATATTTATAATAAAAGTATAGTTATTAATAACAATCAGGATGTTGTGTCCAATGGGTAAATGCAGATGGACAAACTCCATGCTTCAGCCTATGTACATTTTAGTCACTATGGTGCATCAGTTGGGCTACAGGTGATATTGCTTATAGCATATCTGATAATATAGACCATGCATAGGCTATATGCATGGTCCAATATGATTTTACCAATATTTTATTGGACACATTTCTGGAGGTGGTAATTTAATTTGAAATGGTTTCAGCATAATTTTATTTTCATTTTGGAGTCGAATGTCCCTTTACAAAGTCAGCAGAACTGAGCTTCTCAGTCTTCTACTTACAAATTATCCCAGGGTGGACCCCGGACCCCCTAAGGAAGGGGACTGGAATTGGTCAAACTCGCAGTTCAGGTCTAAAACATGTACACATATCCTCTTTCCCTGAAAGCATGATGGCCATGACTTTCTTACATGAAAGGGCAGGTTAACTTGACCCCAGAAAAGTTTCAGTCACAGGAATTTTTTTGTTGCTTTAACCCTTCTCAAACTTTAAAGTACTACTTAAGTAGTTATTTTTGTGTGTGTCTGTAGTTGGCTTTACTATTTATGTTTTTGGTGAACTTTTACTTCACTACATAAAAAATAAAAAAAACACCTTTTATTTAACCAAGTAAGCCAGTTGAGAACAAGTTCTCATTTACAACTGCGACCTGGCCAAGATAAAGCAAAGCAGTGCGACACAAACAACAATACAGAGTTACACATGGAATAAATAAGCGTACAGTCAATAACACAATAGAAAAAAAGAAAGTCTATATACAGTGTGTGCAAATGGCCTGAGGAGGTAAGGCAATAAATAGGCCATAGTAGCGCAATAATTACAATTTAGCAAATTAGTACTGGAGTGATAAATGAGCAGATGATGATGTGCAAGTAGAGATACTGGTGTGCGAAAGAGCAGAAAAGTAAATAAAAACAATATGGGGATGAGGTAGGTAGATTGGGTGGGCTATTTACAGATGGACTATGTACAGCTGCAGCGATCGGTTAGCTGCTCAGATAGCTGATGTTTAAAGTTAGTGAGGGAAATATAAGTCTCCAGCTTCAGCAATTTTTGCAATTCGTTCCAGTCACTGGCAGCAGAGAACTGGAAGGAAAGGCGGCCAAAGGGGGTGTTGGCTTTGGGGATGACCAGTGAGATATACCTGCTGGAGCGCGTGTTACGGGTGGGTGTTGTTATCGTGACCAGTGAGCTGAGATAAGGCAGAGCTTTACCTAGCATAGACTTCTAGATGACCTGGAGCCAGTGGGTCTGGCGACGAATATGTAGTGAGGGCCAGCCGACTAGAGCATACAGGTCGCAGTGGTGGGTGGTATAAGGGGCTTTGGTAACAAAACAGATAGCACTGTGATAGACTGCATCCAGTTTGCTGAGTAGAGTATTGGAAGCTATTTTGTAGATGACATCGCTGAAGTCGAGGATCGGTAGGATAGTCAGTTTTACTAGGGTAAGTTTGGCGGCGTGAGTGAAGGAGGCTTTGTTGCGAAATAGAAAGCCGATTCTAGATTTAATATGAGTCTGGAAGGAGAGTTTACAGTCTAGCCAGACACCTAGGTATTTGTAGTTGTCCACATATTCTAGGTCAGAACCGTCCAGCGTAGTGATGCTAGTCAGGCGGACGGGTGCGGGCAGCCAACGGTTGAAAAGCATGCATCTGGTTTTACTAGCATTTAAGAGCAGTTGGGGGCCATGGAAGGAGTGTTGTATGGCATTGAAGCTCGTTTGGAGGTTAGTTGTAGTGTCCAAAGAAGGGCCAGATGTATACAGAATGGTGTCGTCTGCGTAGAGGTGGATCAGGGAATCACCCGCAGCAAGAGCGACATCATTGATATATACAGAGAAAAGAGTCGGCCTGAGAATTGCACCCTGTGGTACCCCCATAGAGACTGCCAGAGGTCCGGACAACAGGCCCTCCGATTTGACACACTGAACTCTGTCTGAGAAGTAGTTGGTGAACCAGGCGAGGCAGTCATTTGAGAAACCAAGGCTATTGAGTCTGCCGATAAGAATACGGTGATTGACAGAGTTGAAAGCCTTGGCCAGGTCGATGAATACGGCTGTACAGTACTGTCTTTTATCGATGGCGGTTATGATATCGTTTAGTACCTTGAGCGTGGCTGAGGTGCACCCGTGACCAGCTCGGAAACTGGATTGCACAGCGGAGAAGGTGCGGTGGGATTCGAAATGGTCAGTGAAATGTAAAAGTCTCACCCCCTTTGAAGAGGAGGATGACCACGGCAGCTTTCCAATCTTTAGGGATCTCGGACGATACGAGAGGTTGAACAGACTGGTAATAGGGGTTGCAACAATGGAGGCGGATAGTTTTAGAAATAGAGGGTCCAGATTGTCTAGCCCAGCTGATTTGTACGGGTCTAGGTTTTGCAGCTCTTTCAGAACATCTGGATTTGGGTGAAGGAGAAGCTGGGAAGGCTTGGGCAAGTAGCTGCGGGGGAGACGGCGCTGTTAGCCGGGGCTGGGATAGCCAGGAGGAAAGCATGTCCAGCCGTAGAGAGATTGTTATTGACATTTTCAATTATCATGGATTTATCGGTGGTGACCGTGTTACCTAGCCTCAGAGCAGTGGGCAGCTGGGAGGAGGTGCTCTTGTTCTCCATGGACTTTACAGTGTCCCAAAACTTTTTTGAGTTAGAGCTACAGGATGCAAATTTCTGTTTGAAAAAGCTGGCCTTTGCTTTCCTGACTGACTGCGTGTATTGGTTCCTGACTTCCCTGAACAGTTGCATATCGCGGGGACTATTCGATGCTAGTGCAGTCTGCCACAGGATGTTTTTGTGCTGGTCAAGGGCAGTCAGGTCTGGAGTGAACCTACATTTTTTGAAAGGGGCATGCTATTTAAGATGGTGAAGAAATTACTTTTAAAGAACGACCAGGCATCCTCGACTGACGGGATGAGGTCAATATCCTTCCAGGATACCCGGGCCAGGTCGCAGAAGTGTTTTAGGGAGCGTTTGACAGTGATGAGGGGTGGTCGTTTGACCGCGGATACAGGCAACGAGGCAGTGATCGCTGAGATCCTGATTGAAAACAGCAGAGGTGTATTTGGAGGGCAAGTTGGTCAGGATAATATCTATGAGGGTGCCCATGTTTATGGATTTAGGGTTGTACCTGGTGGGTTCCTTGATGATTTGTGTGAGATTGAGAGCATCTAGCTTAGCTTGTCGGACTGCCGGGGTGTTAAGCATATCCCAGTTTAGGTCGCCTAACAGAACGAACTCTGAAGATAGATGAGGAGCAATCAATTCACATATGGTGTCCAGGGCACAGCTGGGAGCTGAGGAGGGTCTATAACGGGCGGCAACGGTGAGAGACTTATTTCTGGAGAGATTAATTTTTTTAATTAGAAGCTCGAACTGTTTGGGCATAGACCTGGAAAGTACGACAGAACTTTGCAAGCTATCTCTGCAGTATATTGCAACTCCTCCCCCTATGGCAGTTCTATCTTGACGGAAAATGTTGTAGTTGGGTATGGAACTCTCAGAATTTTTGGTGGCCTTCCTAAGCCAGGATTCAGACATGGCAAGGACATCAGGGTTGGCGGAGTGTGCTAAAGCAGTGAGTAAAACAAACTTAGGGAGGAGGCTTCTGATGTTAACATGCATGAAACCAAGGCTTTTTCGATTACAGAAGTCAACAAATGGGAGGGCCTGGGACATTCCTAAAGAAAATAATGTACTTTTTTGCTCCGTACATTTTCCCTGACACCCAAACATTTTTCAATTCACACACTTATCAAGAGAACATCCCAGGTCATCACTACTGCCTCTGATCACAAATGCTTCGTTTGTAAATTATGTCAGTGTTGGAGTGTGCCCCTGGCTATCCGTATATCGAAAATGTTGCCGTCTGATTTGCTTAATATAAGGAATTTGAAAGGATTTTGCTTTGACTTTTGATACTTAAGTACATTTTAGCAATTCCATTTACTTTTGATACTTAAATATATTTAAAACCAAATACTTTTAGACTTTTACTCAAGTAGTATTTTACTGGGTGACTTTTACTTGTCATTTTCTATGAAGGTATCTTTACTTTTACTCAAGTACGACAATTGAGTACTTTTTCTACCACTGTATTTAACTATTGAAGATGTAATGTTAGGTAATAATTTACTTGAAATATACATCATAACAGCGTCATGACATTGTCATGAACATGTCATCTGATGTTGAAGGTCAATTTTGTCTCCAGGTTTGTGCCATACATAGGAATCGTTACCATTCTGATGAACGACTATCCCAAATTCAAGGTAAGATATTTTACATCGTCATCACTAGAAGGAAAATCACAATAAATTTTATGAATTGTTTACTAAATTCAGCCTTATTAGGAGCGTTATGCAGGTACTCTAAAGGTTAGAGCCTGACCAGCAGCCAGACACTAAACAGTGGGAGAGTAACTGGCAGACGGAAACGTGTTGGTTTCAGATCCTCGGAACAGGGATACTAGTGTTTTGTTGTTCTTCCCCTTCCCAGTACGCTGTTCTCTTCCTGCTGGGTCTGTTTGTCCTGGTCCATCGGGAGTGAGGAAGAGACTACCTAACTATCTGCCACGGAGGAAGAATTGGAAATCCCCACCCCACCATGCCTTTCAAGACAGAATTATGTTGATTATGTCAAATTAAGTTGCTTTTTCTGTACCATATGTTTTGAATTGTCTAGAAATGTGGATAGTGTTTACATTATAAAAAACAAGCGTTCATTATTTTTGTGAGGGAAATTAGATATAAGTTAAGTAGAATAAAGAGCTGTATTTCTTTATTTTATTTTTTTCAGAACATGAATCCAACATTTTAGATGGTTAATTGTGTATTTTGTTTTCACTTTTAATGAGGTTTTGCTTTGCTTGAAATATTGAATGACAAGTGATATGTTTGACATTAAATATGACATCTGTTACCCTCTATCCTGCATTCTGGTAACTTATGCATCTAGTGTTTTTTCTTATATTCAAGCATAACTTCACTAAAACACATTTGTGCATCTTCAAAATTCCATTATTTTACATGCAGGCTAAATATGACATTTACATTTTAGTCATATAGCAGACACTCTTATCCAGAGCGACTTAGTTAGTGCATTCATCTTAAAATGGCTAGGTGGGACAACCACATATCTCATTCATGGTAAGCACATTTTTTATATACACTGAACAAAAATACATAGTGTTGGTCCAATGTTTCATGAGCTAAAATAAAAGAACCCAGAAATGTTTAATATGCACAAAAAGCTTGTTTCTCTCAGCATTTCTCCTTTGCCAAGTTAATCCATCCACCTGATGTGTGTGGCAAATCAAGAAGCTGATTAAACAGCATGGTCATTTCATAGGTGCACCTTGTGCTTGGGACAATAAGCAGACCTCTAAAATGTGCAATTCTGTCACCACACAATGCCAGATGTCAGGGAGTGCAATTGGCATGCTGACTGCAGGAATGTACACCAGAGCTGTTGCCAGATAATTGAATGTTAATTTCTCTACCATAAGTAGCCTCCAACGTTGTATAAGAGAATCTTGCAGTACATCCAACCGGCCTCACAACCACAGGCCAAGTGTATGGCGTTGTGTGGGCGAGCAGTTAGCTGATGTCAACGTGAACAGAGTGCCCCATGGTGGCGATGGGGTTATGGGCAGGCATAAGCTACAGACAAAAACAATTGCATTTTATCGATGGCAATTTAAATGCACAGAGATACTGTGACGAGATCCTGAGGCCCATTGTCGTGCAATTAATCCGCCACCATGACCTCATGTTTCAGAATGATCATACATGGCCCTATGTAGCAAGGATCTGTACACAATTCCTGGAAGCTGAAAATGTCCAAGTTTTTCTATGGCCTGCGTACTCACCAGACATGTCACCCATTGAGCATGTTTAGGATGATCTGGATCGACATGTACGAGAGTGTGTTCCAATTCCCGCCAATATCCAGCAACTTTGCACAGCCATTGAAGAGGAGTGGGACAACATTCCACAGGCCACAATCAACAGCCTGATCAGCTCTATGCGAAAGAGATGTGTCACGCTGCATGAGGCAAACGGTGATCACACCAGATATTGGTTTTCTTATCCACGCCCCTACCTTTTTTTTTAAGGTATCTGTGACCAACAGATGCAGATTTGTATTCCCAGTTGTGAAATCCATAGATTAGGGCCTAATGAATTTATTTCAATTGACTGATTTCTTTATATGATCTGTAACTTTATAATCTTTGAAATTGTTGCATGTTGCGTTTATATTTTGGTTCATTATATATGTGCAGTTTGGACACACCTACTCATTCAAGGGATTTTCTTTTCTTGGGTTGAGGTTGGAAATTGTGGAGGCCAAGTCATCTGATGCAGCACTCCATCACTCTCCTTCTTGGTCAAATAGCCCTTACACAGCCCGGAGGTGTGTTGGGTCATTGTCCTGTGAAAAACAAATGATAGTCCCACTTAGCGTAAACCAGATGGGATGGCGTATTGCTGCAGAATGCTGTGGTAGCCATGCTGGTTAAGTGTGCCTTGAATTCTAAATAAATCACTGACAGTGTCACCAGCAAACCACCATCACACCTCCTCCATGCTTCACGGTGGGAACCAAACATGCGGAGATCATCCAGTCACCTACTCTGCGTCTCACAAAGACACGGCGGTTAGAACCAAAAATTGCAGATTTGAACTCATCAGACCAAAGGGCAGATTTCCACCGGTCTAATGTCCAATGCTGGTGTTTCTTGGCCCAAGCAAGTATCTTCTTCTTATTAGTGTCCTTTAGTAGTGGTTTCTTTGCAGCAATTTGACCATGAAGGCCTGATTCATGCAGTCTCCTCTGAACAGTTGGTGTTGAGATGTGTCTGTTACTTGAACTCTGAAGCATTTCTTTGGGCTGCAATTTCTGAGGCTGGTAACTCTAATGAACTTATCCTCTGCAGCAGAGGTAACTCTGGGTCTTCCTTTCCTGTGGCGGTCCTCATGAGAGCCAGTTTCATCATAGCGCTTGATGGTTTTTGCGACTGCACTTGAAGAAAGTGTTCTTGAAATGTTCTGGATTGACTGACTTTCATGTCTTAAAGTAATGATGGACTGTAATTTCTCTTTGCTTATTTGAGCTGTTCTTTCCATAATATGGACTATCTTCTGTGTACCACCCCTACCTTGTCACAACACAACTGTTTGGCTCAAATGCATTAAGAAGGAAAGAAATTCCACAATTTAACTTTTAACAAGACACACCTGTTAATTGAAATGCATTCCAGGTGACTACCTCATGAAGCTGGTTGAGAGAACGCCAAGAGTGTGTAAAGCTGTTATCAAGGCAAAGGGTGGCTACTTTGAGAACCTCAAATATAAAATATATTTTGATTTGTTTAACACTTTTTTGGTTGCTACATGATTCCATATGTGTTATTTCATAGTTTTGATGTCTTCACTATTATTCTAAAATGTAGAAAATAGTTCAAATTAAGAAAAACCCTTGAATGAGTAGGTGTGTCCAAACTTTTGACTGGTACTGTATATATATATATAAAAATCAGTCAAGGCGTATGAAAACGTTCGGAAGGCACTGTATGTCAAAAGGGCAAACATCAGTTCAGAATATTGTAAAAAAACTAAAATGTATATATATATATATATACATTTTAGTTTACAGTACCAGTCAAAAGTTTGGACACACCTACTCATTCAAGGGTTATTCTTAATTTGAACTATTTTCTACATTTTAGAATAATCACCGTTTGCCTCAACTAAAATGTATATATATACATTTTAGTTTTTTTACAATATTCTGAACTGATGTTTGCCCTTTTGACATACAGTGCCTTCCGAACGTTTTCATAAGCCTTGACTTCTTCCACATTTTGTTGTGTTACAGCCTGAACACACAATAGCCCATAATGACAAAGAGAAAACATGTTTTTAAAAATGTTTGCACATTTATTGAAAATAAAATACAGAAATGTTTCATTTACATAAGTGTTCACACCCCTGAGTCCATATATGTTAGTCACCTTTGGCCTTGATTACAGCTGTGAGTCTTTCTGGGAAAGTCTCTAAGAGCTTTGCACACTTGGATTGTACAATATTTGCACTTTATTATTTTTTTTAATTCTTCAAGCTCTGTCTAGTTGGTTGTTGATCATAGCTAGACAGACATTTTCAAGTCTTGCCATAGTTTTTCAAGACGATTTAAGTAAAAACGGTAACTAGGTCACTCAGGAACATTCAATGGCATCTTGGTAAGCAACTTTAATTCAATGGCCTTGTGTTTTACGTTATTGTCCCGCTGAAAGGTGAATTTGTCTCCCGGTATCTGTTGGAAAGCAGAGTGAACCAGGTTTTCCTCTAGGATTTTGCTTGTGCTTAGCTCTATTCCGTTTCTTTTTATCCTAAACAAACTCCCCAGTCCTTGCCGATGACAAGCATACCCATAACATGATGCAGCCACCAGCATGCTTGAAAATATGCAGAGTGGTGCTCAGTGATGTGTTGTGTTGGATTTGCCCTTAAAACATAACGTTTTGCATTCAGGACATACAATGAAATTATTTGCCACATATTTTGCTGTTTTACTTTAGGATGAATGTTTTGGGATATTTTATTTAATTCTGTGCAATGCATTATTTTCACTCTCGTTTAGGTTAGTATTGTGGAGTAACTACAATGTTGTTGATTCATCCTCAGTTTTCTCCTTTCACAGCCATTAAACTCTGTAACTGTTTTAAAGTCACCATTGCCCTTATGGTGAAATCGCTGAGTGGTTTCCTTCCTCTCCAGCAACTGAGTTAGGAAGTACGCCTGTATCTTTGTAGTGACTGGGTGTATTGATACACCATCCAAAGTGCAATTAATAACTTCACCATGCTCAAAGGGATATTCAATGTCTGCTTTTGTTATTTTTACCCATCTACCAATAGGTGCCCTTCTTTGCAAGGTATTGGAAAACCTCCCTTGTCTTTGTGGTTGAATCTGTGTTTGAAATTCACTGCTCGACTGAGGGGCCTTACAGATAATTATATATGAGGGTACAGATATGAGGTAGTCATTCAAAAAATCATGTTAAACACTATTGTTACGCACAGAGTGAGTCCATGCAACTTATTATGTTACTTGTTAAGCAAAGTTTTACTCCTGAATTTATTTAGGCTTGCCATTCATAGCAAAGGGATTGAATTATTATTGATTCAAGACATTTCAGAAGAAAAAAAATGATGAATTTCTAAGAATGTCTAAAAACATAATTCCGCTTTGACATTATGGAGTATTGTGTGTAGGCCAGTGATGCAAATCTCAATTTTATCCATTTTAAATTCAGGCTGTAACACAACAAAGTATGGTCAAAGGGTGTGAATACTTTCTGAAGGCACTGTATATGCTCTCATGGTGAGGAGGAAGAACTAAGAATAAACAAAGTTACTATGAAGATGTTATGAAGGATAAATATTTGCCTCTTCAAATCAAGCGTTTTAAAGCTTTGGGACGCAACCTGACAAAGGGCCTTATTCAATAAACACTGTACAGCATCCAAATATTCTTGAGACGCGGCCAAACAGTATTCCTCCCACACCGTTAAAATTGTTACACAATAAAACAATAAATACAACCATATTTTATACATTATTTATTAACAGATATTAAGGCAGATTTTGCTCACGGTCTTCAGCCTTTACAGTTTCCCTGATGGTATGAGTTAAAATTCTAAATAACCGTGGGTGGTCACAGTCTTAAAATCATCTTGCATTTATGGAGGATGTTGCTATTGTAGAGTGATAGATGGTTTGATGGTGGTAGACTGGGATTTTAAAGCACAGCAGTTACCGCAGTTTGTTTTACTTCACATTCAGACAATCTTAAAAGGACATGCAGTCTAGATGTGGTCCTCGTTTGCTTATACCATTTCTAATTTATCTAATGGTGAATCCCTATACGTCTTTATATAGAATACTGGAAATCCCTCCAACATAGTCTAATCCCCACCAAAGAGTTAATCAGGTATGTTTGGGGGACACCAACACTTTCCAGGTCTCTAGGGAATTACCTGCATTGACTCAGTCTGTAGGTACTTCACACATCCTTCAGGCACTTTAAGATGAAATAACCTCTAATCAGTGAGCCCTTCAAATTCATGGTTCCATGCGAGTCGAGTCCAGCTCGACCACAGACCTCAATCAACCTTTCAAGTATTGTCTTTGTCAAGGTAATTTCATTTATTAAGAGGCAGTTTCCCGGTCACAGATTGCGTTTAGTCCTGGACAAAAAAGCAACTTTTAAGCCATTTTATTCCCTTTGTGTTATTGAAAATTGCTTGTAAGTAAACATTTTCACGGTTAAGTTTACACCTGTTGTATTCGGTGCATGTGACAAATACAATTTGATTTGATTTGATGGAGATTTTACATTGACCATGCTTTTATTCCAGAACTAGGCTTAATCTGTGCCCTGAGAAACCACCCCAGATGTCTGAACGTACTTTGTCTCTCTTGCATCAAACTCCTTCATCAATGCACTTGGTTGTCTTGATAGTCCATTCATACTATCCTAATTTCTGTCACACAAACCCACGGCACCCAGACTAAATGAAGGAACAGTGTGACTGGTGTCTTGGATGTCAAAGGTTAGACAGGGGACAAAACCAAGTAGTAGGCCTAGTTCTCTTAACGTCCCAGTTAGCACCCTGAAGTGTCAAAAAGGACACTGTCTCAACAGCTTTAGTTCTAGGGTGAGAATCAGCAAGTCCTCTTCTGCATCTCAAAGGGCACCCGATTCCATAGTGCACTACATTTGATCAAAGCACTACGGGCCCTGGTCAAAAGTAGTGCACTACATAGGGAATAGGGTGCCATTTGGGGTCCAAGCCCTCCTGTCCTAAGACCGGAGGCTGAGGTCCGCGGGACTGAGACCGACGGTCCAGTGACCACGACTGCCTGTGTGCCACAACTGACAGCCAAATGTCAGGCTACTCATGTGGAACTAAGGCCTTGGGGGTGTCTTGGCAGGAAATAATGTTTGCATCCCAAATGGCACCCTATTCCCTACATAGCCCATGGTGCTCTAGTCAAAGTAGTGCACGATGTATAGGGTTCCATTTGTGTTGGCCTGAATTTCCTGCCATGCATCCATGGTGTAAGGAAAGCTGAAGGGATCTGTTGTGGGCAGAGCTGATAATGGACCTAATTTACACCTCCAATCATTTCTCCTAAAATATACATTTATCTCAAGGGGCTAATACCGACTTCTCTGTTGATAATACATATATATAAGTAGAGCTGCTGCATCACCCCCAGAAACATCTGAATAATAAAAAAAATATGAATAAAATGTTGTTGTTTTTTTTAAAGGAAAAAAATGTACTCAAAAAAGTACTGCCTTTGCTAGTCCTGTATTAGCGGACTGATAAAGCCGTCTGTAATATGATCAACCACTTCAATAGTTGCATTGCAGAGTTCTCCAAAATAGGCCTATTCATCTATAGATTAGTCTTCTAAACTAAGAATATTGGAATATTCCCCCTGCAGTGCTCTTAATTGAGTTTACTATGGACTAATTCATTATGAAATAATTGACATGTTGACATCGACATGTTTCCACATAGCTGTTGACACTGATAGGCTATGTTTAAACCACCTGTTGTTCGAGCTAATCGCCCGTAATTTACGCAGCAAATATCATTTATAGATTTAAAGATTACGCACGAATCATTATGTTGTGACCGATTTAAACTGTGAGAATGACTGACCGCTTGGGTTTGGTCAACAACCATGCTTGTGAATTGCTCTGCATAAAATTCCCCTGACTTCGTGTCGGTGTCACGCAAGAGAGCCCACCCAGATCAGCATGGTATAAATGCAGCATCGGATGGGGTTGAAAGTCTGTCACGAATAACTGCGCTTCTATTGCCATTTGGAAATTTTGCGAGAGTTCTATAGCCTATTTCTTCCGTAGAGATGTCCGGATTTTTTTTGAACGTTTGCCAACTTGGTTTTTTTACCCACCTTGTGCTTTTTTCTTACATTTCTGTAACCACTTCAGTGAGTTTTGATTTAACCGAACTTGGAAATAAAGTTGCGAAAATTAAAGTTAATCAAAGAGGGAATCTTTGGGCGACAGGTAAGGCATGCGAAGGCTATTCTCAATCTCATCTACAACACAGCATACAATTGTGAAAGTCAAATCTGGCATTTATATATATTTTATTCCTAATTACAACAATGGATTAACTCTAGCTCTTATCAAAGACAGCTATATTTACTCTTTCAGAATATAGACTTTCAACATGTTAGGAAATATTTCATTTCACTTGAGAATCAAATGACCAAAATATAACTTTCTCTTACCTCCAAGGTCATTTTATGGGCAAGAAGAGTGTCATGGATAGCCCTCTGCTCCAGTCTCCCGATGAGCAGTCTGTGGATGCGTTCGAGGTCGCCTTGAGTCCGGAGCAGAACGGGATGGGAAATCTCTTCCAAGATATGCTGAGGGTCGCGTTGCAAGCACAACTCATAGATGACACAGAGAACCGCTCTAAAAACCAGGTGAGCTATCAACAACACCAACCTGTATATGACCATAGATTTATCTGTACAATTTATAATGAGACTATCTTGTGTCAAAATTGCATTGTTTAATTAATGGCATTATCTTAACCAGGTGAGCCTCAACCGGTCTGACGAGATTTAACTGTGCAGTAGAAAATACATGTCTACTGCATTATTTAATGGCATTTTCTTAATATCCCATAGGAGACTGGATTGTTGATGAAGATATTAGAGAGCTACATTCAAAACAACAGAAAGTGATGCAGAAGTCTATCATAATGTTCCTTATAACCAAGCAGAAGTCATCCAGTCTATGTCTATAAAGGTTTTGGTGAATATGGAATCAAATCTCATATGCTTTAACATGATTGTAAAATGTCTGTTCAGTTTACAGTTGACCAAAATGCTATTTGCAATGTCACTGGATCTGAAATGAAGGGTGAATCAAATGTACATGTGTATTTATTGTTTTTGAGGATGTGCTGCATTGTATTGTTGATATTAAATTATTTATATTCAATAAAACCAATTATTTTCTAATTCTTTGACATTTACCGTACAATAAATTATTAAAAGGTTCCAAAAAGGAAAAGTTAAGGTTTTCATACTTGAGGTATGAACAGTTTATCAGGGTTGCAGAGTATGTCCTGTATACTGGACGGTTCTGACTTAGAGTATGTGGACAACTACAAATACCTGGGTGTCTGGTTAGACTGTAAACTCTCCTTCCAGACTCACATTAAGCATCTCCAATCCAAAATGAAATCTACCTTCACTCATGCTGCCAAACATACCCTCGTAAAACTGACCATCCTACCGATCCTTGACTTCGGCGATGTCATTTACAAAATAGCCTCCAACACTCTACTCAACAAATTGGATGCAGTCTATCACAGTGCCATCCGTTTTGTCACTAAAGCCCCATATACTACCCACCACTGCGACCTGTACGCTCTCGTTGGCTGGCCCTCGCTTCATACTCGTCGCCAAACCCACTGGCTCCAGGCCATCTACAAGTCTCTGCTAGGTAAAGTCCCCCCTTATCTCTGCTCACTGATAGCAGCACCCACCTGTAGCACGCACTCCAGCAGGTATATCTCACTGGTCACCCCTAAAGCCAATTCTTCCTTTGGCCGCCTTTTCTTCCAGTTCTCTGCTGCCAATGACTGGAACGAACTGCAAAAATCACTGAAGCTGGAGACTCATATCTCCCTCACTAGCTTTAAGCACCAGCTGTCAGAGCAGCTCACAGATCACTGCACCTGTACATAGCCCATCTGTGAATGGCCCATCCAACTACCTCATCCCCCATACTGTATTTATTTATTTATCTTTCTCCTTTGCACCCCAGTATCTCTACTTGCACATTAATCTTCTGCACATTCTACCATTCCAGTGTTTAATTGCTATATTGTAATTACTTCGCCACCATGGCCTATTTATTGCCTTACCTCCCTTATCCTACCTCATTTGCACATACTGTATATAGACTTTTTCTACTGTTTTATTGACTGTATGTTTGTTTATTCCATGTGTAACTCTGTGTTGTTGTATGTGTCAAACTTCTTTGCTTTATCTTGGCCAGGTCACAGTTGCAAATGAGAACTTGTTCTCAACTAGCCTACCTGGTTAAATAAAGGTTAAATAAAAAAATGTAAAAAATACTCCAGGGAATTGTAAGAACGGAATCCGTTAGTTTTACTGACAAAAATAATTCCTCGTCCCCTCATAGCCTACACACATAGACCAAAAACTAAGGGGAACGCAGCATACCATCGTAATAATCATTCCACAATGTGAAATTCAAGGCATGATATCATCAGGCACTTCAGAAGACCAATAAAGTTATTTAATAACACAGAGAGATATGAACAAGACCCATTCTTCACTTAAAATCGTCTCATTACTACTTGTTGACTGGAAGACTAGTCTACTAATTGACTACATTCTCATGTGTTTGTCTCCTGAAGCTTTAATTGAAGACACAGAGAGAAAACTCCAAATTGATCTGACTGATAAATAACTTTTTATTTTTTAATACAAAGATTCTGTACTTGAGAATAGTATAAATCACATTATCACCATAATGCTCTGACTAATAAATAAACATTTTGATTCTGTCCTTGAGAATTGAAATCCCATTATGTTGTGGAAACAGGGTTTATTAAAAATGCACAAAACAGTACAAGTGGATAGATATTCATTCTGTCAGTTTCTGTCCCCTTTAACACTGATATTGACTGATATTCCATAGGGGCCTAAACCAGATGACTTTAGTCAGCCAGGGAAGAGAAGCTTCACTTTTCCTCAGGATTATAGCAGGACTGAGAAATCAACAGATTGTACTCACAGCGTGAGTGAGAGAAAATAACTTGCTTTTTATGCGAGCAAATATAACAAGTGTGTACTAAAAATCAAGTTGAAGCAAGCAACACTTACTTACATAAACACTACATGTGGGCGCCTTACATAAATAATGTATATTCATGATTTAATGTTTAAATCTTGTCTTTAAACTGAAAAAAATCAATATGGTACTCACATTCACCATTTCTCTCAGTATCGTCCAGTCTCTCAGTATTCAATCTCTTATTATCCAACTCATTTTTTATTATCTGGCTTTTTTTGCATGAAGGGATGATCTCTGGCCTTCTCAATCAATAATGGCAATGTAATGTATTTCACCTTTATTGCCCTGAGACAACCCATTGTATTATAAACTGAACCAATAACATTAGCCAACTGTATTTCAATGACATTTACATTTATGGTAGCCAATAGCCACATTTCCCCATCTCACCTGGGTGCTTGATCATTCAGTAAGGTCTGCACCCTGGGTCTGCTCACTCCCACCACACATCTGCCACTTCAGTTCAGACCCACTTCAAACATTCTGTTCACGCTCAAAAACACACCTGAGAACACACCTGTTTAGGATTCCTTTTAAATAACCCAATGGCATTCTCTTTGATGTCTTTGTGTCCTCACCTGTCTGACTCCTCCCTCATGTCTGATGTCTGATGTTCTATTGTTTTGCCTCTGTATTTGTCAGTTATCTCTCTACTGCTCTGTACCAGGGTTGGGGTCAATCCCATTTACATTCCAGTCAATTCAGAAAGTAAACCAAATTCCAATTCCATATTTTTCTAATTGAAAAGCATTCAAATGGGAATTTCAGCGTATTTCCTGAATTGACTGGAATTGAAATGGAATGGACCCCTACCCTGGTCTGTACTGTCTGATGTTTGAACTCTTCATTTTTTTTATCATTATGTTAGGTGACCTCCTATGTCACAAATAAATGCCATATCCTCAGCACCCAATGTCTGAAAAGCACTCCTACAATCCAGTCAGAGGTCTCTGTATAATAGAGGTTAGATGATTGATTAGATGAGGAAGTTTTCTAATGAAGTATATTAGGTATTGTCCTTGTGTTCTCTTCACACAGCATGAATGTATTTGTCACTCTGGGTCTTGATTACTTCCAGCTGTGTAGTTCTAATACACTAACACCTCTTCTCACATTGTTGTCTTATGTGGTTGATTTATGATTGTTCCTCTTCAAATGTTTTCTGATTGAAGTTTCCCAGTTGTAATTACTGTTTATAAACTGGGTGGTTTGAGCCCTGAATGCTGATTGGCTGACACCTGTGGTATATCAGACCGTATACTGTATGCCGCGGGTATGACAAAACATTTATTTTTACTTCTCTAATTACTTTGGTAATCAGTTTATAATAGCAATAAGGCACCTAGGGGCTTTGTGGTGTGGCCAATATACTATGGCTAAGGGCTGTATCCAGGCACTCCGTGTTGTGACGTGCTTAAGAACAGCCCTTAGCCATAGTATATTGGCCATATACCACACCTCCTCAGGCCTTATTGGGGATTGGGGATGACACACAAGTATACATAATATATTTTATACATGTAGGTTACACATTAATATTACCATATTATGCATGGTAACATGTGTTGCATAGTGTTATTATCATTATTATTACTAGCCTTGCATAGCTCCCAGATACACCGTCAGTATGGAGTAGGAGGAATACATTCTCCTACACAGAATTCATTCAGCTATATTGAATTAGGCTATAATCAGTGGCCCCTCGACTAGCCTATGTACATGCATGACACCTCTGGGGAAATGCTTTTACATTTAATTAGGCTGTCTCTTCAGAATGATATGCTAAATCTCAAAGTGTCATCATGATGTAATTTGTAGATACAGTAAATAAATAAACAAACAATCAACAGTTTGAATGGTCAGATGAGGTAACACCCACCCATGTATAGGCTACAGTGTAGCACATCATACCATAGTCTTAATTGTATTTCGTAATGAACAGTTGATTTAATTGAAATGTAATTGTCTTTCAGTGACTAATAGCTCGCAGCCTTGCACACATCGCACCGAATGTGTCTGCCGATCGTCCCGCGCGCTGTGTTTTGACCACCCACTGCAGACGTCTGACTGCCGACATTTTTCAAGCGGTTCCACAGGTAAAATAGGTGCGCAGTGCGTTCGCAAATTACGTTCCGAGGTGTTAAGTACTCTCGGCCAGTAAACGCTATTGGTGTGTCTGAGCCCTAAGAAGTGCATGACTGTAATGTTTTCAATGTTGGTCATTGAGTAAGTAGTAGGCGGCATCCCCAGTTAGAGTATGACGTGCTAGTCCAGCCCGCCGGCCCCCAACACTAGATCTCCACTGACATATGCTCCTTCTCTCCTTGGGGAAGAGAGATTGAATTTATCATCTCAATGGCCTTTCCTTGCTTCCCACTCACTCCAATACCCAAATCCCAGTTTTGCCTTCCTTGCGTGGTAGAATATACACAGTGATCTGTCTCCTCTGACAGTCACATACACATCTGCTGACATGTCTAGCTGGAGGCTGATAGGATATTAACCAGGTTAATGATGAGGAGGGCAACAGGCAGACAGACAGCCGAGGAAGCAGTCATTTGCTCTCATGAACGCACTAATGTTGATTGGGTGGACAGCTTCTTTATTAAGAAAGTAAACTATGTCCTTATATCACTTGATAGTGACACAGATATCACATTCATATAGATGACTCAAAGATATCCTGTATGAAGCCAATTTCATTTGCTTTTGGAGTTGTTTTGTGGTAATCATCATTTTGCAATGTTGGGTTGGCAGATGTTTTGTTTTTCTAAATTTACAGGGAGATATGAAGTGGTTTAAATGTATTTTGGGGCAGTAACTCCCAGCACCACAAATAACCTAAGCGTGTTAGTGTGTGTGTTAACCCTCTTCTGAATGGTTTAATTACCCCCACAATAAAAGTATACTGAAGGAACAGGTCAAGCCATTGAAATGCTGATGGTGAGAGAATGAATCATTACGCTTCTGTTTATGACATCAGTATGATGAGTAGACTGATTCCAATATAACAACAATTGTTCCTGGTTCAAATGTATGTTTGTAAAACAAAGATTATAGCATATGCCTGGACAATTTGAATGAAATACTAACAGTTTGTCTTGTTAGTTAGGTCATGATTTCCCGCCCTAAACGGATCCAAAAAATACATTTGCTCTGAATACCAATGAAACTCTTGGTGAAAGTTAGCCATAGAGACTTGTTATCATGATGCAAAAATGCATTTGGCTCCCGCTTATATTACCTTTGGCTGACTGATAGATGGATCTAGGTAGCATTTAATAGCTCAATAAAGGAAAGGCTTTAGGCAAGGGCTATAGCCCACAACCCCAGAGATAATGTAGACCCTAAGGTATTCATTCTGTCTAATTTCAAACCCTTGATGTTGGCTGTCAGGTAGAGGTAATTCATCAGTTTTATAATGCAAACTCACGAGACCATACCGGTATGTGGGTTTAACCGTTTGAATATAATCAACACATAAAACCCAGTGGATCTGAGAAAGACATTGGGAACACATTGGGATCTGCGTGCTTTGAGAAACACACAATCCTCTCACAGGAGTTTTGAGTGTGTGTGCATCAATATTTTGTCTCCTGTTGTACAGAAATTGATGCAAGTCAAAGCTAACAACTGAGGGGGTATACTGCCACCTTCTGGTATGAATGATCATTTTCCTGTCTGAGTTTTTCTAATCTTTTGCTGCTTACTCACTGCCTATCAGTTTTTAAACCCTCATTTATGGTAGCTATTAGTATAGGCCTTGTATGTGTGTACTATGTACGGTATGTGTGTATGTGCGTCTCATATTTTGTGTTTGATTGATATATTTTTGATCATTAAAAGCTACTAGGCATGTTGGAGTTAATTGAAACTAATCTGTAATCTATTTTAACAAAACAAGTTATACATTGTATCAATTCATAATGTTACAGTATCCTACAGTTTACTGTCTGCAGGTACTGCTGGATATTGGGCGGTCTTTATTTGCAGATGATGGGGCCTTCTGGAAGAGGGGAAGATATGTACCATACATAGTCAGGAAAGTACAGGAAGAAATTGATGAGGTAGAGCGGTGGGCATTAATGTGGGGATTCAGGTTCTTTGTAGAGAAAACTCAGACAATGTTCTTTACCAGGAGGAAAGTGGTAGATGAGGTACGCCTGAGGTTGTACGAGAGAACTGGAGAGTGTGGGGGTCTTCAGGTTCCTTGGGGTGTACTTTGACACTAGGCTGACCTGGGCAGAACACATTGAGAGAGTGGTGGGAAAGTATAAGAAGGTACTAAATGCGATGCACTGTCTGACAGGGATGGAATGGGGGGCTGTGTATTCCTCACTGAGGACCATGTATGTTGCATTGATTCCATCTGTAATAGACTTTGAGCGTATGGTTCAGCAGCCCGGACCTCACTGAAAAGATGTCATACAGGCACTAGGACTCAGAATATGTAGTGGGGCATTTCGGACCTCCCCAGTGTCAGGTGGAGATGAGGGAGATGCCATTGCAGATTAGGAGACAGCAGCTGGCAATTAACGATTGGCTCAACCTATAGGGACATGGGGCGTCTCCTCCTGTGAAAGGGGTGCTACAGGCATGCTGGGAACATGAGCTTTGGGTGATGGGTAGTTATTCCCTCCGTAAGGCAATCAAACAGGCAAAACGTCAGTACAGAGACAAAGTGGAGTCGCAATTCAACGGCTCAGACACGAGACGCATGTGGCATGGTCTACAGACAATCACGGATTACAAAGGGAAAACCAGCCACACCGAAGTCTTACTCCCAGACAAGCTAAACACCTTCTTCGCCCGCTTTGAGGATAACACAGTGCCACCGACGTGGCCCGCTCCCAAGGACAGTGGGCTCTCGTTCTCCGTGGCCGACGTGAGTAAAACGTTTAAGCGTGTTAACCCTCGCAAGGCCGCCGGCCCAGACGGCATCCCTAGTCACGCACTCAGAGCATGAGTAGACCAGCTGGCTGGAGTGTTTACGGATATATTAAATCTCTCCTTTATCCCAGTCTACTGTCCCCACCTGCTTCAAGATGGACACAGCTGATTGCATAAGACAGCATCCAACAGGAAGGTGTGATTTTTGCCAGGAAACAGACAGTGGTGCATGTGCTGATATAGTGTGAGCAGTATGAAAGGGAAGAGAGACTGAGATCCAGTATGAGGGAGAAGGGGATACAGGAATTGAGTTTAATGAGCATACTAAGTAGAACATCATCAAATCAAATCAAATGTTAATGGTCACATACAGATGGTTAGCAGATGTTATTGTGAGTGTTGCGAAATGCTTGTGCTTCTAGTTCTGACATTGCAGAAATATCTAACAAGTAATCTAACAATTCTACAACAACTACCGAATGCACACAAATCTAAGTAAAGGGATGGAATAAGAATAAATACAGTTGAAGTCGGAAGTTTACATACACTTAGGTTGGAGTGATTAAAATTCGTTTTTCAACCACTCCACAAATTTCTTGTTAACAAACTATAGTTTTGGCAAGTCGGTTAGGACATCTACTTTGTGCATGACACAAGTCATTTTTTCCAACAATTGTTTACAGATTATTTCACTTATAATTCACTGTATCACAATTCCAGTGGGTCAGATGTTTACATACACTAAGTTGACTGTGCCTTTAAACAGTTTGGAAAATTCCAGAAAAGGATGTCATGGCTTTAGAAGCTTCTGATAGGCTAATTGACATAATTTGAGTCAATTGGAGGTGTACCTGTGGATGTATTTCAAGGCCTACCTTCAAACTCAGTGCCTCTTTGCTTGACATCATGGGAAAATCAAAAGAAATCAGCCAAGACCTCAGAAAAGAAATTGTAGACCTGGTTTGGTTCATCCTTGGGTGCAATTTCCAAACCTCTGAAGGTACCACGTTCTTCTGTACAAACAATAGTACGCAAGTATAAACACCATGGGACACGCAGCCGTCATTCCGCTCAGGAAGGAGACGCGTTCTGTCTCCTAGAGATGAACGTACTTTGGTGTGAAAAGTGCAAATCAATCCCAGAATAACAGCAAAGGACCTTGTGAAGATGCTGGAGGAAACCGGTACAAAATAATCTATATCCACAGTAAAACGAGTCCTATATCGACATAACCTGAAAAGCCGCTCAGCAAGGAAGAAGCCACTGCTCCAAAACCGCCATAAAAAAGCCAGACTACGGTTTGCAACTGCACATGGGGACAAAGATCGTACTTTTTGGAGAAATGTCCTCTGGTCTGATGAAACAAAAATAGAACTGTTTGGCCATAATGACCATCGTTATGTTTGGAGGAAAAAGGGGGATGCTTGCAAGCGGAATAACACCATCCTAACCGTGAAACACGGGGGTGGCAGCATCATGTTGTGGGGATGCTTTGCTGCAGGAGGGACTGGTGCACTTCACAAAATAGATGGCATCATGAGGAGGACAATTATGTGGATATATTGAAGCAACATCACAAGACATCAGTCAGGAAGTTAAAGCTTGGTCGCAAATGGGTCTTCCAAATGAACAATGACCCCAAGCATACTTCCAAAGTTGTGGCAAAATGGCGTAAGGACAACAAAGTCAAGGTGTTAGAGTGGCCATCACAAAGCCCTGACCTCAATCCTATAGAAAATGTGTGGGCAGAACTGAAAAAGTGTGTGCGAGCAAGGAGGCCTACAATCCTGACTCAGTTACACCAGCTCTGTCAGGAGGAATGGGCCAAAATTCACCCAACTTATTGTGGGAATCTTGTGGAAGGCTACCCGAAACGTTTGACCCATGTTAAACAATTTAAAGGCAATGCTACCAAATACTTATTGAGTGTATGTAAACTTCTGACCCACTGGGAATGTGATTAAAGAAATAAAAGCTGAAATAAATAATTCTCTCTACTATTATTCTGAAATTTCACATTCTTAAATAAAGTGGTGATCCTAACTGAACTAAGACAGGGATTTTTACTAGGATTAAATATCAGGAATTGTGAAAAACTGAGTTTAAATGTATTTGGCTAAGGTGTATGTAAACTTCCGACTTCAACTGTACATATAAATATATGGATGAGCAATGACAGAGCGGCATAGGCAAGATGCAATAGATGGTATAAAATACAGTATATACATATGAGATATGAGTATGAGTAATGTGAGTAATGCAAGATATGTAAACATTATTCAAATGGCATTATTAAAATGACTAGTGATACATTTATTAAAGTGGCCAACGATTTCAAGTCTGTATGTTGACAGCAGCCCCTCTGTGTTAGTGACGGCTGTTTAACAGTCTGGTGGCCTTGAGATAGAAGCTGTTTTTCAGTCTCTCGGTCCCAGCTTTGATGCACCTGTACTGACCTCGCCTTCTGGATGGTAGCGGGGTGAACAGACAGTGGCTCGGGTGGTTGTTGTCCTTGATGATCTTTTTGTCCTTCCTGTGACATCGGGTGCTGTAGGTGTTCTCGAGGGCAGGTAGTTTTCCCCCTGTGATGCGTACCACCCTCTGGAGAGCCTTGCGGTTGTGGGAGGTGCAGTTGCCGTACCAGGCGGTGATGCAGCCTGACAGGATGCTCTCAATTGTGCATCTGTAAAAGTTTGTGAGGGTTTAAGGTGACAAGCCAAATTTCTTCAGCCTCCTGAGGATGAAGAGGCACTGTTGCACCTTCTTCACCACACTGTCTGTGTGGGTGTACCACTTCAGTTTGTCCGTGATGTGTACGCCAAAGAACTTAAAACTTTCAACCTTCTCCACTGCTGTCCCGTCGATGTGGATGTGTGGGGGGGGGGGGTGCTCCCTCTGCTGTTTCCTGAAATCCATGATCATCTCCTTTGTTTTGTTGACGTTGAGTGAGAGGTTGTTTTGCTAACACCACACTCTGAGTGCCCTCACCTCCTCCCTGTTGGCTGTCTCATCGTTGTTGGTAATCAAGCCTAGTACTGTTGTGTCGTCTGCAAACTTGATGATTGAGTTGGAGGCGTGCATGGCAACGCCTCTTGTCCAAATGGGTTAGGGCAGTGTGCAGTGTTATGGCAATTGCATCATCAGTGGACCTATTGGGGTGGTATGCAAATTGAAGTGGGTCTAGGATGACAGGTAAGGTGGAGGTGATATGATCCTTGACTAGCCTCTCAAAGCACTTCCTAATGGCAGAAGTGAGTGCTACAGGGCGATAGTAATTTAGTTCAGTTACCTTTGCCTACTTGGGTACAGGAACAATGGTGGGCATCTTGAAGCATGTGGGGACAGCAGACTGGGATAGGGAGAGATTGAATATATCCGCAAACACACCAGCCAGCTGGTCTGCACATGCTCTGAGGACGCGGCTAGTCATGCCGTCTGGGCCGGCAGCCTTGCAAGGGTTAACATGTTTAAATGTCTTACTCACGTTGGCCACGGAGAAGCAGAGCCCACAGTCCTTTGTAGCGGGCCGCGTCGGTGGTACTGTATTATCCTCAAAGCGGGCAAAGAAGGTGTTTAGTTTGTCTGGAAGCAAGACGTCGGTGTCCGTGACGTGGCTGGTTTTGTTTTTGTAATCCGTGATTGTCTGTAGACCCTGCCACATACGTCTCGTGTCTGAGCCGTTGAATTGCAACTCCACTTTGTCTCTAACTGACATTTTGCTTGTTTGATTACCTAGTGGAGGGAATAACTACACTGTTTGTTTTCGGCTATAATCCCAGTCATGGTTAAATGCGGTGGTTCGTGCTTTCAGTTTTGCGCGAATTCCGCCATCTATCCACGGTTTCTGGTTAGGGTAGGTTTTAATAGTCACAGTGGTTACAACATCTCCTATACACTTCCTTATAAACTCACTCACCGAATCAGCGTATACGTTGATATTATTCTCTGAGGCCACCCGGAACATGTCCCAGTCCGCATGATCAAAACAATCTTGAAGCGTGGATTCTGATTGGTCAGACCAGCGTTGAATAGTTCTTAACACAGGTACATCCTGTTTGAGTTTTTGCCTAAAGGAAGGGAAAGGGAGCAGCAAAATGGAGTCGTGGTCAGATTTGCCAAAAGGAGGGTGGGGGAGGGCCTTGTATACATTGTGGAAGTTAGAGTAGCAGTGATCCAGAGTTTTGCCAGCGCGAGTACTACAGTCAATATGCTGATAGAATTTATGCAAACTGGAAACCATATATCCTGAGGCTGCATTTATTGTCGCTGTGGATTTTAACAAAGCAAATTTGAGAACAAGGCTTCCTAAAGTTCCTTGAGGGCCGTCGTGGTATCGGCTTGAGGAGAGATATACACGGCTGTGACAATAACCGAGGAGAATTCTCTTGGGAGATAATACAGTCAGCATTTGATTATGAGGAATTCTAGGTCAGGTGAACAAAATGACTTGAATTCCTGTATGTTGTTACGACGTACACTGAATCCAGGTGGCATTATCGACTCCTACAGCATATCCCAAGAGAGCCATGTTTCTGTGAAACAGAGTATGCTACAATCCCTTATGTCTCCCTGGAAAGCAACCCTTGCCCTAATTTAATCTACCTTGTTATCTAGAGACTGGACATTAGCAAGTAATATACTTGGAAGCGGTGGGTGGTGTGCGCGCCTCCGAAGTCTGACCAGAGGATCGCTCTGTCTACCTCTTCTCTGGCGGCGTTGTTTTGGGTCAGCCTCTGGAATCAGCTCAAATTCCCTGGGTAGTTCGGACAAAGGATCCGCTTCGGGAAAGTTGTATTCCTGGTCGTAGTGCTGGTAAATTGATGCCGCTCTGATATCTTATATTTCTTCCCAGCTGGATGTAATAACACTTAAGATTTTCTGAGCTAACAATGTAAGAAATAATACATTAAAAAATAAAATAATAATGCAACATTTCCTAAGGACTCTCTGTCAGCACCCTTTTATTTACATTTTTTACATTAGATACAGTGTAATTGTTTATATTTTTTATAGGAGAAACAGGGCTGGCAGGTAGGATTTACGTATGATTCCTCTCCCTCTAGCTCACACTCCAATACAGTAGGTAGCAGTAATGACCCATAACAGTGGATGCCATCCGCCGATAAACCCCACAGAAGAAGTTTACCGTCGGGTTGTTTTGATGATCTCATCTGCACACGTGACATATCCGCTCTTTTGGCGATTTTGTTGAAGAAGGCAGTGGGGCAGAACCTACCACTGCACTGAGGTATAATAAGAACGGACAGGACAGCCATTTTTTATCATAACAACATCCATGATCCAGCCGAAATTACAGTAACATATTTGGATTCCAGCGCAACCATGGGCCAGTGTGGGATTACTTCATCAAAGACCGTCCTGGTGTTTCTGAATTTAATATTCTGGGTAAGATATCACGAACTTGTTTCAAAACATGTATTTGACGCTAGGTAGTCAAGGTTGAGATTAATTACAGTACGCAACAGAAATTGCTAACGTTAGCTGCAGCAAAGGGAGGCGTCTGCTAACATTAGCTAGCTCACGTTAATTCTCTACAAAATGAATATGTGGAGCTTTCCAACCATCTTGTCTAGTTTGTTTATTAAAATATACATTGTTTCTGAAATGTATGTTTTGCTGTTATTGCAAGCACGGGTAGAACAAGGACAGGTAGCCGGCAGATCCGACCCGTTGGTGGGCAGGACAGCATTCCTGTGTATATAAGACACTTTCCGTAAATGGCTGCTGTTGCCACATGTTAGCTAACATGTGGAAGAAAACGTCTGAACGACTACTAGTTTTAATTATACAATCTTCTCAGCGTAACAGTTGGGATAATGGGACAATTCGGAGTACAACACATTTCCCATCCCTGGATTAAAGTACATTTAACGAGTTATATCTCGCGCCGGCTTCGCGGTGTCAGAGACTAATGCAGCTGTGAGCAAGCGTGTCGGATCTGCTGGCTAATGCCGGACAGGCATTTGCCATTGTTGTTAGATCTAGCTTTTAGCTAGCTAACCGTCTGACATTTAATGCTGCAATTTGTTGCATGAAACCCCGCGAGATTGAATGAAATACTGCATAACGGTGGGTAAGACTATATGCACGATTGTAGTTTGTGCCAGTCAGTTTAGCAGAAAACGTATCACCACAGAGAACAATGAAAAACATCTTTGGTATCACTGTGAGAGACCTAGCTAGCCTTCTAGCTAACGCCTAGCCGCCATGCGCCGATGTCCCCGACATTTCATTGCAGTATCAGTGTTTTCACAAATTAGTATTTCATATTGTTTAGGCCTAACCTCTCACCCAATCTCATCTGATAGTAGCCTGACTACTCACACTAAATTATTACGCTGCTCTATCGTTCGCGACATACTTTAATTACCGAGAAGAAACTAACGGGCGTAGAGTTTGGGCCGAGCAAGGAGTCTGGGTAGCAGCCAGACAAATCTGATAGTGCTTGGTAATACAGTGTGCTACAATGTTCACTTAGCTTAGTTTTACATGACTGAGGATTCCCCTGTTTTCTTTTTTTTTTTAAACAACATTTCCAATTGCAATATAATAGCAAAAAAAACATAGGACATCACTACACATGTATTTTTCTCTGAGGAAACATAAAATAGCATGAAAGTAAAATCCCAATACATGAATTGCCAGTGACAACAGCTTTAAAAGTTAGTGTTTTTAAAAATATTGACCAATTGTAGATATTTTATTAAATATTGAATTTCAAGGGAAAATATATTGCATTTAAGGACAGATTTCAAGTAGTTTTGTTTTTATTTGAATAACATTGTCTCATTGTAAATACCTGGGTCATATTAATGAAATAAAAAATTGTAATTACTTAACTGACTCCAAAATAACTTAAGTCACACTTTATCACAAAAAAGGCATATGTCCTCTTAAGTCCATGAATTTAGACAAGTTATTGCAAGGGTATATTTTGTGCAAGTTTTTAAAGTGAAACTGAGGATACCCTTGCTACACACCAGCAGCTAGCCAGTGACCACATACCAACATTGTTTTAACAAACACACACAAAGCTATGTCTCAGTCTGCACACAATATTGGAGTTTCTTTCTGATAAGCAAAAAAACGTTGGATGTTACATGCCTGACCCAGACTCTTTCTCTTGCTCTGTCTCCCTCTCACTGCCCCCTCTCTAGGCTGCAGCTGGAATTCTGTGTTACATTGGAGCCTATGTGTTCATCACATATGATGACTATGACCACTTCTTTGAGGATGTGTACACCTTGATCCCAGCCTCCATTATAATAGCAGTCGGGACTCTGCTGTTTATCATTGGGCTGATTGGATGCTGTGCCACAATACGGGAAAGCTCCTGCGGACTAACAGCTGTAAGTATTGAAAAGCACATGGATAGAAATGTAATTTGTATAATGCAGGTAAATGTAATTTCTAGTCTTTGGACTAGATGTTGAATTGATCATATCTCTTCTCTTTGCTCTGCAGTTTGCTGTCATTCTCCTGCTGGTGTTTGTCACAGAAGTTGTTGTGGTTGTTATTGGCTATATCTACAGAGCTAGGGTTAGTATTGGCCTACTGTCTAGTGTCTTATCACACAATAACAATAGAAAAGGGTGAATGGGAATGCAGTTTGTTAGAATTTAATATGAATGGTACAATTCTTGCACAGATGAAATTGATGTTGTTGCTTGTACTCAGGTGGAAGATCAGGTGAACCACTCCATTCAGAAGGTGTATGATGAATACAATGGCACCAACACAGATGCCCCCAGCCGTGCCATCGACTATGTGCAGAGACAGGTGACAGATTTATTTCTCCTGACATGTTTAAAAAAAAATCACTATAGGCGAGTTTGCAGGTGCCTACAACAGTCTCACTCTCTCTCCCCGTCTCTCTCCCACCCTCTCCCCCGTCATAGCTCCACTGCTGTGGCATTCACAAGTACTCTGACTGGAGGAATACTCGCTGGTTCAAAGAGTCCAGAAACAACAGTGTTCCAGTCAGCTGCTGTAAACCCAACATCAGCAACTGTACTGGAACCATGAGCCGGCCTGGTGACCTCTACCCAGAGGTAAGAGAGAACACGCACACCCAAGCGTTTCCTTTAGCCGGTAAATAGCCCAATGAAAATAAATATTGTCTATAAATGGTCCTTTGTAGCTCAGTTGGTAGAGCATGGCGCTTGTAACGCCAGGGTAGTGGGTTTGAATCCCAGGACCACACCAACGTAAAATGTTTGCACGCATGACTGTAAGTCACTTTGGATAAAAGTATCAGCTAAATGGCATTTATTACAAATCCCATTGGCTATGCATGGTGATTGGTTCAGGTTGTCTTTCAATCGTATCATCTCTCTACTATGCCTGTCTGTCTTGAGAGTGCGCTCTCAGTAGAGAACTTACAGCATTGTATCAACTGGTACCGGCCCACAAGGTTTCCCATGCCAGTCAATCTGAAAAGTGTTCACTGTATTTTAAAGAGAATTTACAGACATCATACAAGTCCACCAAGGAGGAATATTTAGATGAATTCATTTTGCTTCCCCCCTCTTCCTCCTAATCTAATGCCTAATCAAGTATCTTAAAATGCTGGATACCGTGCAAATCAAGTTAGCTAGTTGGCTAACTAGCTACCGTACCAAGAATGGAGGCACAGAACTTATTTTTAAATTAACACTGAAACAGGATATTATGCAAGGAGCTAACGTTCACTTCGTAGGCCCTCATTTCTCCTTGCATATTTATTGTAGTCACTTGCATGTGGTGTCAATGAATTGTCAGTGGGCACTCCTAGAAAACCATTACCTAACACATGACGGCATTCAAATGGGAATCTATTTGATTTGGTTGGACATTCGACCGGCACATTTCCTTCCTAAAGAAAATACTGACATACACACACATGTTTTTAATATTTGTATTTTTTTCCTCTAGGGCTGTGAAGCTCTTGTTGTGAAAAAGCTGAAAGAAATCATGATGTATGTCATTTGGGCTGCTCTGACCTTCGCTGCAATACAGGTAAACAAATATAGGCAGGTAGCCTAGTGGTTAGAGCGTTGGACATGTAACCAAAAGGTTGCAAGATCGAATCCCCGAGGTGTCAAGGTAAAAATCTGTAGTTCTGCTCCTGAACAAGGCAGTTAACCCACTGTTCCTACACCGATATTTGAGTCCTTCTGTAATAACATCTGAACCAGGTGCATGTTAACTAGAGCTGCAGTAATGTCCTCCTGCAGTGGGAGTCTCTAGTCTAGTAGGCCTCGAGCTGCTGCTGAGAAGCTGACCTGATTGTGTCAAATCGCTTTTTCAATGTTTCAACACTACCTTATGGGGACATCACAACATGGGTTCTGCTGACCAGTCACTTCCCTTCTCCTTATGAGGATAACTTGGTCTATTTGTGGAGTCACTGGATGCATGTGATTATGAAATGCAGTCTCATGAGTCATAATGTAGCTGCAGGTGTCCCAAACAGCCACGGTTGTCTCTGGGATGGGGGAGATCAGGAAGAAACATATCCACCAAAAAGGTGTAAAGTGGTAGAAAACTCGAAGTTGAAGCACTCTAGTGGGTTTTAATATAGAGAGCCTTTATTCTCCAGGCATAAAGAGCATTTAAAGACCAACCCTGATGAAGGCATGCGTCACATTGTGCAGGTGTTAATGCTCAATGTACCCGGTTAATGAAGACTAGAGTGCCTCGACCTGTTTTTTTCCCCCCACCTTTTTTGTAGGTATGATTCTTCTGGTTCTCCTTTTTGTTCTCCTTCATTCGAAGAACTTCACTTCACACACCAAGTTCTCTTCAATTAATCAAATCACGTGTGATGGCATGGCACGGCACAAGGCAGGGACAGAAACCCTGCACTACTGTCGCTCTAGGAGCAGGACTCCTGGAAATTCTAGTCTTTCACAACAAGACTATCTGGCCAGTGCACGTGACATTTTATTCTGGGTGCAGCGATGATGATAATGCTACCTATGCATACTGTTGTACTCCTCCTTCTGCCTGTAGATGCTGGGGATGCTGTGTGCCTGTGTGGTGCTGTGCAGGAGGGGGCACGACCCGGCCTATGAGCTACTGGTCACCGGAGCAACCTACGCATGAGGAGGACACCGGCCTGGCCCGCACCAAGGGCTCCACCAATAAGAATAAAGAAAAGAAGCCTCAACTGACATGTCCACAATTTGTAGTTTTCAGCAGTAGTAAGCTCAAGCACACCTTGCACAGGATAACTATTGGGTATACACTGGTGATTTGGGGGGGGGGGGGGTCTGTGAAAATAATTATTTATTGAACATGCTTTGTAACTTTATTTTAAATGTTTGTTTTTTAGACACTATGGAACGCCTAAGGCCAAAGTTGTTAAATGGCAAATAGATATTGTTGTTTTTCTTTTGCTCAAGAAATACAGCCTTGCCTATTTTCTTTTCCCTTTTGGGGACCATGGGAGGATTAGGGGCTCTTTATAGAAGAGAACTACTGCTCAGTGCAATATGTGGAATGTACTCCTTTCTCATGTGTCAGTTTGCACTATGACTAGAGCTCTGGAGGTATTTAAGGAATATTTAATCATGTGAATATTAGAAGTACCTTTATCTATGAGGGACCCTGTAGTTTACCACTAAATTGTGAGTCAGTCAACCCATCTCCAGTCTCCATTCATAGGTAGTGTAGAGGTACTTTACCAGTGTTACCTAAGACCCATGTGTAGATAGAGCTTTGTGTTACAAGTTGGTACATATGTAGGTGTTTTCCGACACACACATTACATTCTAATACCAAGTATGAAAGGGAAGGGGTGAATCTCAATTGTATTTTCTTGATTCCCTTGTCCTTTCTCATTGCCTCCTTTTTAAAATGCACTGGAGGAGAAGATCCAAGTGGAGAAACCTCAGATCTGTGCATTGAGAAGCTGAGGAGGGAGGACATGAGGAATACAATTGAGTCACTCGAGATTCAAACCTGCCTGGGAATTTGATGTAAACCACCAAAGAATTGGGTTTGGGACTGAGGGAGTCACTTTTGTTTTGTATTTTTGTGGCATTGTGTATTATTTTTCAAACAGAAGTTGATATTTAGACTTGTAGCATTGCAGAATATAATGTGAAACAAAATCATGTAAATAGATTGTGGAGAGGAAAGAACTTTGATTGAAATAAACCTCCTAAATGTAAACTAAAACATGTTTTATTGATCAACTGAAGCACCCCTTTTCAATGTATCTTCAAAGTAAACATGACATATTTTATGAATCAAATATCAAATACAGTACAGCTGTTGGTCTTGATTCAGATACACTTCTACTTTCTCTCGTAGATCACTTCTCAGGTTGGTGTAGACAAGTGCAGTTATTTTATCCTCACACATATTTACAGTTGATACAGTTTAAATATTGACTAGTTTTCTGTATGGTATCTGAGATTCCCTACAGGGCTGTGAAAAAGTATTTGCCCCCTTTCTGATTTTTACTTTTTCATATTTTTGATTCTGAGTTTTCAGATCTTCAACCAAAACCTAATATTAGATTAAAGGGCCGGAGTTTACAAATGACAACAAATTAATAAAGTTATACAACACCCAATTCCCCTGTGTGAAAAAGTAATTGCCCTCCAACGCTCAGTAACTTTGTGCCACCTGTAGCTTCAATGACTGCAACCAAATGCTTCCTGTAGTTGTTCAGTCTCACATCGCTGTGGAGGAATGTTGGCCCACTCTTGCATGCAGTACTGCTTTAACTCAGTGACATTTGTGGGTTTTCAAGCATGAACTGCTTGTTTCAAGTCTTGTCACAACATCAAAATTGGGATTAGGTCTGGACTGTGACTAGGCCATTCTAAAACAAAAAAAATGGGATCCATATCATCCAAATAGTTGATTCAAGTTTGCAAAAAAGCACATGCATGATCATCAAGACTCTTGAATGTTCTATGGACAGATGAGTCAAAAGTATAACTTTTTGGATGACATGGGTTCCATTATGTCTAGTGAAATCCAAACACTGCATTCTACACTAAGAACCTTATACCCACAGTCAAGTATGGTGGTAGTGTGATGGTTTGGGGATGCTTTGCTGCCTCAGGACCTGGACGACTTGCCTTAATAGAAGGAACCATGAATTCTGGTCTGTATCAGAATTCTACAGGAGAATGTCAGACCATCCGTCTGTGAGCTGCATCTGGGTTATGCAGCAAGTCAATGATCCAAAACACAATCAAGTCTACATGAAAGGGCTAAAAAGCAACAAATGTGTTTTGGAATGGCCTAGTCAAAGTCCAGACCTAATCCCAATTGAGATGTGGCAGGTCTTGAAACGAGAAGTTCATGCTTGAAAACCCACACGTCTCTGAGTTAAAGCAGTTCTGCATGGAAGAGTGGGACAAAATTCCTCCACAGCGACGTGAGACTGATCAGCAACTACAGAAAGCTTTTGGTTGGAGTCATTGCAGCTAAATGTGGCACAACCAGTTATTGAGTGTAAGGGGGCAATTACTTTTTCACACAGGGGCATTGGGTGTTGCATAACTTTGTTTATGAAAGAAGTATGTAATTGTTGTGTTATTTCTTCACTCAGGTTCCCTTTATCTAATATTTGGTTTTGGTTGAAGATCTTGTAAAATTCAGTATAAAAAATTAGCAAAATTAGAGAGAATTTGAAAGGGGGCGAATACTTTTTCACAGCACCTTATGTATGTAGTATGCCTGTTGGGTGAAAAGACTGACAATCTCTGTTGCAGCATAGCCTAATAGTTAATGGGGAACACACAGTCATGACTCATGTTTCAAGTCAGTTCAGTGAGTCATCTCTACTGCTGGAGAATCTATTACTCCGAAGTCTTGAACGAAGGATCAGAACATCTGAGTAAGAAGCAGAAAGGGGGTCCGCATAGTAAGGTTTTGAAGACTAAAGTATGTATGGGTGATTGTGCATGAGTATGTGTGTGTGAATCCGTGTACCTGTGTGCATGAGTGTGTGCGCGTGCGTGTGTGTGTCCATGCATGAATGTGTGTGTGACTATGTCTAGACTTTGGCCAGGTAGGAGCCAGGTACCAGCCCAACCTGTCCGTTTCTCTCCACTGTCCACCAGCCGTCTTCACTCTGTTCTATCACCAACACCACATCCCCTTTAGACACTGACAGCTCCTCTGGGTCCTGGGAGCACAGGGAACATATTGTTAGTAGTAGAAGTATGAGGCTTTGAATTACTGTATGGCTCATATACAGTACACACATACAGTATAATACAGATCAGTGGAAAAGTTTATGTAAACATGATCCATCAATATCTCAACTAGTTATATTTAATGTCAGACGCATCACAGAGTTCTGTAATGACGTCTGTAACTTGACACATGTAACCGTGTACGCAGGTTTCACCTGTAACATGACACATGTAACCGTGTACGCAGGTTTCACCTGTAACATGACACATGTAACCGTGTACGCAGGTTTCACCTGTAACATGACACATGTAACCGTGTACGCAGGTTTCACCTGTAACATGACACATGTAACCGTGTACGCAGGTTTCACCTGTAACATGACACATGTAACCGTGTACGCAGGTTTCACCTGTAACATGACACATGTAACCGTGTGTGCAGGTTTCACCTGTAACTGTGTGTGCAGGTTTCACCTGTAACTGTGTGTGCAGGTTTCACCTGTAACATGACACATGTAACCATGTATGCCGGTTTCACCTGTAACATGACACATGTAACATGACACATGTAACCGTGTGTGCAGGTTTTCACCTGTAACATGACACATGTAACCGTGTATGCAGGTTTCACCTGTAACTTGACACATGTAACTGTGTGTGCAGGTTTCACCTGTAACATGACACATGTAACCGTGTTTGCAGGTTTCACCTGTAACATGACACATGTAACCGTGTTTGCAGGTTTCACCTGTAACTGTGTGCAGGTTTCACCTGTAACATGACACATGTAACCGTGTTTGCAGGTTTCACCTGTAACTGTGTGCAGGTTTCACCTGTAACATGACACATGTAACCGTGTTTGCAGGTTTCACCTGTAACATGTCACATGTAACCGTGTTTGCAGGTTTCACCTGTAACTTGGCATCTGTATTCGTGTATGCAGGTTTCACCTGTAACTTGACACCTGTAACTGTGTGCAGGTTTCACCTGTAACTTCACACCTGTAACTGTGTGTGCAGGTTTCACCTGTAACTTGACACCTGTAACTGTGTGCAGGTTTCACCTGTAACTTGACACCTGTAACTGTGTGCAGGTTTCACCTGTAACTTGACACCTGTAACTGTGTGCAGGTTTCACCTGTAACATGACACATGTAACCGTGTACGCAGGTTTCACCTGTAACATGACACATGTAACCGTGTACGCAGGTTTCACCTGTAATACGACACATGTAACCGTGTACGCAGGTTTCACCTGTAACATGACACATGTAACCGTGTACGCAGGTTTCACCTGTAACATGACACATGTAACCGTGTATGCAGGTTTCACCTGTAACATGACACATGTAACATGACACATGTAACCGTGTGTGCAGGTTTCACCTGTAACATGACACATGTAACCGTGTATGCAGGTTTCACCTGTAACTTGACACATGTAACTGTGTGTGCAGGTTTCACCTGTAACATGACACATGTAACCGTGTTTGCAGGTTTCACCTGTAACATGACACATGTAACCGTGTTTGCAGGTTTCACCTGTAACTGTGTGCAGGTTTCACCTGTAACATGACACATGTAACCGTGTTTGCAGGTTTCACCTGTAACTGTGTGCAGGTTTCACCTGTAACATGACACATGTAACCGTGTTTGCAGGTTTCACCTGTAACATGACACATGTAACCGTGTTTGCAGGTTTCACCTGTAACTTGGCATCTGTATTCGTGTATGCAGGTTTCACCTGTAACTTGACACCTGTAACTGTGTGCAGGTTTCACCTGTAACTTCACACCTGTAACTGTGTGCAGGTTTCACCTGTAACTTGACACCTGTAACTGTGTGCAGGTTTCACCTGTAACTTGACACCTGTAACTGTGTGTGCAGGTTTTACCTGTAACTTGACACCTGTAACTTGACACCTGTAACTGTGTATGCAGGTTTCACCTGTAACTTGACACCTGTAACTGTGTGCAGGTTTCACCTGTAACTTGACACCTGTAACTGTGTGCAGGTTTCACCTGTAACTTGACACCTGTAACTGTGTGTGCAGGTTTTACCTGTAACTTGACACCTGTAACTTGACACCTGTAACTGTGTATGCAGGTTTCACCTATAACTTGACACCTGTAACTGTGTGCAGGTTTCACCTGTGCAGAGTAGTCATAGAACACCATGAAGGTATCATCATCCTCATCGGTTGTCACTGCAGGCAGGGCCGCTGCAGCTGCAGACTGGAAGCCAGGTATGGCTGCATACACTCCATCTGAACTCTCAGGCACTGTTTGACCAACAGGTGGCGCCGCTGGCTCGGAAGTTGAACCCTCACTGATACTCATCTTTGAACCAGAGTTTCGTGGCAGAAGATTGGAGAACCTGCACAAATATTTTTCATGTCACATTCTCAAATATATATGAATGTGTAGATGATGTATAGCTATGATAATGTAGTGATACAATGTCCATATTAGAATTCCTATGCATTCAACTGTTATTCCAGTGTTACAAAGTGATAGAGCTTGTTTCGCAGAAACACTATGGGGTGGTTTCCTGGACACAATTTAGCCTACTCCTCAATTGTCTTCAGGAAACTGCCCCTACGAGTCCCAAGTTCTGCTAACTGACCTTTTCCTGACCCCTCCCCCTCCGAAGCGAGCGCTGACGTTGTTGTCGCCCGTTGGCGATGGCTCCCTCTCATAGTAGTTCTCAAACACAATGGGGTCTAGAGAGAAGAGGATGGAAGTCCACAGAAATTAAGCATAGCCAATAGAGCTGTATTGCGTATAATATTACAAATGGCAAATGTTATTAAGAGGAACTGTTACACTTGAAAAGCAGAGACACACAGTACAAACCCGTTACAATTACTCTAAGAAGTGTTTGCCATTGGTGCCAATGTTGACAGCAACCCTGGCCCTTCACGCTCTGTTCATGTATTCAGTGATCTCTTACCTGGTGGACTTGAACCTGTTGTCTTCATCTCTATGAAACAGTTGTTATCTGCTGTGATGTCACACGTCTCCAGAATATTCCTCACCTCCTCGTAAAACTGTAAAAAAAACATTTCTCATATTCATGCTCAGTCTTCAAAGAGGCTTCATTGATTTAAATTGTTCTGGGTTGACAAATAGGATCCATTTCGGTTGATCACCAGATACATTGCATGTTAGGCAGTGTAGTACTGGTACTAATAGAGTTTAATGTAGACAGTAGTTCATGGACCCATACATAATCCATTTGCTTATTGTCTGAAGTGTGGTCATTGTTGAGCTCACCTCGTCGTCTTTGACACATTGCATAGAGAAGTGATTACAGTGGTCCCAGAGGGCACACCTCAGGATAGTGATGCGGTCCACCTCCTGCTGCTGAAACACCTGGAACAGCAGATACCCACATACAGTACACACCTTTAATCATCTATCCCTATATATACACACTGAACAAAAATATAAATGTAACGTAAAGTGTTGGTCCCATGTTTCATGAGATCCCAAAAATGTTCCATACACACAAAAAAACGTATTTCTCTCAAATTTTGAGCACAAATTTGTTAACATCCCTGTTAGTGAGCATTTCTCATTGCCAAGATAATCCATCCACCTGACAGGTGTGGTATATCAAGAAGCTAATTAAACAGTATGATCATTACACAGGTGCACCTTGTGCTGGGGACAATAAAAGGCCAATCTAAAACGTGTCGTTTTGTCACACAACAGAATGCCACAGATGTCTCAAGTTTTGAGGGAGTGTGCAATTGACATGCTGACTGCTGGAATGTCCACCAGAACTGTTACCAGAAAAGTGAATGTTCATTTATCTATCATAAGCCACCTCCAACGTCTTTTTAGAGAACTAGGCAGTACGCCCGACCGGCCTCACAACCGCAGACAATGTGTATGCTGTCATGAGGGCGAGCGGTTTGCTGATGTCAACGTTGTGAACAGAGTGCCTCATGGTGGCGGTGGGGTTATGGTATGGGCATAAGCTACAGACAACGAATGCAATTGCAATTTGAATGCACAAAAATACCGTGACGAGATCCTGAGGCCCATTTTTATATCTGTGATATCTGTGACCAACAGATGCATATTGGTATTCGCTGTCATGTGAAATACATAGATTAGTGCCTAATGAATTTATTTAAATTAACTGATTTCCTAATATGAACTGTAACTCTATAAAATAAATGAAATGGTTGCATGTTGCATTTATATTTTTGTTAAGTATACAATCTGGCTCAAAAGCGACTGCAAACATTAAGGAGGCTAACCAGGCGTAACCAGGCTCTGCATACATTAAGGAGGCTAACCAGGCGTAACCAGGCTCTGCATACATTAAGGAGGCTAACCAGGCGTAACCAGGCTCTGCATACATTAAGGAGGCTAACCAGGCGTAACCAGGCTCTGCATACATTAAGGAGGCTAACCAGGCGTAACCAGGCTCTAAATAGCTTTACAAGCTACTGTAATAGCTGATTCATCAGGCTTACCTGCTCAATCGGTAACATTCAATATTGTGCTTTGAGAGGCACCATGCTTGATTGTGAATGACATACTCTGACCTACACTCTTCGAAAAAAAAGGGTTCCAAAAGGGTTCTTTGGCTGACGTCATAGAGTAACCTTTTTTGGTTCCATGTAGAACTCTGTGTAAAGGGTTCTACATGGAACCCAAAAGGGTTCTACCTGGAACAAAAAGGCATCTTCAAAGGGTTCTCCTACGGGGAAAGCCGAAAGAACCCTTTTAGGTTCTAGATAGCACCTTTTTGTTCTAACAGTGTAGTCTATTCTGGATGTATGTACATAAGCCACAAGGGGGTGTTATACTGAGAGATATAGGCCTACTCAGACATACTGCGGAAGGGGGTGTGGTGTGCTGTGGTGTGAGGTTGTAGTTGGGCTAGTAACAGTTGTGGGTGGGTGCAATGTGAAAAGTTGTTGCTGTGTAACAGAGAGCTCTAACCTCACATGTGCTCTTGTGTGTTCCCTCCCAGTCCTGACGAACTCTCTCCAGCTGCTCTACGTTCAACATGTATTGTTTCTCTGTACAGGTGGAGCACAACAGGGGTTAGGGAATACTTTACATTTATTGCATCCTAAGCAGTCTTCTTTACTTGGATTACAATAATAAATAAATGTTTTTTAAATAATCAGATAAATGATAATACATTCGTAATGGATTTACAGATTCATTGATTCATTCATCCATTGATATTATCACCAACAAAGAAAAGTACAGAATATTGTATGGTATGATTGAGACCTGCTTCAGTGACGGCTTGTCTGCATTGCTTGGCCTTGTGTTGTACCTGAGAAAGACAGCAGTAGAGGAACTGGTCATGCTCTGAATCAAAACGGGACTGCTAAACCAAAAAATAAAAGAGACAGTTCTCCTTTAGAAGAAAATATCAGGATGTGTTCTCTTTACTCTCCTGACTCTCTGTTCCTCTACAGCACACAGAACAAACATTTCTAATAAATAGATAACTAAATTCCAGGGATTGCCTTCATTTCGTTGGACATTCATTTGTAAATGCCTTGCATTATAACCAACTTAGACTCACAGAACCAGTCTAGTTTACAAGAAAATAAGAAAAAAAGAGGTGGGTAAACTGATCGCTGGCCGTGGTGAAAAAAGTAACACTTCCTATTCTTTCAATGCATTTTTCTACAAAAGGTGGATGAACTGTTGGGAAAAAGAAGAAAGTGGGTAGACTGCGTTTATTTGCGTTTTCCTCCACTATACCACTGTTTTACTTGTAGTAGGAAAACAGTAACAAAGGGAACTGTTTCGTAGCCTTCTCTGATACTGAGAAATTGAGTTGCAGTAGCACAACAAGAACTAAAGTTCATTCGGAGAGTATTCAGACCTTTCCCCATTTTATTACGTTACAGCCTTATTCTAAAATGTATTAAATCGTTTTTTTTGTGTCATCAATCTACACACAATACCCCATAATGACAAAGCAAAACAGGTTTTTACACATTTTCACAAATGTATATATAAAAAAAGGAAATATTACATTTACATTACTATTCAGACCCTTTACTCAGGACTTTGTTGCAGCACCTTTGGTAGTGATCACAGACTCAGAGTCTTCTTGGGTATAACGCTACAAGCTTGGCACACCTGTATTTGGGGAGTTTCTCCCATTCTTCTCTGCAGATCCTTTCAAGCTCTGTCAGGTTGGATGGGGAGCGTCGCTGTACAGCTATTTCCAGGTCTCTCCAGAGATGTTCGATTGGGTTCAAGTCCGAGCTCTGGCTCAAGGACATTCAGAGACTTGTCCCGAAGCCACTCCTTATCTTGGCTGTGGGCTTAGGGTTGTCCTATCCGAAGGTGAACCTTTGCCCCAGTCTGAGGTCCTGAGCACTCTGGAGCAGGTTGTCATCAAGGATCTCTCTGTACTTTGCTCTTTCCCTCGATCCTGACTAGTCTCCCAGTCCCTGCCGCTGAAAAACATCCCCACAGCATGATGCTGCCACCACCCTGCTTCATTTTAGGGATGGTGCCAGGATTCCTCCAGATGTGACGCTTGGCATTCAGGCCAAAGAGTTCAATCTTGGTTTCATCAGACCAGAGAATCTTGTTGAATCTTGTTTTTCATGGTCTGAGAGTCCTTTAGGTGGCTTTTGGCAAACTCCAAGTGGGCTATCATGTGCCTTTTACTGAGGACTGGCTTCCGTCTGGCCACTCTACAATAAAGGCCTGCTTGCTACAGAGCTGGTTGTCCTTCTGGAAGGTTCTCCCATCTCCACAGAGGAACTCTGGAGCTCTGTCAGCGTGACCATCGGGTTCTTGGTCACCTCCTTGACCAAGGCCTTTCTCCCCCGATTGCTCAGTTTGGCTGGGCGGCCAGCTCTAGGAAGACTCTTGGTGGTTCCAAACTTCTTCCATTTAAGAATGATGGAGGCCACTGTGTTCTTGGGGACCGTCAATGCTGCAGACATGTTTTTGTACCCTTCCCCAGATCTGTGCCTCGACCCAATCCTGTCTCAGAGCTCTACGGAAAATTCCTTCGACCTCATGGTTTGGTTTTTGCTCTGACATATACTGTCAACTGTGGGACCTTATATAGACAGGTGTGTGCCTTTCCAAATCATGTCCAATCAATCAATTGAATTTACCACAGGTGAACTCCAATCAAGTTGTAGGAACATCTCAATGGATGATCAATGGAAACATGAGGCACTTGAGCTCAATTTCGAGTCTCATAGCAAAGGGTCTGAATACTTATGTAAATAAGGTATTTCTATTTTTATTTTTAATACATTTGCAAACATATTATGACAACCTGTTTTCGCTTTGTCATTATGGGTTATTGTGTAGAGACTGATGAGTAAAAAATATAATTTAATCCATTTTAGAAGAAAGGCTGTAAGGTAACTAAATTTGGAAAAAGTGAAAGGGTCTGAATACTTTCCGAATGCACTGAATAACTAGGTGTATTACATGTGTATAATTGCAGGGTTGGCAGTGGTGTTACCTTCTCAGACTGGTTTGGTGTTGTGGCTGTGTGTGTGTAATTCCAGGTATGGAGGATTACAATACTTTCTCAGACTGTTTGGGGGCTGTGTGTTTGTATAGTTCCAGAGTTTGGGGAGGTGGTGTTACCTTCTCAGACTGTTTTGGTGTTGTGGCTGTGGTGCTCCTGTCAGCAAGCTGCTCTGCCTCGTCTGCTTCTTTACATTTCTGCTCATAGGACTTCTTAGACTGGAGATGGACAGAAGAGACATTCAGGGAATCATCATTGAAGCAGCCACAGTGGTCTGTGGTGTCATGTTTTATGTAACAATCAATAAAACCTGTAGCAATGTTGGATCTCTGTGAAACTGTATGTAACTGTATGCAATGTCAAAATGGCGAATGGTGCAGTCCTCACTCAGCAGTTTAAGCAAACATTTAGGTCAATATGTATTTCTGGCTTCAGATTGGTTGTTTCTTGTACAGGATAATCAGTCTTCACCGCTTTAGCTCCATTTATGTCACTCTGCCATTGGCTCTTGTCACTTGTCTCACCACAGAGTAGCCTAACGATGTAGCTAATCTATTCGGTATGTAAATGCTCGCATAGAGAATATGGTTATACAGTGCCTTCGGAAAGTATTCAGACCCCTTGACTTTTTCAACATTTCGTTGCGTTACAGCTTTATTCTAAAATTGATTAAATAAAAAATGTAATCCTCAGCAATCTACACACAATACCCCATAATTATAAAGTGAAAACATGTTTGTAGAATTTTTTGCAAATGTATTAAAATAAAAAACAGTATTCAGACACTTTGCTATGAAACTCGAAATTGAGCACAGGTACATCCTGTTTCCACTGATCATCCTTGAGATGTTTCTACAACTTGATTGGAGTCCACCTGTGGTAAATTAAATTGATTGGATATGAGTTGTAAAGGCACACACCTGTCAAATAGGGTCCTACAGTTGACAGTATATGTCAGAGCAAAAACCAAGCCATGAGGTTGAAGGAATTGTCTGTAGAGTTCTGAGACAGGATTGTGTCGAGGCACAGATCTGGGGAAGGGTACAAAACATTTCTGCAACATTGAGGGTCCCAAAGAACATAGTGGCCTCCATCATTCTTAAATGGAAGAAGTTTGGACACTAAGACTCTTCATAGAGCTGGCCGCCCAGCCAATCGGGGGAGAAAGGCCTTGATGAAAACCTGCTCCAGAGTGCTCAGGACCTCAGACTGGGGTGAAGGTTCACCTTCCAACAAGACAACAACCCTAAGCACACAGCCAAGACAATGCAGAAGTGGCTTTGGGACACGTCTCTGAATGTCCTTGAGTGGCCCAGCCAGAGCCTGGACTTGAACCCGATCAAACATCTCTGGAGACACCTGAAAATAGCTGTGCAGCGACGCTCCCCATCCAACCTGACAGAGCTTGAGAGGATCTGCTGAGAAGAATGGGAAAAACTCCCCAAATACAGGTGTGCCAAGTGTCATATCCAAGAATACTCAAGGCTGTAATCGCTGCCAAAGGTTCTTCAACAAAGTACTGAGTACTTATGTAAATGTAATATTTCAGTTTTTTATTTTTAATACATTTGCAAAAATGTGTAGAAAACTTTTTTTTCTTTGCCATTATGGGGTATTGTGTGTAGATTGATGAGGGAAAGAAAACAGTTTAATCCATTTTAGAAGTCAAGGGGTCTGAATACTTTCCCAAGGCACTGTATACAGGGTGTTATACAGGGTGTAAGTATGATACTGTAATGATACTCACGAAAATATGCCCAAGTTTATGTATATTTGAGCAATAAGGCCCGAGGAGATGTGATATGTGGACAATATGCCACAGCTAAGGACTGTTCTTCCCCTTTACGCAACGTGGAGTGCCTGGAATACAGCCCCTTAACTGTGATATATTGACCATATACCACAAACCCCCGAGGTGCCTTATTAGTATTTTATAAACTGGTTACCAACGTAATTAGACCACAAAAATACATGTTTTTGTCATACCCGTGGTATACGGTTTGATATACCAGCCATCAGGACTCAAATCACCCGGTTTTTAATTGAGCATAAATCATGAGACTATGAGAGGTGAGATCCATATTGATGCAGACCAAAATGTTCATTTTCAAGGCCTGTGTTATCCTACCAGTTCCCCACTATAATAGGGCCAAAGTCTGTGGTTGGTGTGTAGGTGTGTGTGTCTATACTTTGTTTCCTACCCTCTTCCTCTTGCAGAATTGCACTGTGATGTATGTTCTCTCTTGGGTAGCTCACCCATCTCTGAGACGTAGCTAGGTCTACTGGGTGTAATGTCAGCCTTCCTCTTTTCTGGGTATGAACGCTTACACTGCACTCAGAAAAACAGGTTCCAAAAGTGTTCTTTGGCTGTCCCCATAGGAGAACCCTTTTTGGTTCCAGCTGGAACCCTTTTGGTTTTCAGGTGGAATCCTTTGGGTTCAATGTAGAACACTCTGTGCAAAGGGTTCTACCAGGAACCAATAGGGTTCTTCAAAGGATTCTCATTTCACATTTAAGTCATTTAGCAGACGCTCTTATTCAGTGACTTACAGGAGCAATTATGGTTAAGTGCTTTGCTCAAGGGCACGTAGGCAGATTTTTCACCTAGTCTGCTCTGAGATTCAAACCACTGACCTTTCAGTTACTGGCCCAATGCTCTTAACTTAAATGCTAGACTACCTGCCACCTGTCTCCTATGGGGACATCTGAAGCACCCTTAAATTCTAGATACCTATTTTTCTAAGCATGTGGATAAAGTCCCACTTTCAGACTGTTATATTACCATCTGTGTATGTACCTCAGTACTTAAGCTGACTTACTAAGTCAGTATGTAATTCCCTGAGTAAATAGTATGCCTACCTCCATGGTCTTCTTGTATAAGGACACCTTCATCTTCTGAACTTTCTCCATAATCCCCTCAAACTGAACGAGGACAAACAACATGGTTGAAATTTACTGGCACCTACTGGCACAGGTTTTCAAAATGTATTTTCAAAATGAAATAAGCACTCAATAACACATTTCAAACCTTTTTCCTCTGTTCTTTCTGTCGCTCTCTGAATATTTCCATCTTCTTGATCTCTTCCCGTAACATTCCGGATAGCTGGATATGCAGATTCCCGATGTTTTCAATTTCTGTCAAAGGAAACAGTTGTTTTAGTAAACTGTCATTGGGCTTTGTTGTGAGAGATGCAGTAGACAGGATAAACTTACGTGTTTTAAGTTGATCAAAGGAGGCTTTCAGAGTGCTGAAAAAATAGGAATGATGCATTTATCAATAACAGGTAGTGTAGCATACTAAATACTAGTTAAACACAGTATGCATAAACAGATTGCCAAATCACTGCATTCAACTGTATCTAGATATCAATGACTTGTCATGGTGCCACCTGTCAACAGAGGGCAGCAGACACTGTCCTAGAGACATTAACGACACTCTGGTGTGTCCAATTTATTCATTATGATTTCCCTGTTAAAAGAGGTGTGTTTTCTGTTGTCTTTTGCAGAAGCTTGAATTGTTTACCGTGTGCGGTCGTTTCCTGAGTGAGGTTTTGAGACTTAGTGTTTGTTGTTTTTTCATGTGTACTGTGATCCTGCGGCTACTGTTTCTCAGTAAAGTATGTTTATCCTTAACCACTGATTCCTCGTCTGGTCTCTTCTCTGCACCTGGGTCCAACCTTACCACGTCACAGCAAGCTTCTGCACCAAACGGACCCAGCAGAGATCACTCAGATCAAGAATGTTGTAACCCACCAAGGAGCACTGCTGGGGCGGCAGCAAGAACAACTCTCCCAAATATCAGAGACCCTCCTGGCACTTACCTACTCCCTCCAACCACAGTCCAACCTTAACCCAAGTGGGGCCAATGTCCAAGTCTCATCGCCCAGCGCTACAGATGTCGCCGTAGTTCCTCCAGGGAACCTGCACCGGGAACCCAAGATCCCAGCCCCTGAGCGGTATGACGGCCACCCGGGAGGATGCAAGGGGTTCCTTCCTCATTCAGTGTTCTCTGGTGTTCGAGCTACAGTCCTTCTCATTCCACACCAATCGGCCATGATCGCCTACATCATCTCTCTACTCTCGGGCAAGGCCCTGGCGTGGGCAATGGCGGTGTGGGAACAGCAGCCACCATCCTGCAGCTCCATATTAGCCTTCATTGCTGAGTCTTCGACCACCCAGTCGGCGGAAGAGAAGTGGCCAGTTGCAGACTTCGCCATTGAGTTCCACAACCTCGCCTCCGAGAGTGGGTGGAATACGGAGGTCCTGTTAACTGCTTTCCACCAGGGTTTGTCTAACTCCAAGGATGAACTGGCCTCTCGGGAACTGGGAGAGGACCTTGAGTCCCTGATAACGCTGGCAATCAGGATCGACAACCGCCTTGAGAATGCGTGAGACAGCGCCTTTTTGACTCCACCCCAGTATCTCGGTTTCCTGAGCACCTTAAGCCCCCGGAAACCAGCATTGAGGAGCCCATGCAGCTGGGACCCACACGTCTGAGTCCACAGGTGCATGACAGGTGCATTCGTGACGGCTGCTGCCTCTACTGCGGAGGTCTCGGCCATCTCTGTGCTACATGTCCAGAGCTGACGGGAAACGCCAGGGCTCGCCAGGACAAGGGGAGACCCTGACGAGCTGTGCAGCTACCTCCCAATCACTGTCTGTCACTACTCGCAACCATCCACTGGGACAACCGTCAGCACCAGATTCAAGCCTTCATGGACTCCGGGGCCACAGATAATGTTATTGATCAGGACTTTGCCAGATAATTACCAATCACCTGCGTGAAATGTCCCATCCCTCTGCAGATTCAAGCCCTCGATGTACGGCCCATTTTCTCCAGTCAGGTGGAATATCAGACCAAGTATATTCTACTGCAGGCTGGGGTGAAACACTCAGACTCTTAGTTTTCTTTTGATCGCTGCTCCCGAGAACCCCCTTATCCTAGGGTACCCCTGGATAGCACTACATAACCCACTATTTTCCTGGTCCAAGGGATACCTACTAGACTGGGGTAAGGACTGCCAGACTAAATGTCTAAGACCCCCACCAAGAGCCTCGCCATGTCCTCCTGCATCCCTTGAAGTCCAAGACTTCTCCGCTATCCCTCCTGAATACTTCAACCTCCTGGAGGCCTTCAGTAAGAGGCAAGCCACCACCCTTCTTCCACATTGTTCATACGACTGTGCCATAGAACTCCTACCCGGCTCCACACCTACTCAGGGCCGTCTGTACTATCTCTCAATCCCTGAAGCAGGCTTCGTGGGTAAGAAGGATGGAGGCCTGCGTCCTTGCATCGATTACAGAGGGCTGAACTGGATTACAATCAAGAATCGTTACCTCCTACCCCTGACCTCCGCCGTCTTGGAGTTGGCCCAATTCTTCACCAAATTGGACCTCCACAACGCTTAAAATCTGGTGAGCATCAGGGAGATGAGTGGAAAACTGCCTTTAACACCCCTAGTGGACACTATGAGTATTTAATCATGCCCTTCGGATTATTGAACTCACCGGCAGTCTTTCAAGCATTGATCAATGACACTCTTAGGGATATGTTGAATCGGTTTCTCTTTGTTTACCTCAATGACATCCTGATCTTCTCCAAAACCCTTCCGGAACACATACTGCACGTCCGCCAAGTCCTGAGACGCCTCCTGCAGAGCCAACTATATGTCAAGGTAGAGAAGTGTGAGTTCCACGTATCCCAAGTTTCCTTCCTGGGTCACATTATCTCAACCGCAGGCATCCAAATGGACCCCAAAAACGTTGAGGCGGTCGCCGACTGGCCCCGTCCCACCTCACTCAAGCAGGGCCAGCGGTTCCTCGGGTTAAACAATTTTTACAGGCGTTTTATACTCAACTTTGGTGCAGTGGCAGCGCCTCTCACGGTCCTAACCCGCAAGTCAATTTGCCCAGCGTCGTCCGGGTTTGGCCGGGGTAGGCCGTCATTGTAAATAAGAATTTGTTCTTAACTGACTTGCCTAGTTAAATAAAGGTTACATTATTATTATTTTTAAGTCCCAGGCCCGTTTTTACTAGACTCCTGAGGCTGACAGGGTATTCACGGAGCTCAAGGGATGTTTCACCTCTGGACCCATCCTCGTTCATCCTGATCCTACTCGGCTCTTTGTGGTAGAGGTGGAAGCCTCGGACACCGGAGCAGGGGTGGTCCTTTCATAGCAGAACGAGGAGGACAAGAAACTGCACCCATGCGCTTTTCTCTCCAAGTGTTTCTTGCCAGCGGAACGCAACTATGATGTAGGCAACTGTGAGCTCTTGGCAGTTAAGTGGGCCCTTGAGGGGTGGAGACACTGGTTGGAGAGGGCACCTCATCCTTTCATGATCTGGACGGACCATAAGAACTTGGTCTCCATTCAAGAAGCCAAGAGGTTGAACACTCGCCAGGCTAGGTGGGCTGTTTTTAAACGGGTTCGATTTCACACTAGCCTATCGCCCAGGATCCAAGAATCAGAAAGTATACGTCCTGTCCCACCAACACGATACCTCTAACGCCCATCATCCCCAGCTCCCGCATTGTGGACCCTGTGATATGGAGTACTGAGACCACGGTCCGACAAGCCCAGACAGGAGAACCTGACCCAAGGCGATAATGATTTCCCTGTTAAGAGGTGTGTTTTCTGTTGTCCTTTGCAGAAGCTTGAATTGTTTACTGTGTGCGTTTGTTTCCTGAGTGAGTTTTCAAGACTTAGTGTTTGTTGTTTCAAGTGTACTGTGATCCTGCAGCTCCCGTCCTCAGTAAATTATTATGTTTATCCTTAACCACTGATTCCTCGTCTGGTCTCTTCTCTGCGTCCAACTTTACCATGTCACTTGACTGGCTTATTAGCAATGGTGCAAAGATTAACTGTGCGAACAGGAAACTGGATTGAGGATGCACACACAAACATTTTCTCTCTCTCTCTGGTGGCAATGATTCCACGAGGGCTAGTATGTGTGACTTAATGGCATTGTGTGCCACTACTGAACCCTGACTCTATCATTATTATGTTCTAACAATACCACTATATTATTCTATTGACTACCTATTATATTGCCTGTGAAGTGGTTGTGGCATATAAGCAAGTAGCAGGCGCACCACGCCAGGTTATGGCAAATTATTTAAAGAAAAAAAAGAACATTACATTTGATTTGGGCCAACGTCTCCCCCCCCCAAGTTATTTGTATCTGTTATGACAACATTTTGGCTAACTTATGCACAGTAGGTATTATGGAAATTGTCCAAACATATCATCTCTATATATGTATGTAACCAGCCATTTACCTGATCTCTGTCTGCCCCCCAGCTTTACGTGCTATTGTCACCAGATCCTTCCCATACCTCTCTTCTGCCATGGCCCTGTAAACAGACAAACAGGCAGACTTAAAAGTGCTGTGTTTTGTAGTGTAGACCAGTCTTTGAGTTGTATGAACATTCCGATTCAGTGTGCAATCACTGCTGACCATCCCTGCGTGCATTTTGTATGAAGTTTTAATGACGTCAGAGAAACCCTACCTCATCTTCAGCAGTTCCTCCACATCTTTGCACATCCGCCTGCCATCACATAGTCTCTGAATCAGAACCTCATAGCCCAGATGATTAGTGAAATCAACTCCCTACAGAGAGAGAAAGAGATGTGTTGTAATCCATAGTTACACAATAGTTACAACATAAACGTTTGACTCTAAACTGCCCATTGGTTTTCTCTGTATTTAGTGGCACATACTGAACAGTTAGATTCCACAGAAGTTGGAACTTGTTTAGGGATTGGTTCCCATAGAATGGGGTCTTGTGTCTTTACAACATGGTATATGAACCTGGTGAAATTCACAAAGCATTTAAGATTAATATTACGTTTTCACTGAAATGTGCCTTGCGTCATAACTTGTTACAGTACTTACAAACAACAGACAATATAGTCAGAAGACTGTCCAGAGGACCGTAGAATATTCACTTTGAACAACTTTTAGTTGCAGACAGCATAATAGAAACCCATTTAATATGTTCTCTTTCATGTCTGAAGATGACAGGTAGATTATCAACTGTTGCCTTGGATGCAAATCTATCTGGAAAATGAGAGGGCTAAATTCGTAACCACCGTGAGCAGGAAGGGAGCCATAGCAACCAACGCCTCAGGGAACACCTGTGGAAAAATACTATGATACCTCACAAGTTAAACAGAATATAACAAATTAAAATGAGGAAATTGTGGTGAAAGCACAGTGCATATCCTACAGTGCATATCTAAGGGGTTAGCAGTAAGAGTTGAACGCAGACCTTTCCAGCTTTCCCACATCACTCATTTCAGTTCCAAATTTCATTGGCATGTTATTACTGTGGACATCATATTCTGTCAGACAATTGTCATATTTTAGAAACCTAATACCTGTTTGCTTTAAAAGGCTCACTACACTTTCAAGTCTGTAAATGGTTGAGAATCAACAAAATACTAATATTTCTGGATAGAGATTTTTAAATGAGTTATCAGTAGACTATCTAGTTATATCTAGTTACACACACCAACGCAGAACATTAAGAGACAAAGGTAGCAGACTGAGTGAACTTACCCAAAAGGCATCTTTAAACAGCAAGGGAGTCATTCTGTGTTATACATGTACTTCCTCAAAGTTCAATGTTAATATCCTCTTTATCAACTTTTACAAAAAACATAAACCACTTAAGTTTTACAGATTCCTTATTGAGATAATATATATATATATATATATATATATATATATATATATATATATATATATGAAGGACAACTCCAGAATGCCTCAGCTGTTATAACTGCAATATCACTGTTGAACTTTGAATTGGGCTTGAATGAGGAAGAAGTACCCTGTGATGTCACGATCCACAGACACAGCCTCTTGCTGAGATATGTAGATAACTACAGTTTTGATTATTATTTGAATAATATATCATATAGAATTTCAGACCTAAAACGGATTCATAGACTATATTGGGCACAGCTTGTGCCCTTGTTCATGAAGAATAGCCATTGATTTGATTATATCCAGGGTGTATCACATCTGGCCGTGATCGGATTTCCATAGGGCGGCGCACAATTGGCCCAGCGTCGTCCGGGTTTGGCCGGGGTAGACCGTCATTGTAAATAATAATTTGTTCTAAATTAAATGACTTGCCTAGTTAAAAAAAGGTTTAAAAAAATACACTAAAATGTATTATAAATAATATCTGTATAAATATAGTTTTTTATTTATGTTTAATAATATGTTTGATATGCCTACAGTATGTGCTTTCCAATTAACCGCTGCTTGTAAAAGCCATCCTATCCACCTGTGAACATCAGACAACTAACTGAACTTTAACAGCTAACAAATACCGACCTCTAGTGGTTTACTCAGGGAGATACATAAACCATCCCCTTGAAAGTTGAAACAACGTAGCAGCACAACGTTAAACATTAGGCCTACATGTTGTGGTTACATATTCAAATTCTTGAAAAGGACCATGCAGGTAAAATGCCATCAACGGGACGGGAAGTAAACCAAGAGGCAGAATGATATCGAGGTTCGATCCAATAATTAATAGCGTCGATATTTATTTTCTGGTCCTCTGATGTGTATTTTTTTCAACAACTTGCTAAATAGGCTCAGCCTACGCTCGTACCTATGACAAGATGACAGCGTCATCCTTCAGAATGGACATCCCATGGACTGGACATAGTAAGGCATGTGTACGTTTGGTAAATTTTTATTTTGCACTATTCTCAGTGCCGCCACTTGCCCATGGGTATAGGCCTAAGTATCACATTAAGGTACTGGTCCCCATAACTGTTTTTTGTTGCATTTATACACTGGAATATGGAGTATTGTTTTTCTAATTTCAACGGGAGTGCAAATAAACATACTTTATTCAGATTAGGGCTACAATAAATTAATGTTTCACAATATGACCACAAGAGGGAGACACAGACCTTTTCTGCTCTCCTCATGGCACTAAGCATTAACGCACAATAAAATACTGTATAGGTCCACCAAATCCCACTAGACCGAAAATCGACCCAAAACCTAAATCTCAGTTTTATGTTTCAATTGTGCCCTGGGTATGTGTGACTGAGGACATGGTAACACATGGATGAACAAACACATGAAAGCCTATTGATTTTCAGAGTGAGAAAGGATGGCTGTGTGGTGTCTCAGTCTCTCACTGTCCTCCTGATCAATAAGATGTGTGAAAATCCGAAGGTTCTCTCTCTCTCTTAGCAGGGGAATCACCTAGTTACTATTATCTACCCAGAGACAGAGACAGGTTACAGAGGGCATTACAATCAATACAGACAGTTCAGCACTAGAATTATAGCACTCTGTCTGACAAAACGATAGGCCTGAGGTACTGGGCTTGCAAGTTAACATTTTCAACTCCTCAGTATTGTTTGTCATCAACTCATTTATTACCAATAATGCCACCGGACCCTAAATAATCCCAAGGGTTTTAGTGATGGAGCTTTGCCCCTTCTCTACACTCTTAGAAAAAAAAGGTGCTATCTAGAACCTTAAAGCGTTCTTCGTCTGTCCCCATAGGACAAGGGGGGGGGGGCAAAGTATGGCCTGCGGGCCGTATCCGGCCCGATGGGCACTTCAATCCGGCCCGCGAGACATTTACAAAAAAAATATATGTATATTTTTTTTGTAAACATTTCTTCTCCCCAATTTCATGGTATCCAATTGGTAGTTACAGTCTTGTCTCATCGCTGCAACTCCTGTACAGACTTGGGAGAGCGAAGGTCGAGAGCCATGCGTTCTCCGAAACACAACCCTGCCAAGCCGCACTGCTTCTTGACACACTGCTTGCTTAACCCAGAAGCCAGCCGCACCAATGTGTCAGAAGAAACACCGTACACCTGGTGACCGTGTCAGCGTGCGTGCGCCTGGCCTGCCACAGGAGTCGCTAGTGTGCGATGGGACAAGGAAATTCGGCCTGCCAAACCCTCTCCTAACCAGGACGATGCTGGGCCAATTGTGCGCCGCCTCATGGGTCACCCAGTCACTGCCAGCTGTGACACAGCCTGGGATCAAACCCGGGTCTGTAGTGATGCCTCATGCACAGCGATGCAGTGCCTTAGACCGCTGCACCACTCGGGAGGCCCCCGCAAATTGATTTTAACAAACAATACGTCCCCAAAAAATCCGTCCCTCCGTTGAATTTCAATATCCTGATGTGGCCCTCGAGCCAAAAAGTTTGCCCACCCCCTGCCATAGGAGAACCCTTTGAAGGACCCTTTTTTGGTTGCAGGTAGAACCATTTTGCTTACAGGTAGAACCCTTTCTACAGATGGTTCTACATGGAACCCAAAAGGGTTCTACCTGGAACCAAAAAGGGTTCTCCCATGGGGACAGCCGAAGGACCCTTTTGGAACGCTTTATTTTCTAACAGTGTACATCATCCTCAAAAGTTTTTAATCCTTCCAGTCTGGATGAATAGGGGAATTGACATTTATCCAGCCTATTAGCTATGGCTACTGATTCCTGCACCCCAGGGTCCGTGTGAGCAGGTCTATCTACGTGTTGGACCCCGTGTGAGGGCTCTAATGGAGGGTCAGGCAGCACTAGAAATCAGCTGTGTAGTCATGTCCTACCCAGGCCAATGGGTCCACATACACACACAGCCTCCACACAGGGGCTCCCTAGAGTGGCAGTTATTGAACTGTGACAAACGAGCCGTGTCAGGGCCAGGACTAGCCTCCTACCTGGGGGAATGACCTTCCCATTAACCAACCACTGGTGTATTCCCCCTCCTCAGTCTCCTCAGATAGGGTTACACAGGGAGGCAGATCATTCACCGCAGTCCATTGTCCCCACTGCCATAGAGTTTTTCCCAATGACTGTATGGAGTTTTCACCCGTTTCAACTTGTGAAGTTATTTTCCACTCTTTTCATTTCCAGGTCCATATTGTTATGTCCATTCAGTATGTGTGTATTGGTATACAGTATGTAGGTGTGTGTGTTGTGCAACTGAGCATGCATATATTCCTATGACTTGACCTGAGTGTGTTTGCCTGCCTGAGTGCTTGCTTGCGTGTGTGAGGCTCTGTGCCTCTGGGGTAGTGTGAGTGACTTCACTGCTTTCACACATTTTCCATCCCTTCATCCCTCCTTCCCTCCATCTCTCCATCCTCTATAATCTCCAATCGACTATTGGCACCAGCCCTTTATCGCCACCTCCCCTCCGATGCCCTGGGTACGTGTGTGTGTGTGTGTGTGTGTGTGTGTGTGTGTGTGTGTGTGTGTGTGTGTGTGTGTGTGTGTGTGTGTGTGTGTGTGTGTGTGTGTGTGTGTGTGTGTGTGTGTGTGTGTGTGTGTGTGTGTGTGTGTGTGTGTGTGTGTGTGTGTGTGCGTGTGTGCGCGTGCGTGAGCTGTGTATCCCCTTCTCCGACTCTGGTGAATAGGAATGCAGTGAAGTGAGCATTGATTGGTCACGTTAGTGGAAACATGTTAGTATCCTGACAGATGGATGGATAATGATGTGTAGGCAGCAGTGCAGGGGCCTGTAGTTGTTAGTGAGATGATCCGCTGTCATAATAATACAGTTCATAAAACCAACAGCTGGGGACCGTCCCAAATGGCACCCTATTCCCTAAATAAAGCACTACTTTTAACCAAGGCCCTGGGCTCTGGTCAAAGGTAGTGCAGTCTGGTCAAAAGTAGTGCACTTTGTAGGGAATAGGGTGCCATTTTGAACACTGATTACAACCCAGGACCCAAGACATTGAAGCCAATGAACAAAGCGAGCTGAAGCGAGCCTTTGGCTTTCTCACATTTGATCTAAATCTAGCTTCAAATGAAACATTTATTAGCAGGTTAATCAGCCGTATCACTCCTAAGATCGAGGGGCTTAATCAATCTGATCCTCCTCGTCCATTACTCCCTGCTGTGTTCCCTATGGCTACTGGGGTCTGGGCAGCAGGGCCGGGGAAGCTCTCTTCCTCTCTCTTTCTCGCACGCACGCACACACAAACACACAGTTGTATGTTGATGTGGATTTTCTGTTAAATATTTGATCAGCCCTGATGTCACAGTCTGGTAACCCATGGCTACAACATTTTGGATCCTTTAGTTGTTGTTTTCAACGTCCTGTGGTCTGGTCCTATAAAGAATAGTTGAGTTCTCCTGAAAGGGGACAAATAGATGTTCAGAAGAACCAGAGGGGGTGTAGCAGGCTGCTAGGTGACCCCAGTGAGAGGGTGCATGCCAGGGGCAGAACCTGCCCCCTGCCTGGGTCCCACTGACCGACTGGATGCTTGTGTTGGTCTAATTTTCCCCACGGCTGGTCCCTCCATGGGGACCCCTGTCCTCTACATCTGCACCCAGGGCTCCCCATACTGCTTTGCCCTCCTACACATCCCACTTTCTTTCTTCTCCTCCCCCTCCGCTTAGGCCTCTTCATGTTTCTATCCCTCCTGGTGAGGCTCTCAAGGCCTGGCCTTTTGCCATCCCGGCCACTGTGTGTGTGTGTGTGTGTGTGTGTGTGTGTGTGTGTGTGTGTGTGTGTGTGTGTGTGTGTGTGTGTGTGTGTGTGTGTGTGTGTGTGTGTGTGTGTGTGTGCGTGTGTGTTGTGTGCGTGTCCGGAGAGATAGGAGTAAGGCTGCTAATTTGCTATGTGGGTTCAGAGAGCTGACCAGACACACTAACATGTTACACACCTCACAGCCCACACAGAGAGCTGACCAGATACACTAACATGTTACACACCTCACAGCCCACACAGAGAGCTGACCAGATACACTAACATGTTACACACCTCACAGCCCACACAGAGAGCTGACCAGACACACTAACATGTTACACACCTCACAGCCCACACAGAGAGCTGACCAGATACACTAACATGTTACAAACCTCACAGCCCACACAGAGAGCTGACCAGACACACTAAAATGTTACAAACCTCACAGCCCACACAGAGAGCTGACCAGACACACTAACATGTTACACACCTCACAGCCCACACAGAGAGCTGACCAGATACACTAACATGTTACACACCTCACAGCCCACACAGAGAGCTGACCAGATACACTAACATGTTACACACCTCACAGCCCACACAGAGAGCTGACCAGATACACTAACATGTTACAAACCTCACAGCCCACACAGAGAGCTGACCAGACACACTAACATGTTACACACCTCACAGCCCACACAGAGAGCTGACCAGATACACTAACATGTTACACACCTCACAGCCCACACAGAGAGCTGACCAGACACACTAACATGTTACACACCTCACAGCCCACACAGAGAGCTGACCAGATACACTAACATGTTACACACCTCACAGCCCACACAGAGAGCTGACCAGACACACTAACATGTTACAAACCTCACAGCCCACACAGAGAGCTGACCAGATACACTAACATGTTACACACCTCACAGCCCACACAGAGAGCTGACCAGACACACTAACATGTTACACACCTCACAGCCCACACAGAGAGCTGACCAGATACACTAACATGTTACAAACCTCACAGCCCACACAGAGAGCTGACCAGACACACTAACATGTTACACACCTCACAGCCCACACAGAGAGCTGACCAGATACACTAACATGTTACAAACCTCACAGCCCACACAGAGAGCTGACCAGACACACTAACATGTTACACACCTCACAGCCCACACAGAGAGCTGACCAGACACACTAACATGTTACACACCTCACAGCCCACACAGAGAGCTGACCACCAGACACACTAACATGTTACACACCTCACAGCCCACACAGAGAGCTGACCACCAGACACACTAACATGTTACACACCTCACAGCCCACACAGAGAGCTGACCAGACACACTAACATGTTACACACCTCACAGCCCACACAGAGAGCTGACCAGATACACTAACATGTTACACACCTCACAGCCCACACAGAGAGCTGACCACCAGACACACTAACATGTTACACACCTCACAGCCCACACAGAGAGCTGACCACCAGACACACTAACATGTTACACACCTCACAGCCCACACAGAGAGCTGACCAGATACACTAACATGTTACACACCTCACAGCCCACACAGAGAGCTGACCAGATACACTAACATGTTACACACCTCACAGCCCACACAGAGAGCTGACCAGATACACTAACATGTTACACACCTCACAGCCCACACAGAGAGCTGACCAGACACACTAACATGTTACACACCTCACAGCCCACACAGAGAGCTGACCAGATACACTAACATGTTACACACCTCACAGCCCACACAGAGAGCTGACCAGACACACTAACATGTTACACACCTCACAGCCCACACAGAGAGCTGACCAGACACACTAACATGTTACACACCTCACAGCCCACACAGAGAGCTGACCAGACACACTAACATGTAGATGTTGTTGCTTTTTTCTTCTCTTTCAGTGATGGCATCCATTATTTAGACAATTACAGTGGTAACGTGGCTGTTATCTGAGGCATTACCCCAGAATGACAGCATCAAATCTTAGATGAAATACAGTCGGCTGAAACATTTCTGGCTTCTCTACTATAGTGCTACTTCTAAGGATGAGTCTATCGAATACCTTTTAAAAATAAGACACAATTACATATTCCCACCAGCAGGAAGGGCTGTTGAGACTTTTCCTTTTCTTAACGTTTCCTCTGACATTCCTTTTGTTTTCTGGTTAGTATCACAATGCTGTGACGGCTCCTGGTGAGAGAATTATCACTGGCCATTGCCCTGGTCATCCTGCACAGGCCAGCGATTGATGACAGAGGGTAAACACTCACTGTGTGTAGCTGAAAGGTGAGGGACAGACTGTCTAAAGGTGCCATTGTGTGTGTGCGTGCGTGTGTGTGTCCGTGCCTGCGTGCTGCATGCATGCGTATATGAACAGGGAGGAAGGACCTTCCCCCCGTGACTTGCTCTGTCTGTGTGACTCAGAGTTTAGCAGAGTTCCCCAGCTAGCCTCAGTAGTTTAGCAGAGTTCCCCAGCTAGCCTCAGTAGTTTAGCAGAGTTCCCCAGCTAGCCTCAGTAGTTTAGCAGAGTTCCCCAGCCAGTCTCAGTAGTTTAGCAGGTTCCCCAGCCAGCCTCAGTAGATTAGCAGAGTTCCCCAGCCAGCCTCAGTAGTGTAGCAGAGTTCCCCAGCCAGCCTCAGTAGATTATCAGAGTTCCCCAGCCAGCCTCAATAGTTTAGCAGTGTTCCCCAGCCAGGCTCAGTAGTTTAGCAGAGTTCCCCAGCCAGCCTCAGTAGTTTAGCAGAGTTCCCCAGCCAGCCTCAGTAGTTTATCAGAGTTCCCCAGCCAGCCTCAGTAGTTTAGCAGAGTTCCCCAGCCAGCCTCAGTAGTTTAGCAGAGTTCCCCAGCCAGCCTCAGTAGTTTAGCAGAGTTCCCCAGCCAGCCTCAGTAGTTTAGCAGAGTTCCCCAGCCAGCCTCAGTAGTTTATCAGAGTTCCCCAGCCAGCCTCAGTAGTTTAGCAGAGTTCCCCAGCCAGACTCAATAGTTTAGCAGAGTTCCCCAGCCAGCCTCAGTAGATTAGCAGAGTTCCCCAGCCAGCCTCAGTAGTTTAGCAGTTCCCCAGCCAGCCTCAGTAGCTTAGCAGTACCCCAGTCAGCCTCAGTAGTTTAGCAGAGTTCCCCAGCCAGCCTCAGTAGTTTATCAGAGTTCCCCAGCCAGCCTCAGTAGTTTAGCAGAGTTCCCCAGCCAGCCTCAGTAGTTTAGCAGAGTTCCCCAGCCAGCCTCAGTAGTTTATCAGAGTTCCCCAGCCAGCCTCAGTAGTTTATCAGAGTTCCCCAGCCAGCCTCAGTAGTTTAGCAGAGTTCCCCAGCCAGACTCAATAGTTTAGCAGAGTTCCCCAGCCAGCCTCAGTAGATTAGCAGAGTTCCCCAGCCAGCCTCAGTAGTTTAGCAGTTCCCCAGCCAGCCTCAGTAGCTTAGCAGTACCCCAGTCAGCCTCAGTAGTTTAGCAGAGTTCCCCAGCCAGCCTCAGTAGTTTATCAGAGTTCCCCAGCCAGCCTCAGTAGTTTATCAGAGTTCCCCAGCGAGCCTCAGTAGTTTAGCAGAGTTCCCCAGCCAGCCTCAGTAGTTTAGCAGAGTTCCCCAGCCAGCCTCAGTAGTTTAGCAGAGTTCTCCAGCCAGACTCAATAGTTTAGCAGAGTTTGCCCAGCCAGCCTCAATAGTTTAGCAGAGTTCCCCAGCCAGCCTCAGTAGTTTAGCAGAGTTCCCCAGCCAGCCTCAATAGTTTAGCAGAGTTCCCCAGCCAGCCTCAGTAGTTTAGCAGTTCCCCAGCCAGCCTCAGTAGTGTAGCAGAGTTCCCCAGCCAGCCTCAGTAGTTTAGCAGAGTTCCCCAGCCAGCCTCAGTAGTTTAGCAGAGTTCCCCAGCCAGCCTCAGTAGTTTAGCAGAGTTCCCCAGCCAGCCTCAGTAGTTTAGCAGAGTTCCCCAGCCAGCCTCAGTAGTTTAGCAGAGTTCCCCAGCCAGCCTCAGTAGTTTAGCAGAGTTCCCCAGCCAGCCTCAGTAGTTTAGCAGAGTTCCCCAGCCAGCCTCAGTAGTTTAGCAGAGTTCCCCAGCCAGCCTCAGTAGTTTATCAGAGTTCCCCAGCCAGCCTCAGTAGTTTATCAGAGTTCCCCAGCCAGCCTCAGTAGTTTATCAGAGTTCCCCAGCCAGCCTCAGTAGTTTATCAGAGTTCCCCAGCCAGCCTCAGTAGTTTAGCAGAGTTCCCCAGCCAGACTCAATAGTTTAGCAGAGTTCCCCAGCCAGCCTCAGTAGATTAGCAGAGTTCCCCAGCCAGCCTCAGTAGTTTAGCAGTTCCCCAGCCAGCCTCAGTAGCTTAGCAGTACCCCAGTCAGCCTCAGTAGTTTAGCAGAGTTCCCCAGCCAGCCTCAGTAGTTTATCAGAGTTCCCCAGCCAGCCTCAGTAGTTTATCAGAGTTCCCCAGCGAGCCTCAGTAGTTTAGCAGAGTTCCCCAGCCAGCCTCAGTAGTTTAGCAGAGTTCCCCAGCCAGCCTCAGTAGTTTAGCAGAGTTCTCCAGCCAGACTCAATAGTTTAGCAGAGTTTGCCCAGCCAGCCTCAATAGTTTAGCAGAGTTCCCCAGCCAGCCTCAGTAGTTTAGCAGAGTTCCCCAGCCAGCCTCAATAGTTTAGCAGAGTTCCCCAGCCAGCCTCAGTAGTTTAGCAGTTCCCCAGCCAGCCTCAGTAGTGTAGCAGAGTTCCCCAGCCAGCCTCAGTAGTTTAGCAGAGTTCTCCAGCCAGCCTCAGTAGATTAGCAGAGTTCCCCAGCCAGCCTCAGTAGTTTAGCAGAGTTCCCCAGCCAGCCTCAGTAGTTTATCAGAGTTCCCCAGCCAGCCTCAGTAGTTTATCAGAGTTCCCCAGCCAGCCTCAGTAGTTTATCAGAGTTCTCCAGCCAGACTCAATAGTTTAGCAGAGTTCCCCAGCCAGACTCAATAGTTTAGCAGAGTTCCCCAGCCAGCCTCAGTAGATTAGCAGAGTTCCCCAGCCAGCCTCAGTAGTTTAGCAGTTCCCCAGCCAGCCTCAGTAGCTTAGCAGTACCCCAGTCAGCCTCAGTAGTTTAGCAGAGTTCCCCAGCCAGCCTCAGTAGTTTAGCAGAGTTCCCCAGCCAGCCTCAGTAGTTTATCAGAGTTCCCCAGCCAGCCTCAGTAGTTTATCAGAGTTCCCCAGCCAGCCTCAGTAGTTTATCAGAGTTCCCCAGCCAGCCTCAGTAGTTTATCAGAGTTCTCCAGCCAGACTCAATAGTTTAGCAGAGTTCCCCAGCCAGACTCAATAGTTTAGCAGAGTTCCCCAGCCAGCCTCAGTAGATTAGCAGAGTTCCCCAGCCAGCCTCAGTAGTTTAGCAGTTCCCCAGCCAGCCTCAGTAGCTTAGCAGTACCCCAGTCAGCCTCAGTAGTTTAGCAGAGTTCCCCAGCCAGCCTCAGTAGTTTATCAGAGTTCCCCAGCCAGCCTCAGTAGTTTATCAGAGTTCCCCAGCGAGCCTCAGTAGTTTAGCAGAGTTCCCCAGCCAGCCTCAGTAGTTTAGCAGAGTTCCCCAGCCAGCCTCAGTAGTTTAGCAGAGTTCCCCAGCCAGCCTCAGTAGATTAGCAGAGTTCCCCAGCCAGCCTCAGTAGTTTAGCAGTTCCCCAGCCAGCCTCAGTAGCTTAGCAGTACCCCAGTCAGCCTCAGTAGTTTAGCAGAGTTCCCCAGCCAGCCTCAGTAGTTTATCAGAGTTCCCCAGCCAGCCTCAGTAGTTTAGCAGAGTTCCCCAGCCAGCCTCAGTAGTTTAGCAGAGTTCCCCAGCCAGCCTCAGTAGTTTAGCAGAGTTCTCCAGCCAGACTCAATAGTTTAGCAGAGTTTGCCCAGCCAGCCTCAATAGTTTAGCAGAGTTCCCCAGCCAGCCTCAGTAGTTTAGCAGAGTTCCCCAGCCAGCCTCAATAGTTTAGCAGAGTTCCCCAGCCAGCCTCAGTAGTTTAGCAGTTCCCCAGCCAGCCTCAGTAGTGTAGCAGAGTTCCCCAGCCAGCCTCAGTAGTTTAGCAGAGTTCTCCAGCCAGCCTCAGTAGATTAGCAGAGTTCCCCAGCCAGCCTCAGTAGTTTAGCAGAGTTCCCCAGCCAGCCTCAGTAGTTTATCAGAGTTCCCCAGCCAGCCTCAGTAGTTTATCAGAGTTCCCCAGCGAGCCTCAGTAGTTTATCAGAGTTCCCCAGCCAGCCTCAGTAGTTTATCAGAGTTCTCCAGCCAGACTCAATAGTTTAGCAGAGTTCCCCAGCCAGACTCAATAGTTTAGCAGAGTTCCCCAGCCAGCCTCAGTAGATTAGCAGAGTTCCCCAGCCAGCCTCAGTAGTTTAGCAGTTCCCCAGCCAGCCTCAGTAGCTTAGCAGTACCCCAGTCAGCCTCAGTAGTTTAGCAGAGTTCCCCAGCCAGCCTCAGTAGTTTAGCAGAGTTCCCCAGCCAGCCTCAGTAGTTTATCAGAGTTCCCCAGCCAGCCTCAGTAGTTTATCAGAGTTCCCCAGCCAGCCTCAGTAGTTTATCAGAGTTCCCCAGCCAGCCTCAGTAGTTTATCAGAGTTCTCCAGCCAGACTCAATAGTTTAGCAGAGTTCCCCAGCCAGACTCAATAGTTTAGCAGAGTTCCCCAGCCAGCCTCAGTAGATTAGCAGAGTTCCCCAGCCAGCCTCAGTAGTTTAGCAGTTCCCCAGCCAGCCTCAGTAGCTTAGCAGTACCCCAGTCAGCCTCAGTAGTTTAGCAGAGTTCCCCAGCCAGCCTCAGTAGTTTATCAGAGTTCCCCAGCCAGCCTCAGTAGTTTATCAGAGTTCCCCAGCCAGCCTCAGTAGTTTAGCAGAGTTCCCCAGCCAGCCTCAGTAGTTTAGCAGAGTTCCCCAGCCAGCCTCAGTAGTTTAGCAGAGTTCCCCAGCCAGCCTCAGTAGTTTAGCAGAGTTCCCCAGCCAGCCTCAGTAGTTTAGCAGTTCCCCAGCCAGCCTCAGTAGTGTAGCAGAGTTCCCCAGCCAGCCTCAGTAGTTTAGCAGAGTTCTCCAGCCAGCCTCAGTAGATTAGCAGAGTTCCCCAGCCAGCCTCAGTAGTTTAGCAGAGTTCCCCAGCCAGCCTCAGTAGTTTATCAGAGTTCCCCAGCCAGCCTCAGTAGTTTATCAGAGTTCCCCAGCCAGCCTCAGTAGTTTATCAGAGTTCCCCAGCCAGCCTCAGTAGTTTATCAGAGTTCTCCAGCCAGACTCAATAGTTTAGCAGAGTTCCCCAGCCAGACTCAATAGTTTAGCAGAGTTCCCCAGCCAGCCTCAGTAGATTAGCAGAGTTCCCCAGCCAGCCTCAGTAGTTTAGCAGTTCCCCAGCCAGCCTCAGTAGTTTAGCAGAGTTCCCCAGCCAGCCTCAGTAGTTTAGCAGTTCCCCAGCCAGCCTCAGTAGTGTAGCAGAGTTCCCCAGCCAGCCTCAGTAGTTTAGCAGAGTTCCCCAGCCAGCCTCAGTAGTTTAGCAGAGTTCCCCAGCCAGCCTCAGTAGTTTATCAGAGTTCCCCAGCCAGCCTCAGTAGTTTAGCAGAGTTCCCCAGCCAGCCTCAATAGTTTAGCAGAGTTCCCCAGCCAGCCTCAGTAGATTAGCAGAGTTCCCCAGCCAGCCTCAGTAGTTTAGCAGTTCCCCAGCCAGCCTCAGTAGCTTAGCAGTACCCCAGTCAGCCTCAGTAGTTTAGCAGAGTTCCCCAGCCAGCCTCAGTAGTTTAGCAGAGTTCCCCAGCCAGCCTCAGTAGTTTATCAGAGTTCCCCAGCCAGCCTCAGTAGTTTATCAGAGTTCCCCAGCCAGCCTCAGTAGTTTATCAGAGTTCCCCAGCCAGCCTCAGTAGTTTATCAGAGTTCTCCAGCCAGACTCAATAGTTTAGCAGAGTTCCCCAGCCAGACTCAATAGTTTAGCAGAGTTCCCCAGCCAGCCTCAGTAGATTAGCAGAGTTCCCCAGCCAGCCTCAGTAGTTTAGCAGTTCCCCAGCCAGCCTCAGTAGCTTAGCAGTACCCCAGTCAGCCTCAGTAGTTTAGCAGAGTTCCCCAGCCAGCCTCAGTAGTTTATCAGAGTTCCCCAGCCAGCCTCAGTAGTTTATCAGAGTTCCCCAGCCAGCCTCAGTAGTTTAGCAGAGTTCCCCAGCCAGCCTCAATAGTTTAGCAGAGTTCCCCAGCCAGCCTCAGTAGTTTAGCAGAGTTCCCCAGCCAGCCTCAATAGTTTAGCAGAGTTCCCCAGCCAGCCTCAGTAGTTTAGCAGTTCCCCAGCCAGCCTCAGTAGTGTAGCAGAGTTCCCCAGCCAGCCTCAGTAGTTTAGCAGAGTTCTCCAGCCAGCCTCAGTAGATTAGCAGAGTTCCCCAGCCAGCCTCAGTAGTTTAGCAGAGTTCCCCAGCCAGCCTCAGTAGTTTATCAGAGTTCCCCAGCCAGCCTCAGTAGTTTATCAGAGTTCCCCAGCCAGCCTCAGTAGTTTATCAGAGTTCTCCAGCCAGACTCAATAGTTTAGCAGAGTTCCCCAGCCAGACTCAATAGTTTAGCAGAGTTCCCCAGCCAGCCTCAGTAGATTAGCAGAGTTCCCCAGCCAGCCTCAGTAGTTTAGCAGTTCCCCAGCCAGCCTCAGTAGCTTAGCAGTACCCCAGTCAGCCTCAGTAGTTTAGCAGAGTTCCCCAGCCAGCCTCAGTAGTTTAGCAGAGTTCCCCAGCCAGCCTCAGTAGTTTATCAGAGTTCCCCAGCCAGCCTCAGTAGTTTAGCAGAGTTCCCCAGCCAGCCTCAGTAGATTAGCAGAGTTCCCCAGCCAGCCTCAGTAGTTTAGCAGTTCCCCAGCCAGCCTCAGTAGCTTAGCAGTACCCCAATCAGCCTCAGTAGTTTAGCAGAGTTCCCCAGCCAGCCTCAGTAGTTTAGCAGAGTTCCCCAGCCAGCCTCAGTAGTTTATCAGAGTTCCCCAGCCAGCCTCAGTAGTTTATCAGAGTTCCCCAGCCAGCCTCAGTAGTTTATCAGAGTTCCCCAGCCAGCCTCAGTAGTTTATCAGAGTTCCCCAGCCAGCCTCAGTAGTTTATCAGAGTTCCCCAGCCAGCCTCAGTAGTTTAGCAGAGTTCCCCAGCCAGCCTCAGTAGTTTAGCAGAGTTCCCCAGCCAGCCTCAGTAGTTTAGCAGTTCCCCAGCCAGCCTCAGTAGCTTAGCAGTACCCCAGTCAGCCTCAGTAGTTTAGCAGAGTTCCCCAGCCAGCCTCAGTAGTTTATCAGAGTTCCCCAGCCAGCCTCAGTAGTTTATCAGAGTTCCCCAGCCAGCCTCAGTAGTTTAGCAGAGTTCCCCAGCCAGCCTCAGTAGTTTAGCAGAGTTCCCCAGCCAGCCTCAGTAGTTTAGCAGAGTTCCCCAGCCAGCCTCAGTAGTTTAGCAGAGTTCCCCAGCCAGCCTCAGTAGTTTAGCAGAGTTCCCCAGCCAGCCTCAGTAGTTTAGCAGAGTTCCCCAGCCAGCCTCAGTAGTTTAGCAGAGTTCCCCAGCCAGCCTCAGTAGTTTAGCAGAGTTCCCCAGCCAGCCTCAGTAGTTTAGCAGAGTTCCCCAGCCAGCCTCAGTAGTTTAGCAGAGTTCCCCAGCCAGCCTCAGTAGTTTAGCAGAGTTCCCCAGCCAGCCTCAGTAGATTAGCAGAGTTCCCCAGCCAGCCTCAGTAGTTTAGCAGTTCCCCAGCCAGCCTCAGTAGCTTAGCAGTACCCCAGTCAGCCTCAGTAGTTTAGCAGAGTTCCCCAGCCAGCCTCAGTAGTTTATCAGAGTTCCCCAGCGAGCCTCAGTAGTTTAGCAGAGTTCCCCAGCCAGCCTCAGTAGTTTAGCAGAGTTCCCCAGCCAGCCTCAGTAGTTTAGCAGAGTTCTCCAGCCAGACTCAATAGTTTAGCAGAGTTTGCCCAGCCAGCCTCAATAGTTTAGCAGAGTTCCCCAGCCAGCCTCAGTAGTTTAGCAGAGTTCCCCAGCCAGCCTCAATAGTTTAGCAGAGTTCCCCAGCCAGCCTCAGTAGTTTAGCAGTTCCCCAGCCAGCCTCAGTAGTGTAGCAGAGTTCCCCAGCCAGCCTCAGTAGTTTAGCAGAGTTCTCCAGCCAGCCTCAGTAGATTAGCAGAGTTCCCCAGCCAGCCTCAGTAGTTTAGCAGAGTTCCCCAGCCAGCCTCAGTAGTTTATCAGAGTTCCCCAGCCAGCCTCAGTAGTTTATCAGAGTTCCCCAGCGAGCCTCAGTAGTTTATCAGAGTTCCCCAGCCAGCCTCAGTAGTTTATCAGAGTTCTCCAGCCAGACTCAATAGTTTAGCAGAGTTCCCCAGCCAGACTCAATAGTTTAGCAGAGTTCCCCAGCCAGCCTCAGTAGATTAGCAGAGTTCCCCAGCCAGCCTCAGTAGTTTAGCAGTTCCCCAGCCAGCCTCAGTAGCTTAGCAGTACCCCAGTCAGCCTCAGTAGTTTAGCAGAGTTCCCCAGCCAGCCTCAGTAGTTTAGCAGAGTTCCCCAGCCAGCCTCAGTAGTTTAGCAGAGTTCCCCAGCCAGCCTCAGTAGTTTATCAGAGTTCCCCAGCCAGCCTCAGTAGTTTATCAGAGTTCCCCAGCCAGCCTCAGTAGTTTATCAGAGTTCTCCAGCCAGACTCAATAGTTTAGCAGAGTTCCCCAGCCAGACTCAATTGTTTAGCAGAGTTCCCCAGCCAGCCTCAGTAGATTAGCAGAGTTCCCCAGCCAGCCTCAGTAGTTTAGCAGTTCCCCAGCCAGCCTCAGTAGCTTAGCAGTACCCCAGTCAGCCTCAGTAGTTTAGCAGAGTTCCCCAGCCAGCCTCAGTAGTTTATCAGAGTTCCCCAGCCAGCCTCAGTAGTTTATCAGAGTTCCCCAGCCAGCCTCAGTAGTTTATCAGAGTTCCCCAGCCAGCCTCAGTAGTTTAGCAGAGTTCCCCAGCCAGCCTCAGTAGTTTAGCAGAGTTCCCCAGCCAGCCTCAGATAGTTTAGCAGAGTTCTGCCCAGCCAGACTCAATAGTTTAGCAGAGTTCCCCAGCCAGCCTCAGTAGTTTAGCAGAGTTCCCCAGCCAGCCTCAATAGTTTAGCAGAGTTCCCCAGCCAGCCTCAGTAGTTTAGCAGTTCCCCAGCCAGCCTCAGTAGTTTAGCAGAGTTCCCCAGCCAGCCTCAGTAGTTTAGCATAGCAGAGTTCCCCAGCCAGCCTCAGTAGTTTAGCAGAGTTCCCCAGCCAGCCTCAGTAGTTTAGCAGAGTTCCCCAGCCAGCCTCAGTAGTTTAGCAGAGTTCCCCAGCCAGCCTCAGTAGTTTATCAGAGTTCCCCAGCCAGCCTCAGTAGTTTATCAGAGTTCCCCAGCCAGCCTCAGTAGTTTAGCAGAGTTCCCCAGCCAGCCTCAGTAGTTTATCAGAGTTCCCCAGCCAGCCTCAGTAGTTTATCAGAGTTCCCCAGCCAGCCTCAGTAGTTTATCAGAGTTCCCCAGCCAGCCTCAGTAGTTTAGCAGAGTTCCCCAGCCAGCCTCAGTAGTTTAGCAGAGTTCCCCAGCCAGCCTCAGTAGTTTAGCAGAGTTCCCCAGCCAGCCTCAGTAGTTTAGCAGAGTTCCCCAGCCAGCCTCAGTAGTTTAGCAGAGTTCCCCAGCCAGCCTCAGTAGTTTAGCAGAGTTCCCCAGCCAGCCTCAGTAGTTTAGCAGAGTTCCCCAGCCAGCCTCAGTAGTTTATCAGAGTTCCCCAGCCAGCCTCAGTAGTTTAGCAGAGTTCCCCAGCCAGACTCAATAGTTTAGCAGAGTTCCCCAGCCAGCCTCAGTAGATTAGCAGAGTTCCCCAGCCAGCCTCAGTAGTTTAGCAGTTCCCCAGCCAGCCTCAGTAGCTTAGCAGTACCCCAGTCAGCCTCAGTAGTTTAGCAGAGTTCCCCAGCCAGCCTCAGTAGTTTAGCAGAGTTCCCCAGCCAGCCTCAGTAGTTTATCAGAGTTCCCCAGCCAGCCTCAGTAGTTTATCAGAGTTCCCCAGCCAGCCTCAGTAGTTTATCAGAGTTCCCCAGCCAGCCTCAGTAGTTTATCAGAGTTCCCCAGCCAGCCTCAGTAGTTTAGCAGAGTTCCCCAGCCAGCCTCAGTAGTTTAGCAGAGTTCCCCAGCCAGCCTCAGTAGTTTAGCAGAGTTCCCCAGCCAGCCTCAGTAGTTTAGCAGAGTTCCCCAGCCAGCCTCAGTAGTTAGCAGAGTTCCCCAGCCAGCCTCAGTAGTTTAGCAGAGTTCCCCAGCCAGCCTCAGTAGTTTAGCAGAGTTCCCCAGCCAGCCTCAGTAGATTAGCAGAGTTCCCCAGCCAGCCTCAGTAGTTTATCAGAGTTCCCCAGCCAGCCTCAGTAGTTTAGCAGAGTTCCCCAGCCAGCCTCAGTAGTTTATCAGAGTTCCCCAGCCAGCCTCAGTAGTTTATCAGAGTTCCCCAGCCAGCCTCAGTAGTTTAGCAGAGTTCCCCAGCCAGCCTCAGTAGTTTAGCAGAGTTCCCCAGCCAGCCTCAGTAGTTTAGCAGAGTTCCCCAGCCAGCCTCAGTAGATTAGCAGAGTTCCCCAGCCAGCCTCAGTAGTTTAGCAGTTCCCCAGCCAGCCTCAGTAGCTTAGCAGTACCCCAGTCAGCCTCAGTAGTTTAGCAGAGTTCCCCAGCCAGCCTCAGTAGTTTATCAGAGTTCCCCAGCCAGCCTCAGTAGTTTATCAGAGTTCCCCAGCGAGCCTCAGTAGTTTAGCAGAGTTCCCCAGCCAGCCTCAGTAGTTTACGGTTCCCAGCCAGCTCAGTAGCAGAGTCCCAGCCAGACTCAATAGTTTAGCAGAGTTTGCCCAGCCAGCCTCAATAGTTTAGCAGAGTTCCCCAGCCAGCCTCAGTAGTTTAGCAGAGTTCCCCAGCCAGCCTCAATAGTTTAGCAGAGTTCCCCAGCCAGCCTCAGTAGTTTAGCAGTTCCCCAGCCAGCCTCAGTAGTGTAGCAGAGTTCCCCAGCCAGCCTCAGTAGTTTAGCAGAGTTCCCCAGCCAGCCTCAGTAGTTTAGCAGAGTTCCCCAGCCAGCCTCAGTAGTTTATCAGAGTTCCCCAGCCAGCCTCAGTAGTTTATCAGAGTTCCCCAGCGAGCCTCAGTAGTTTATCAGAGTTCCCCAGCCAGCCTCAGTAGTTTATCAGAGTTCTCCAGCCAGACTCAATAGTTTAGCAGAGTTCCCCAGCCAGACTCAATAGTTTAGCAGAGTTCCCCAGCCAGCCTCAGTAGATTAGCAGAGTTCCCCAGCCAGCCTCAGTAGTTTAGCAGTTCCCCAGCCAGCCTCAGTAGCTTAGCAGTACCCCAGTCAGCCTCAGTAGTTTAGCAGAGTTCCCCAGCCAGCCTCAGTAGTTTATCAGAGTTCCCCAGCCAGCCTCAGTAGTTTAGCAGAGTTCCCCAGCCAGCCTCAGTAGTTTAGCAGAGTTCCCCAGCCAGCCTCAGTAGTTTAGCAGAGTTCCCCAGCCAGCCTCAGTAGTTTAGCAGAGTTCCCCAGCCAGCCTCAGTAGTTTAGCAGAGTTCCCCAGCCAGCCTCAGTAGTTTAGCAGAGTTCCCCAGCCAGCCTCAGTAGTTTAGCAGAGTTCCCCAGCCAGCCTCAGTAGTTTATCAGAGTTCCCCAGCCAGCCTCAGTAGTTTATCAGAGTTCCCCAGCGAGCCTCAGTAGTTTATCAGAGTTCCCCAGCCAGCCTCAGTAGTTTATCAGAGTTCTCCAGCCAGACTCAATAGTTTAGCAGAGTTCCCCAGCCAGACTCAATAGTTTAGCAGAGTTCCCCAGCCAGCCTCAGTAGATTAGCAGAGTTCCCCAGCCAGCCTCAGTAGTTTAGCAGTTCCCCAGCCAGCCTCAGTAGCTTAGCAGTACCCCAGTCAGCCTCAGTAGTTTAGCAGAGTTCCCCAGCCAGCCTCAGTAGTTTATCAGAGTTCCCCAGCCAGCCTCAGTAGTTTATCAGAGTTCCCCAGCCAGCCTCAGTAGTTTAGCAGAGTTCCCCAGCCAGCCTCAGTAGTTTAGCAGAGTTCCCCAGCCAGCCTCAGTAGTTTAGCAGAGTTCCCCAGCCAGCCTCAGTAGTTTAGCAGAGTTCCCCAGCCAGCCTCAGTAGTTTAGCAGAGTTCCCCAGCCAGCCTCAGTAGTTTAGCAGAGTTCCCCAGCCAGCCTCAGTAGTTTAGCAGAGTTCCCCAGCCAGCCTCAGTAGTTTAGCAGAGTTCCCCAGCCAGCCTCAGTAGTTTATCAGAGTTCCCCAGCCAGCCTCAGTAGTTTATCAGAGTTCCCCAGCCAGCCTCAGTAGTTTATCAGAGTTCCCCAGCCAGCCTCAGTAGTTTATCAGAGTTCCCCAGCCAGCCTCAGTAGTTTATCAGAGTTCCCCAGCCAGCCTCAGTAGTTTATCAGAGTTCCCCAGCCAGCCTCAGTAGTTTAGCAGAGTTCCCCAGCCAGCCTCAGTAGTTTAGCAGAGTTCCCCAGCCAGCCTCAGTAGTTTAGCAGAGTTCCCCAGCCAGCCTCAGTAGTTTAGCAGAGTTCCCCAGCCAGCCTCAGTAGTTTAGCAGAGTTCCCCAGCCAGCCTCAGTAGTTTAGCAGAGTTCCCCAGCCAGCCTCAGTAGTTTAGCAGAGTTCCCCAGCCAGCCTCAGTAGTTTAGCAGAGTTCCCCAGCCAGCCTCAGTAGTTTAGCAGAGTTCCCCAGCCAGCCTCAGTAGTTTAGCAGAGTTCCCCAGCCAGCCTCAGTAGTTTAGCAGAGTTCCCCAGCCAGCCTCAGTAGTTTAGCAGAGTTCCCCAGCCAGCCTCAGTAGTTTAGCAGAGTTCCCCAGCCAGCCTCAGTAGTTTAGCAGAGTTCCCCAGCCAGCCTCAGTAGTTTAGCAGAGTTCCCCAGCCAGCCTCAGTAGTTTAGCAGAGTTCCCCAGCCAGCCTCAGTAGTTTAGCAGAGTTCCCCAGCCAGCCTCAGTAGATTAGCAGAGTTCCCCAGCCAGCCTCAGTAGTTTAGCAGTTCCCCAGCCAGCCTCAGTAGCTTAGCAGTACCCCAGTCAGCCTCAGTAGTTTAGCAGAGTTCCCCAGCCAGCCTCAGTAGTTTATCAGAGTTCCCCAGCCAGCCTCAGTAGTTTAGCAGAGTTCCCCAGCCAGCCTCAGTAGTTTAGCAGAGTTCCCCAGCCAGCCTCAGTAGTTTAGCAGAGTTCCCCAGCCAGCCTCAGTAGTTTAGCAGAGTTCCCCAGCCAGCCTCAGTAGTTTAGCAGAGTTCCCCAGCCAGCCTCAGTAGTTTAGCAGAGTTCCCCAGCCAGCCTCAGTAGTTTAGCAGAGTTCCCCAGCCAGCCTCAGTAGTTTATCAGAGTTCCCCAGCCAGCCTCAGTAGTTTATCAGAGTTCCCCAGCCAGCCTCAGTAGTTTATCAGAGTTCCCCAGCCAGCCTCAGTAGTTTATCAGAGTTCCCCAGCCAGCCTCAGTAGTTTAGCAGAGTTCCCCAGCCAGCCTCAATAGTTTAGCAGAGTTCCCCAGCCAGCCTCAGTAGTTTAGCAGAGTTCCCCAGCCAGCCTCAGTAGTTTAGCAGAGTTCCCCAGCCAGCCTCAGTAGTTTAGCAGAGTTCCCCAGCCAGCCTCAGTAGTTTAGCAGAGTTCCCCAGCCAGCCTCAGTAGTTTAGCAGAGTTCCCCAGCCAGCCTCAGTAGTTTAGCAGAGTTCCCCAGCCAGCCTCAGTAGTTTAGCAGAGTTCCCCAGCCAGCCTCAGTAGTTTAGCAGAGTTCCCCAGCCAGCCTCAGTAGTTAGCAGAGTTCCCCAGCCAGCCTCAGTAGTTTAGCAGTTCCCCAGCCAGCCTCAGTAGCTTAGCAGTACCCCAGCCAGCCTCAGTAGTTTAGCAGAGTTCCCCAGCCAGCCTCAGTAGTTTAGCAGAGTTCCCCAGCCAGCCTCAGTAGTTTATCAGAGTTCCCCAGCCAGCCTCAGTAGTTTATCAGAGTTCCCCAGCCAGCCTCAGTAGTTTATCAGAGTTCCCCAGCCAGCCTCAGTAGTTTAGCAGAGTTCCCCAGCCAGCCTCAGTAGTTTAGCAGAGTTCCCCAGCCAGCCTCAGTAGTTTAGCAGAGTTCCCCAGCCAGCCTCAATAGTTTAGCAGAGTTCCCCAGCCAGCCTCAGTAGTTTAGCAGAGTTCCCCAGCCAGCCTCAGTAGTTTAGCAGAGTTCCCCAGCCAGCCTCAGTAGTTTAGCAGAGTTCCCCAGCCAGCCTCAGTAGTTTATCAGAGTTCCCCAGCCAGCCTCAGTAGTTTAGCAGAGTTCCCCAGCCAGCCTCAATAGTTTAGCAGAGTTCCCCAGCCAGCCTCAGTAGATTAGCAGAGTTCCCCAGCCAGCCTCAGTAGTTTAGCAGTTCCCCAGCCAGCCTCAGTAGCTTAGCAGTACCCCAGTCAGCCTCAGTAGTTTAGCAGAGTTCCCCAGCCAGCCTCAGTAGTTTAGCAGAGTTCCCCAGCCAGCCTCAGTAGTTTATCAGAGTTCCCCAGCCAGCCTCAGTAGTTTATCAGAGTTCCCCAGCCAGCCTCAGTAGTTTATCAGAGTTCCCCAGCCAGCCTCAGTAGTTTATCAGAGTTCCCCAGCCAGCCTCAGTAGTTTAGCAGAGTTCCCCAGCCAGCCTCAGTAGTTTAGCAGAGTTCCCCAGCCAGCCTCAGTAGTTTATCAGAGTTCCCCAGCCAGCCTCAGTAGTTTAGCAGAGTTCCCCAGCCAGCCTCAGTAGTTTATCAGAGTTCCCCAGCCAGCCTCAGTACCCCAGCGCCTCAGTAGTTTATCAGAGTTCCCCAGCCAGCCTCAGTAGTTTATCAGAGTTCCCCAGCCAGCCTCAGTAGTTTATCAGAGTTCCCCAGCCAGCCTCAATAGTTTAGCAGAGTTCCCCAGCCAGCCTCAGTAGATTAGCAGAGTTCCCCAGCCAGCCTCAGTAGTTTAGCAGTTCCCCAGCCAGCCTCAGTAGCTTAGCAGTACCCCAGTCAGCCTCAGTAGTTTAGCAGAGTTCCCCAGCCAGCCTCAGTAGTTTATCAGAGTTCCCCAGCCAGCCTCAGTAGTTTATCAGAGTTCCCCAGCCAGCCTCAGTAGTTTATCAGAGTTCCCCAGCCAGCCTCAGTAGTTTAGCAGAGTTCCCCAGCCAGCCTCAGTAGTTTAGCAGAGTTCCCCAGCCAGCCTCAGTAGTTTAGCAGAGTTCCCCAGCCAGCCTCAGTAGTTTAGCAGAGTTCCCCAGCCAGCCTCAGTAGTTTAGCAGAGTTCCCCAGCCAGCCTCAGTAGTTTAGCAGAGTTCCCCAGCCAGCCTCAGTAGTTTAGCAGAGTTCCCCAGCCAGCCTCAGTAGTTTAGCAGAGTTCCCCAGCCAGCCTCAGTAGTTTAGCAGAGTTCCCCAGCCAGCCTCAGTAGTTTAGCAGAGTTCCCCAGCCAGCCTCAGTAGTTTAGCAGAGTTCCCCAGCCAGCCTCAGTAGTTTAGCAGAGTTCCCCAGCCAGCCTCAGTAGTTTAGCAGAGTTCCCCAGCCAGCCTCAGTAGTTTAGCAGAGTTCCCCAGCCAGCCTCAGTAGTTTAGCAGAGTTCCCCAGCCAGCCTCAGTAGTTTAGCAGAGTTCCCCAGCCAGCCTCAGTAGATTAGCAGAGTTCCCCAGCCAGCCTCAGTAGTTTAGCAGTTCCCCAGCCAGCCTCAGTAGCTTAGCAGTACCCCAGTCAGCCTCAGTAGTTTAGCAGAGTTCCCCAGCCAGCCTCAGTAGTTTATCAGAGTTCCCCAGCCAGCCTCAGTAGTTTATCAGAGTTCCCCAGCGAGCCTCAGTAGTTTAGCAGAGTTCCCCAGCCAGCCTCAGTAGTTTAGCAGAGTTCTCCAGCCAGACTCAATAGTTTAGCAGAGTTCCCCAGCCAGACTCAATAGTTTAGCAGAGTTTGCCCAGCCAGCCTCAATAGTTTAGCAGAGTTCCCCAGCCAGCCTCAGTAGTTTAGCAGAGTTCCCCAGCCAGCCTCAATAGTTTAGCAGAGTTCCCCAGCCAGCCTCAGTAGTTTAGCAGTTCCCCAGCCAGCCTCAGTAGTGTAGCAGAGTTCCCCAGCCAGCCTCAGTAGTTTAGCAGAGTTCTCCAGCCAGCCTCAGTAGATTAGCAGAGTTCCCCAGCCAGCCTCAGTAGTTTATCAGAGTTCCCCAGCCAGCCTCAGTAGTTTATCAGAGTTCCCCAGCGAGCCTCAGTAGTTTATCAGAGTTCCCCAGCCAGCCTCAGTAGTTTATCAGAGTTCTCCAGCCAGACTCAATAGTTTAGCAGAGTTCCCCAGCCAGACTCAATAGTTTAGCAGAGTTCCCCAGCCAGCCTCAGTAGATTAGCAGAGTTCCCCAGCCAGCCTCAGTAGTTTAGCAGTTCCCCAGCCAGCCTCAGTAGCTTAGCAGTACCCCAGTCAGCCTCAGTAGTTTAGCAGAGTTCCCCAGCCAGCCTCAGTAGTTTAGCAGAGTTCCCCAGCCAGCCTCAGTAGTTTAGCAGAGTTCCCCAGCCAGCCTCAGTAGTTTATCAGAGTTCCCCAGCCAGCCTCAGTAGTTTATCAGAGTTCCCCAGCCAGCCTCAGTAGTTTATCAGAGTTCTCCAGCCAGACTCAATAGTTTAGCAGAGTTCCCCAGCCAGACTCAATAGTTTAGCAGAGTTCCCCAGCCAGCCTCAGTAGATTAGCAGAGTTCCCCAGCCAGCCTCAGTAGTTTAGCAGTTCCCCAGCCAGCCTCAGTAGCTTAGCAGTACCCCAGTCAGCCTCAGTAGTTTAGCAGAGTTCCCCAGCCAGCCTCAGTAGTTTATCAGAGTTCCCCAGCCAGCCTCAGTAGTTTATCAGAGTTCCCCAGCCAGCCTCAGTAGTTTAGCAGAGTTCCCCAGCCAGCCTCAGTAGTTTAGCAGAGTTCCCCAGCCAGCCTCAGTAGTTTAGCAGAGTTCCCCAGCCAGCCTCAGTAGTTTAGCAGAGTTCCCCAGCCAGCCTCAGTAGTTTAGCAGAGTTCCCCAGCCAGCCTCAGTAGTTTAGCAGAGTTCCCCAGCCAGCCTCAGTAGTTTAGCAGAGTTCCCCAGCCAGCCTCAGTAGTTTATCAGAGTTCCCCAGCCAGCCTCAGTAGTTTATCAGAGTTCCCCAGCCAGCCTCAGTAGTTTAGCAGAGTTCCCCAGCCAGCCTCAGTAGTTTAGCAGAGTTCCCCAGCCAGCCTCAGTAGTTTATCAGAGTTCCCCAGCCAGCCTCAGTAGTTTATCAGAGTTCCCCAGCCAGCCTCAGTAGTTTATCAGAGTTCCCCAGCCAGCCTCAGTAGTTTATCAGAGTTCCCCAGCCAGCCTCAGTAGTTTATCAGAGTTCCCCAGCCAGCCTCAGTAGTTTAGCAGAGTTCCCCAGCCAGCCTCAGTAGATTAGCAGAGTTCCCCAGCCAGCCTCAGTAGTTTAGCAGTTCCCCAGCCAGCCTCAGTAGCTTAGCAGTTCCCCAGCCAGCCTCAGTAGTTTAGCAGAGTTCCCCAGCCAGCCTCAGTAGTTTATCAGAGTTCCCCAGCCAGCCTCAGTAGTTTATCAGAGTTCCCCAGCCAGCCTCAGTAGTTTAGCAGAGTTCCCCAGCCAGCCTCAGTAGTTTAGCAGAGTTCCCCAGCCAGACTCAATAGTTTAGCAGAGTTCCCCAGCCAGCCTCAGTAGATTAGCAGAGTTCCCCAGCCAGCCTCAGTAGTTTAGCAGTTCCCCAGCCAGCCTCAGTAGCTTAGCAGTACCCCAGTCAGCCTCAGTAGTTTAGCAGAGTTCCCCAGCCAGCCTCAGTAGTTTAGCAGAGTTCCCCAGCCAGCCTCAGTAGTTTAGCAGAGTTCCCCAGCCAGCCTCAGTAGTTTAGCAGAGTTCCCCAGCCAGCCTCAATAGATTAGCAGAGTTTGCCCAGCCAGCCTCAATAGTTTAGCAGAGTTCCCCAGCCAGCCTCAATAGTTTAGCAGAGTTCCCCAGCCAGCCTCAATAGATTAGCAGAGTTCGCCCAGCCAGCCTCAATAGTTTAGCAGAGTTCCCCAGCCAGCCTCAGAAGTTTAGCAGAGTTCCCCAGCCAGCCTCAGTAGTTTAGCAGAGTTCCCCAGCCAGCCTCAGTAGTTTATCAGAGTTCCCCAGCCAGCCTCAGTAGTTTATCAGAGTTCCCCAGCGAGCCTCAGTAGTTTATCAGAGTTCCCCAGCCAGCCTCAGTAGTTTATCAGAGTTCTCCAGCCAGACTCAATAGTTTAGCAGAGTTCCCCAGCCAGACTCAATAGTTTAGCAGAGTTCCCCAGCCAGCCTCAGTAGATTAGCAGAGTTCCCCAGCCAGCCTCAGTAGTTTAGCAGTTCCCCAGCCAGCCTCAGTAGCTTAGCAGTACCCCAGTCAGCCTCAGTAGTTTAGCAGAGTTCCCCAGCCAGCCTCAGTAGTTTATCAGAGTTCCCCAGCAAGCCTCAGTAGTTTATCAGAGTTCCCCAGCGAGCCTCAGTAGTTTAGCAGAGTTCCCCAGCCAGCCTCAGTAGTTTAGCAGAGTTCTCCAGCCAGACTCAATAGTTTAGCAGAGTTCCCCAGCCAGCCTCAGTAGTTTAGCAGTTCCCCAGCCAGTCTCAGTAGATTAGCAGAGTTCCCCAGCCAGCCTCAGTAGTTTAGCAAAGTTCCCCAGCCAGCCTCAGTAGTTTATCAGAGTTCCCCAGCCAGCCTCAATAGTTTAGCAGAGTTCCCCAGCCAGCCTCAATAGTTTAGCAGAGTTCCCCAGCCAGCCTCAGTAGATTAGCAGAGTTCCCCAGCCAGCCTCAGTAGTTTAGCAGTTCCCCAGCCAGCCTCAGTAGTTTAGCAGTTCCCCAGCCAGCCTCAGTAGTTTATCAGAGTTCCCCAGCCAGCCTCAGTAGTTTAGCAGTTCCCCAGCCAGCCTCAGTAGTTTATCAGAGTTCCCCAGCCACCCTCAGTAGTTTAGCAGAGTTCCGCAGCCAGCCTCAGTAGTTTAGCGGAGTTCCCCAGCCAGCCTCAGTAGTTTATCAGAGTTCCCCAGCCAGCCTCAGTAGTTTGTCAGAGTTCCCCAGCCAGCCTCAGTAGTTTAGCAGAGTTCCCCAGCCAGCCTCAATAGTTTAGCAGAGTTCCCCCGTCAGTCTCAACAGTCTAGCAGATTTCCCCAGCCAGCCTCAGGAGTAGCAGAGTTCCCCAGCCAGCCTCAGTAGTTTAGCAAAGTTCCCCAGCCAGCCTCAGTAGTGTAGCAGAGTTCCCCAGCCAGACTCAATAGTTTAGCAAAGTTCCCCAGCCAGGCTCAATAGTTTAGCAAAGTTCCCCAGCCAGCCTCAGTAGTTTAGCAGAGTTCCCCAGCCAGTCTCAGTAGTTTACCAGAGTTCCCCAGCCAGTCTCAGTAGTTTTACCATAGTTCCCCAGCCAGCCTCAGTAGTTTAGCAGAGTTCCCCAGCCAGCCTCAGTAGTTTAGCAGAGTTCCCCAGCCAGGCTCAGTAGTTTAGCAGAGTTCCCCAGCCAAACTCAGTAGTTTAGCAGAGTTCCCCAGCCAGCCTCAGTAGTTTAGCAAAGTTCCCCAGCAAGCCTCAGTAGTTTAGCAGAGTTCCCCAGCCAGCCTCAGTAGTTAGCAAAGTTCCCCAGCCAGCCTCAGTAGTTTATCAGAGTTCCCCAGCCAGCCTCAGTAGTTTAGCAGTTCCCCAGCCAGCCTCAGTAGCTTAGCAGTACCCCAGTCAGCCTCAGTAGCTTAGCAGAGTTCCCCAGCCAGCCTCAGTAGTTTAGCAGAGTTCCCCAGCCAGACTCAGTAGTTTAGCAGAGTTCTCCAGCCAGACTCAATAGTTTAGCAGAGTTCCCCAGCCAGCCTCAATAGATTAGCAGAGTTTGCCCAGCCAGCCTCAATAGTTTAGCAGAGTTCCCCAGCCAGCCTCAATAGTTTAGCAGAGTTCCCCAGCCAGCCTCAATAGATTAGCAGAGTTTGCCCAGCCAGCCTCAATAGTTTAGCAGAGTTCCCCAGCCAGCCTCAGAAGTTTAGCAGAGTTCCCCAGCCAGCCTCAATAGTTTAGCAGAGTTCCCCAGCCAGCCTCAGTAGTTTATCAGATTTCCCCAGCCAGCCTCAGTAGTTTATCAGAGTTCCCCAGCGAGCCTCAGTAGTTTATCAGAGTTCCCCAGCCAGCCTCAGTAGTTTATCAGAGTTCTCCAGCCAGACTCAATTAGTTTAGCAGAGTTCCCCAGCCAGACTCAATAGTTTAGCAGAGTTCCCCAGCCAGCCTCAGTAGATTAGCAGAGTTCCCCAGCCAGCCTCAGTAGTTTAGCAGTTCCCCAGCCAGCCTCAGTAGCTTAGCAGTACCCCAGTCAGCCTCAGTAGCTTAGCAGAGTTCCCCAGCCAGCCTCAGTAGTTTATCAGAGTTCCCCAGCAAGCCTCAGTAGTTTATCAGAGTTCCCCAGCGAGCCTCAGTAGTTTAGCAGAGTTCCCCAGCCAGACTCAGTAGTTTAGCAGAGTTCTCCAGCCAGACTCAATAGTTTAGCAGAGTTCCCCAGCCAGCCTCAGTAGTTTAGCAGTTCCCCAGCCAGTCTCAGTAGATTAGCAGAGTTCCCCAGCCAGCCTCAGTAGTTTAGCAAAGTTCCCCAGCCAGCCTCAGTAGTTTATCAGAGTTCCCCAGCCAGCCTCAATAGTTTAGCAGAGTTCCCCAGCCAGGCTCAATAGTTTAGCAGAGTTCCCCAGCCAGCCTCAGTAGATTAGCAGAGTTCCCCAGCCAGCCTCAGTAGTTTAGCAGTTCCCCAGCCAGTCTCAGTAGTTAGCAAAGTTCCCCAGCCAGCCTCAGTAGTTTATCAGAGTTCCCCAGCCAGCCTCAGTAGTTTAGCAGTTCCCCAGCCAGCCTCAGTAGCTTAGCAGTACCCCAGTCAGCCTCAGTAGTTTAGCAGAGTCCCCAGCCAGTCTCAGTAGTTTACCATAGTTCCCCAGCCAGCCTCAGTAGTTTAGCAGAGTTCCCCAGCCAGCCTCAGTAGTTTAGCAGAGTTCCCCAGCCAGCCTCAGTAGTTTAGCAGTTCCCCAGCCAGCCTCAGTAGTTTAGCAGTTCTCCAGCCAGCCTCAGTAGTTTATCAGAGTTCCCCAGCCAGCCTCAGTAGTTTAGCAGTTCCCCAGCCAGCCTCAGTAGTTTATCAGAGTTCCCCAGCCAGCCTCAGTAGTTTATCAGAGTTCCCCAGCCACCCTCAGTAGTTTATCAGAGTTCCCCAGCCAGCCTCAGTAGTTTAGCGGAGTTCCCCAGCCAGCCTCAGTAGTTTATCAGAGTTCCCCAGCCAGCCTCAGTAGTTTAGCAGAGTTCCCCAGCCAGCCTCAATAGTTTAGCAGAGTTCCCCCGTCAGTCTCAATAGTCTAGCAGAGTTCCCCAGCCAGCCTCAGTAGTTTAGCAAAGTTCCCCAGCCAGCCTCAGTAGTGTAGCAGAGTTCCCCAGCCAGACTCAATAGTTTAGCAAAGTTCCCCAGCCAGCCTCAATAGTTTAGCAAAGTTCCCCAGCCAGCCTCAGTAGTTTAGCAAAGTTCCCCAGCCAGTCTCAGTAGTTTACCATAGTTCCCCAGCCAGCCTCAATAGTTTAGCAGAGTTCCCCAGCCAGCCTCAGTAGTTTAGCAGTTCCCCAGCCAGTCTCAGTAGATTAGCAGAGTTCCCCAGCCAGCCTCAGTAGTTTAGCAGTTCCCCAGCCAGCCTCAGTAGCTTAGCAGTACCCCAGTCAGCCTCAGTAGTTTAGCAGAGTCCCCAGCCAGTCTCAGTAGTTTACCATAGTTCCCCAGCCAGCCTCAGTAGTTTAGCAGAGTTCCCCAGCCAGCCTCAATAGTTTAGCAGAGTTCCCCCGTCAGTCTCAATAGTCTAGCAGAGTTCCCCAGCCAGCCTCAGTAGTTTAGCAGAGTTCCCCAGCCAGCCTCAGTAGTTTAGCAAAGTTCCCCAGCCAGCCTCAGTAGTGTAGCAGAGTTCCCCAGCCAGACTCAATAGTTTAGCAAAGTTCCCCAGCCAGCCTCAATAGTTTAGCAAAGTTCCCCAGCCAGCCTCAGTAGTTTAGCAGAGTTCCCCAGCCAGTCTCAGTAGTTTACCAGAGTTCCCCAGCCAGTCTCAGTAGTTTACCATAGTTCCCCAGCCAGCCTCAATAGTTTAGCAGAGTTCCCCAGCCAGCCTCAGTAGTTTAGCAGTTCCCCAGCCAGTCTCAGTAGATTAGCAGAGTTCCCCAGCCAGCCTCAGTAGTTTAGCAAAGTTCCCCAGCCAGCCTCAGTAGTTTATCAGAGTTCCCCAGCCAGCCTCAATAGTTTAGCAGAGTTCCCCAGCCAGGCTCAATAGTTTAGCAGAGTTCCCCAGCCAGCCTCAGTAGATTAGCAGAGTTCCCCAGCCAGCCTCAGTAGTTTAGCAGTTCCCCAGCCAGCCTCAGTAGTTTAGCAGTTCCCCAGCCAGCCTCAGTAGTTTATCAGAGTTCCCCAGCCAGCCTCAGTAGTTTAGCAGAGTTCCCCAGCCAGCCTCAGTAGTTTAGCGGAGTTCCCCAGCCAGCCTCAGTAGTTTATCAGAGTTCCCCAGCCAGCCTCAGTAGTTTAGCAGAGTTCCCCAGCCAGCCTCAATAGTTTAGCAGAGTTCCCCCGTCAGTCTCAACAGTCTAGCAGAGTTCCCCAGCCAGCCTCAGTAGTTTAGCAGAGTTCCCCAGCCAGCCTCAGTAGTTTAGCAAAGTTCCCCAGCCAGCCTCAGTAGTGTAGCAGAGTTCCCCAGCCAGACTCAATAGTTTAGCAAAGTTCCCCAGCCAGCCTCAATAGTTTAGCAAAGTTCCCCAGCCAGCCTCAGTAGTTTAGCAGAGTTCCCCAGCCAGTCTCAGTAGTTTACCAGAGTTCCCCATCCAGTCTCAGTAGTTTTACCATAGTTCCCCAGCCAGCCTCAGTAGTTTAGCAGAGTTCCCCAGCCAGCCTCAGTAGTTTAGCAGAGTTCCCCAGCAAGCCTCAGTAGTTTAGCAGAGTTCCCCAGCCAGCCTCAGTAGTTAGCAAAGTTCCCCAGCCAGCCTCAGTAGTTTATCAGAGTTCCCCAGCCAGCCTCAGTAGTTTAGCAGTTCCCCAGCCAGCCTCAGTAGCTTAGCAGTACCCCAGTCAGCCTCAGTAGTTTAGCAGAGTCCCCAGCCAGCCTCAGTAGTTTACCATAGTTCCCCAGCCAGCCTCAGTAGTTTAGCAGAGTTCCCCAGCCAGCCTCAGTAGTTTAGCATAGTTCCCCAGCCAGCCTCAGTAGTTTAGCAGTTCCCCAGCCAGCCTCAGTAGTTTAGCAGTTCTCCAGCCAGCCTCAGTAGTTTATCAGAGTTCCCCAGCCAGCCTCAGTAGTTTAGCAGTTCCCCAGCCAGCCTCAGTAGTTTATCAGAGTTCCCCAGCCAGCCTCAGTAGTTTATCAGAGTTCCCCAGCCACCCTCAGTAGTTTATCAGAGTTCCCCAGCCAGCCTCAGTAGTTTAGCGGAGTTCCCCAGCCAGCCTCAGTAGTTTATCAGAGTTCCCCAGCCAGCCTCAGTAGTTTAGCAGAGTTCCCCAGCCAGCCTCAATAGTTTAGCAGAGTTCCCCCGTCAGTCTCAATAGTCTAGCAGAGTTCCCCAGCCAGCCTCAGTAGTTTAGCAGAGTTCCCCAGCCAGCCTCAGTAGTTTAGCAAAGTTCCCCAGCCAGCCTCAGTAGTGTAGCAGAGTTCCCCAGCCAGACTCAATAGTTTAGCAAAGTTCCCCAGCCAGCCTCAATAGTTTAGCAAAGTTCCCCAGCCAGCCTCAGTAGTTTAGCAGAGTTCCCCAGCCAGTCTCAGTAGTTTACCAGAGTTCCCCAGCCAGTCTCAGTAGTTTACCATAGTTCCCCAGCCAGCCTCAATAGTTTAGCAGAGTTCCCCAGCCAGCCTCAGTAGTTTAGCAGTTCCCCAGCCAGTCTCAGTAGATTAGCAGAGTTCCCCAGCCAGCCTCAGTAGTTTAGCAGTTCCCCAGCCAGCCTCAGTAGCTTAGCAGTACCCCAGTCAGCCTCAGTAGTTTAGCAGAGTCCCCAGCCAGTCTCAGTAGTTTACCATAGTTCCCCAGCCAGCCTCAGTAGTTTAGCAGAGTTCCCCAGCCAGCCTCAGTAGTTTAGCATAGTTCCCCAGCCAGCCTCAGTAGTTTAGCAGTTCCCCAGCCAGCCTCAGTAGTTTAGCAGTTCTCCAGCCAGCCTCAGTAGTTTATCAGAGTTCCCCAGCCAGCCTCAGTAGTTTAGCAGTTCCCCAGCCAGCCTCAGTAGTTTATCAGAGTTCCCCAGCCAGCCTCAGTAGTTTATCAGAGTTCCCCAGCCACCCTCAGTAGTTTATCAGAGTTCCCCAGCCAGCCTCAGTAGTTTAGCGGAGTTCCCCAGCCAGCCTCAGTAGTTTATCAGAGTTCCCCAGCCAGCCTCAGTAGTTTAGCAGAGTTCCCCAGCCAGCCTCAATAGTTTAGCAGAGTTCCCCCGTCAGTCTCAATAGTCTAGCAGAGTTCCCCAGCCAGCCTCAGTAGTTTAGCAGAGTTCCCCAGCCAGCCTCAGTAGTTTAGCAAAGTTCCCCAGCCAGCCTCAGTAGTGTAGCAGAGTTCCCCAGCCAGACTCAATAGTTTAGCAAAGTTCCCCAGCCAGCCTCAATAGTTTAGCAAAGTTCCCCAGCCAGCCTCAGTAGTTTAGCAGTGTTCCCCAGCCAGTCTCAGTAGTTTACCAGAGTTCCCCAGCCAGTCTCAGTAGTTTACCATAGTTCCCCAGCCAGCCTCAATAGTTTAGCAGAGTTCCCCAGCCAGCCTCAGTAGTTTAGCAGTTCCCCAGCCAGTCTCAGTAGATTAGCAGAGTTCCCCAGCCAGCCTCAGTAGTTTAGCAAAGTTCCCCAGCCAGCCTCAGTAGTTTATCAGAGTTCCCCAGCCAGCCTCAATAGTTTAGCAGAGTTCCCCAGCCAGGCTCAATAGTTTAGCAGAGTTCCCCAGCCAGCCTCAGTAGATTAGCAGAGTTCCCCAGCCAGCCTCAGTAGTTTAGCAGTTCCCCAGCCAGCCTCAGTAGTTTAGCAGTTCCCCAGCCAGCCTCAGTAGTTTATCAGAGTTCCCCAGCCAGCCTCAGTAGTTTAGCAGTTCCCCAGCCAGCCTCAGTAGTTTATCAGAGTTCCCCAGCCAGCCTCAGTAGTTTATCAGAGTTCCCCAGCCACCCTCAGTAGTTTAGCAGAGTTCCCCAGCCAGCCTCAGTAGTTTAGCGGAGTTCCCCAGCCAGCCTCAGTAGTTTATCAGAGTTCCCCAGCCAGCCTCAGTAGTTTAACAGAGTTCCCCAGCCAGCCTCAATAGTTTAGCAGAGTTCCCCCGTCAGTCTCAACAGTCTAGCAGAGTTCCCCAGCCAGCCTCAGTAGTTTAGCAGAGTTCCCCAGCCAGCCTCAGTAGTTTAGCAAAGTTCCCCAGCCAGCCTCAGTAGTGTAGCAGAGTTCCCCAGCCAGACTCAATAGTTTAGCAAAGTTCCCCAGCCAGCCTCAATAGTTTAGCAAAGTTCCCCAGCCAGCCTCAGTAGTTTAGCAGAGTTCCCCAGCCAGTCTCAGTAGTTTACCAGAGTTCCCCAGCCAGTCTCAGTAGTTTTACCATAGTTCCCCAGCCAGCCTCAGTAGTTTAGCAGAGTTCCCCAGCCAGCCTCAGTAGTTTAGCAGAGTTCCCCAGCCAGGCTCAGTAGTTTAGCAGAGTTCCCCAGCCAGACTCAGTAGTTTAGCAGAGTTCCCCAGCCAGCCTCAGTAGTTAGCAAAGTTCCCCAGCCAGCCTCAGTAGTTTATCAGAGTTCCCCAGCCAGCCTCAGTAGTTTAGCAGTTCCCCAGCCAGCCTCAGTAGCTTAGCAGTACCCCAGTCAGCCTCAGTAGTTTAGCAGAGTCCCCAGCCAGTCTCAGTAGTTTACCATGGTTCCCCAGCCAGCCTCAGTAGTTTAGCAGAGTTCCCCAGCCAGCCTCAGTAGTTTAGCAGAGTTCCCCAGCCAGCCTCAGTAGTTTAGCAGTTCCCCAGTCAGCCTCAGTAGTTTAGCAGTTCCCCAGCCAGCCTCAGTAGTTTATCAGAGTTCCCCAGCCAGCCTCAGTAGTTTATCAGAGTTCCCCAGCCACCCTTAGTAGTTTAGCAGAGTTCCCCAGCCAGCCTCAGTAGTTTAGCGGAGTTCCCCAGCCAGCCTCAGTAGTTTATCAGAGTTCCCCAGCCAGACTCAGTAGTTTAGCAGAGTTCCCCAGCCAGCCTCAATTGTTTAGCAGAGTTCCCCCGTCAGTCTCAATAGTCTAGAAGAGTTCCCCAGCCATCCTCAGTAGTTTAGCAGAGTTCCCCAGCCAGCCTCAATAGTTTAGCAAAGTTCCCCAGCCAGCCTCAGTAGTTTAGCAGAGTTCCCCAGCCAGTCTCAGTAGTTTACCAGAGTTCCCCAGCCATTCTCAGTAGTTTACCATAGTTCCCCAGCCAGCCTCAGTAGTTTAGCAAAGTTCCCCAGCCAGCCTCAGTAGTTTAGCAGAGTTCCCCAGCCAGCCTCAGTAGTTAGCAAAGTTCCCCAGCCGGCCTCAGTAGTTTAGCAGAGTTCCCCAGCCTCAGTAGTTTAGCATAGTTCCCCAGCCAGCCTCAGTAGTTTAGCAGTTCCCCAGCCAGCCTCAGTAGTTTAGCAGTTCTCCAGCCAGCCTCAGTAGTTTATCAGAGTTCCCCAGGCAGCCTCAGTAGTTTAGCAGTTCCCCAGCCAGCCTCAGTAGTTTATCAGAGTTCCCCAGCCAGCCTCAGTAGTTTATCAGAGTTCCCCAGCCACCCTCAGTAGTTTATCAGAGTTCCCCAGCCAGCCTCAGTAGTTTAGCGGAGTTCCCCAGCCAGCCTCAGTAGTTTATCAGAGTTCCCCAGCCAGCCTCAGTAGTTTAGCAGAGTTCCCCAGCCAGCCTCAATAGTTTAGCAGAGTTCCCCCGTCAGTCTCAATAGTCTAGCAGAGTTCCCCAGCCAGCCTCAGTAGTTTAGCAGAGTTCCCCAGCCAGCCTCAGTAGTTTAGCAAAGTTCCCCAGCCAGCCTCAGTAGTGTAGCAGAGTTCCCCAGCCAGACTCAATAGTTTAGCAAAGTTCCCCAGCCAGCCTCAATAGTTTAGCAAAGTTCCCCAGCCAGCCTCAGTAGTTTAGCAGAGTTCCCCAGCCAGTCTCAGTAGTTTACCAGAGTTCCCCAGCCAGTCTCAGTAGTTTACCATAGTTCCCCAGCCAGCCTCAATAGTTTAGCAGAGTTCCCCAGCCAGCCTCAGTAGTTTAGCAGTTCCCCAGCCAGTCTCAGTAGATTAGCAGAGTTCCCCAGCCAGCCTCAGTAGTTTAGCAAAGTTCCCCAGCCAGCCTCAGTAGTTTATCAGAGTTCCCCAGCCAGCCTCAATAGTTTAGCAGAGTTCCCCAGCCAGGCTCAATAGTTTAGCAGAGTTCCCCAGCCAGCCTCAGTAGATTAGCAGAGTTCCCCAGCCAGCCTCAGTAGTTTAGCAGTTCCCCAGCCAGCCTCAGTAGTTTAGCAGTTCCCCAGCCAGCCTCAGTAGTTTATCAGAGTTCCCCAGCCAGCCTCAGTAGTTTAGCAGTTCCCCAGCCAGCCTCAGTAGTTTATCAGAGTTCCCCAGCCAGCCTCAGTAGTTTATCAGAGTTCCCCAGCCACCCTCAGTAGTTTAGCAGAGTTCCCCAGCCAGCCTCAGTAGTTTAGCGGAGTTCCCCAGCCAGCCTTAGTAGTTTATCAGAGTTCCCCAGCCAGCCTCAGTAGTTTAGCAGAGTTCCCCAGCCAGCCTCAATAGTTTAGCAGAGTTCCCCAGCCAGACTCAATAGTTTAGCAAAGTTCCCCAGCCAGCCTCAATAGTTTAGCAAAGTTCCCCAGCCAGCCTCAGTAGTTTAGCAGAGTTCCCCAGCCAGTCTCAGTAGTTTACCAGAGTTCCCCAGCCAGTCTCAGTAGTTTTACCATAGTTCCCCAGCCAGCCTCAGTAGTTTAGCAGAGTTCCCCAGCCAGCCTCAGTAGTTTAGCAGAGTTCCCCAGCCAGGCTCAGTAGTTTAGCAGAGTTCCCCAGCCAGACTCAGTAGTTTAGCAGAGTTCCCCAGCCAGCCTCAGTAGTTAGCAAAGTTCCCCAGCCAGCCTCAGTGGTTTATCAGAGTTCCCCAGCCAGCCTCAGTAGTTTAGCAGTTCCCCAGCCAGCCTCAGTAGCTTAGCAGTACCCCAGTCAGCCTCAGTAGTTTAGCAGAGTCCCCAGCCAGTCTCAGTAGTTTACCATGGTTCCCCAGCCAGCCTCAGTAGTTTAGCAGAGTTCCCCAGCCAGTCTCAGTAGTTTAGCAGAGTTCCCCAGCCAGCCTCAGTAGTTTAGCAGTTCCCCAGTCAGCCTCAGTAGTTTAGCAGTTCCCCAGCCAGCCTCAGTAGTTTATCAGAGTTCCCCAGCCAGCCTCAGTAGTTTATCAGAGTTCCCCAGCCACCCTTAGTAGTTTAGCAGAGTTCCCCAGCCAGCCTCAGTAGTTTAGCGGAGTTCCCCAGCCAGCCTCAGTAGTTTATCAGCGTTCCCCAGCCAGACTCAGTAGTTTAGCAGAGTTCCCCAGCCAGCCTCAATTGTTTAGCAGAGTTCCCCCGTCAGTCTCAATAGTCTAGAAGAGTTCCCCAGCCATCCTCAGTAGTTTAGCAGAGTTCCCCAGCCAGCCTCAATAGTTTAGCAAAGTTCCCCAGCCAGCCTCAGTAGTTTAGCAGAGTTCCCCAGCCAGTCTCAGTAGTTTACCAGAGTTCCCCAGCCATTCTCAGTAGTTTACCATAGTTCCCCAGCCAGCCTCAGTAGTTTAGCAGAGTTCCCCAGCCAGCCTCAGTAGTTTAGCATAGTTCCCCAGCCAGCCTCAGTAGTTTAGCAGTTCCCCAGCCAGCCTCAGTAGTTTAGCAGTTCTCCAGCCAGCCTCAGTAGTTTATCAGAGTTCCCCAGCCAGCCTCAGTAGTTTATCAGAGTTCCCCAGCCACCCTCAGTAGTTTATCAGAGTTCCCCAGCCAGCCTCAGTAGTTTAGCGGAGTTCCCCAGCCAGCCTCAGTAGTTTATCAGAGTTCCCCAGCCAGCCTCAGTAGTTTAGCAGAGTTCCCCAGCCAGCCTCAATAGTTTAGCAGAGTTCCCCCGTCAGTCTCAATAGTCTAGCAGAGTTCCCCAGCCAGCCTCAGTAGTTTAGCAGAGTTCCCCAGCCAGCCTCAGTAGTTTAGCAAAGTTCCCCAGCCAGCCTCAGTAGTGTAGCAGAGTTCCCCAGCCAGACTCAATAGTTTAGCAAAGTTCCCCAGCCAGCCTCAATAGTTTAGCAAAGTTCCCCAGCCAGCCTCAGTAGTTTAGCAGAGTTCCCCAGCCAGTCTCAGTAGTTTACCAGAGTTCCCCAGCCAGTCTCAGTAGTTTACCATAGTTCCCCAGCCAGCCTCAATAGTTTAGCAGAGTTCCCCAGCCAGCCTCAGTAGTTTAGCAGTTCCCCAGCCAGTCTCAGTAGATTAGCAGAGTTCCCCAGCCAGCCTCAGTAGTTTAGCAAAGTTCCCCAGCCAGCCTCAGTAGTTTATCAGAGTTCCCCAGCCAGCCTCAATAGTTTAGCAGAGTTCCCCAGCCAGGCTCAATAGTTTAGCAGAGTTCCCCAGCCAGCCTCAGTAGATTAGCAGAGTTCCCCAGCCAGCCTCAGTAGTTTAGCAGTTCCCCAGCCAGCCTCAGTAGTTTAGCAGTTCCCCAGCCAGCCTCAGTAGTTTATCAGAGTTCCCCAGCCAGCCTCAGTAGTTTAGCAGTTCCCCAGCCAGCCTCAGTAGTTTATCAGAGTTCCCCAGCCAGCCTCAGTAGTTTATCAGAGTTCCCCAGCCACCCTCAGTAGTTTAGCAGAGTTCCCCAGCCAGCCTCAGTAGTTTAGCGGAGTTCCCCAGCCAGCCTCAGTAGTTTATCAGAGTTCCCCAGCCAGCCTCAGTAGTTTAGCAAAGTTCCCCAGCCAGCCTCAGTAGTGTAGCAGAGTTCCCCAGCCAGACTCAATAGTTTAGCAAAGTTCCCCAGCCAGCCTCAATAGTTTAGCAAAGTTCCCCAGCCAGCCTCAGTAGTTTAGCAGAGTTCCCCAGCCAGACTCAGTAGTTTACCAGAGTTCCCCAGCCAGTCTCAGTAGTTTTACCATAGTTCCCCAGCCAGCCTCAGTAGTTTAGCAGAGTTCCCCAGCCAGCCTCAGTAGTTTAGCAGAGTTCCCCAGCCAGGCTCAGTAGTTTAGCAGAGTTCCCCAGCCAGACTCATTAGTTTAGCAGAGTTCCCCAGCCAGCCTCAGTAGTTAGCAAAGTTCCCCAGCCAGCCTCAGTAGTTTATCAGAGTTCCCCAGCCAGCCTCAGTAGTTTAGCAGTTCCCCAGCCAGCCTCAGTAGCTTAGCAGTACCCCAGTCAGCCTCAGTAGTTTAGCAGAGTCCCCAGCCAGTCTCAGTAGTTTACCATGGTTCCCCAGCCAGCCTCAGTAGTTTAGCAGAGTTCCCCAGCCAGTCTCAGTAGTTTAGCAGAGTTCCCCAGCCAGCCTCAGTAGTTTAGCAGTTCCCCAGTCAGCCTCAGTAGTTTAGCAGTTCCCCAGCCAGCCTCAGTAGTTTATCAGAGTTCCCCAGCCAGCCTCAGTAGTTTATCAGAGTTCACCAGCCACCCTTAGTAGTTTAGCAGAGTTCCCCAGCCAGCCTCAGTAGTTTAGCGGAGTTCCCCAGCCAGTCTCAGTAGTTTATCAGCGTTCCCCAGCCAGACTCAGTAGTTTAGCAGAGTTCCCCAGCCAGCCTCAATTGTTTAGCAGAGTTCCCCCGTCAGTCTCAATAGTCTAGAAGAGTTCCCCAGCCATCCTCAGTAGTTTAGCAGAGTTCCCCAGCCAGCCTCAATAGTTTAGCAAAGTTCCCCAGCCAGCCTCAGTAGTTTAGCAGAGTTCCCCAGCCAGTCTCAGTAGTTTACCAGAGTTCCCCAGCCATTCTCAGTAGTTTACCATAGTTCCCCAGCCAGCCTCAGTAGTTTAGCAGAGTTCCCCAGCCAGCCTCAGTAGTTTAGCATAGTTCCCCAGCCAGCCTCAGTAGTTTAGCAGTTCCCCAGCCAGTCTCAGTAGTTTAGCAGTTCTCCAGCCAGCCTCAGTAGTTTATCAGAGTTCCCCAGCCAGCCTCAGTAGTTTAGCAGTTCCCCAGCCAGCCTCAGTAGTTTATCAGAGTTCCCCAGCCAGCCTCAGTAGTTTATCAGAGTTCCCCAGCCACCCTCAGTAGTTTATCAGAGTTCCCCAGCCAGCCTCAGTAGTTTAGCGGAGTTCCCCAGCCAGCCTCAGTAGTTTATCAGAGTTCCCCAGCCAGCCTCAGTAGTTTAGCAGAGTTCCCCAGCCAGCCTCAATAGTTTAGCAGAGTTCCCCCGTCAGTCTCAATAGTCTAGCAGAGTTCCCCAGCCAGCCTCAGTAGTTTAGCAGAGTTCCCCAGCCAGCCTCAGTAGTTTAGCAAAGTTCCCCAGCCAGCCTCAGTAGTGTAGCAGAGTTCCCCAGCCAGACTCAATAGTTTAGCAAAGTTCCCCAGCCAGCCTCAATAGTTTAGCAAAGTTCCCCAGCCAGCCTCAGTAGTTTAGCAGAGTTCCCCAGCCAGTCTCAGTAGTTTACCAGAGTTCCCCAGCCAGTCTCAGTAGTTTACCATAGTTCCCCAGCCAGCCTCAATAGTTTAGCAGAGTTCCCCAGCCAGCCTCAGTAGTTTAGCAGTTCCCCAGCCAGTCTCAGTAGATTAGCAGAGTTCCCCAGCCAGCCTCAGTAGTTTAGCAAAGTTCCCCAGCCAGCCTCAGTAGTTTATCAGAGTTCCCCAGCCAGCCTCAATAGTTTAGCAGAGTTCCCCAGCCAGGCTCAATAGTTTAGCAGAGTTCCCCAGCCAGCCTCAGTAGATTAGCAGAGTTCCCCAGCCAGCCTCAGTAGTTTAGCAGTTCCCCAGCCAGCCTCAGTAGTTTAGCAGTTCCCCAGCCAGCCTCAGTAGTTTATCAGAGTTCCCCAGCCAGCCTCAGTAGTTTAGCAGTTCCCCAGCCAGCCTCAGTAGTTTATCAGAGTTCCCCAGCCAGCCTCAGTAGTTTATCAGAGTTCCCCAGCCACCCTCAGTAGTTTAGCAGAGTTCCCCAGCCAGCCTCAGTAGTTTAGCGGAGTTCCCCAGCCAGCCTCAGTAGTTTATCAGAGTTCCCCAGCCAGCCTCAGTAGTTTAGCAAAGTTCCCCAGCCAGCCTCAGTAGTGTAGCAGAGTTCCCCATCCAGACTCAATAGTTTAGCAAAGTTCCCCAGCCAGCCTCAATAGTTTAGCAAAGTTCCCCAGCCAGCCTCAGTAGTTTAGCAGAGTTCCCCAGCCAGTCTCAGTAGTTTACCAGAGTTCCCCAGCCAGTCTCAGTAGTTTTACCATAGTTCCCCAGCCAGCCTCAGTAGTTTAGCAGAGTTCCCCAGCCAGCCTCAGTAGTTTAGCAGAGTTCCCCAGCCAGGCTCAGTAGTTTAGCAGTTCCCCAGCCAGCCTCAGTAGCTTAGCAGTACCCCAGTCAGCCTCAGTAGTTTAGCAGAGTCCCCAGCCAGTCTCAGTAGTTTACCATGGTTCCCCAGCCAGCCTCAGTAGTTTAGCAGAGTTCCCCAGCCAGTCTCAGTAGTTTAGCAGAGTTCCCCAGCCAGCCTCAGTAGTTTAGCAGTTCCCCAGTCAGCCTCAGTAGTTTAGCAGTTCCCCAGCCAGCCTCAGTAGTTTATCAGAGTTCCCCAGCCAGCCTCAGTAGTTTATCAGAGTTCACCAGCCACCCTTAGTAGTTTAGCAGAGTTCCCCAGCCAGCCTCAGTAGTTTAGCGGAGTTCCCCAGCCAGTCTCAGTAGTTTATCAGCGTTCCCCAGCCAGACTCAGTAGTTTAGCAGAGTTCCCCAGCCAGCCTCAATTGTTTAGCAGAGTTCCCCCGTCAGTCTCAATAGTCTAGAAGAGTTCCCCAGCCATCCTCAGTAGTTTAGCAGAGTTCCCCAGCCAGCCTCAATAGTTTAGCAAAGTTCCCCAGCCAGCCTCAGTAGTTTAGCAGAGTTCCCCAGCCAGTCTCAGTAGTTTACCAGAGTTCCCCAGCCATTCTCAGTAGTTTACCATAGTTCCCCAGCCAGCCTCAGTAGTTTAGCAGAGTTCCCCAGCCAGCCTCAGTAGTTTAGCATAGTTCCCCAGCCAGCCTCAGTAGTTTAGCAGTTCCCCAGCCAGTCTCAGTAGTTTAGCAGTTCTCCAGCCAGCCTCAGTAGTTTATCAGAGTTCCCCAGCCAGCCTCAGTAGTTTAGCAGTTCCCCAGCCAGCCTCAGTAGTTTATCAGAGTTCCCCAGCCAGCCTCAGTAGTTTATCAGAGTTCCCCAGCCACCCTCAGTAGTTTATCAGAGTTCCCCAGCCAGCCTCAGTAGTTTAGCGGAGTTCCCCAGCCAGCCTCAGTAGTTTATCAGAGTTCCCCAGCCAGCCTCAGTAGTTTAGCAGAGTTCCCCAGCCAGCCTCAATAGTTTAGCAGAGTTCCCCCGTCAGTCTCAATAGTCTAGCAGAGTTCCCCAGCCAGCCTCAGTAGTTTAGCAGAGTTCCCCAGCCAGCCTCAGTAGTTTAGCAAAGTTCCCCAGCCAGCCTCAGTAGTGTAGCAGAGTTCCCCAGCCAGACTCAATAGTTTAGCAAAGTTCCCCAGCCAGCCTCAATAGTTTAGCAAAGTTCCCCAGCCAGCCTCAGTAGTTTAGCAGAGTTCCCCAGCCAGTCTCAGTAGTTTACCAGAGTTCCCCAGCCAGTCTCAGTAGTTTACCATAGTTCCCCAGCCAGCCTCAATAGTTTAGCAGAGTTCCCCAGCCAGCCTCAGTAGTTTAGCAGTTCCCCAGCCAGTCTCAGTAGATTAGCAGAGTTCCCCAGCCAGCCTCAGTAGTTTAGCAAAGTTCCCCAGCCAGCCTCAGTAGTTTATCAGAGTTCCCCAGCCAGCCTCAATAGTTTAGCAGAGTTCCCCAGCCAGGCTCAATAGTTTAGCAGAGTTCCCCAGCCAGCCTCAGTAGATTAGCAGAGTTCCCCAGCCAGCCTCAGTAGTTTAGCAGTTCCCCAGCCAGCCTCAGTAGTTTAGCAGTTCCCCAGCCAGCCTCAGTAGTTTATCAGAGTTCCCCAGCCAGCCTCAGTAGTTTAGCAGTTCCCCAGCCAGCCTCAGTAGTTTATCAGAGTTCCCCAGCCAGCCTCAGTAGTTTATCAGAGTTCCCCAGCCACCCTCAGTAGTTTAGCAGAGTTCCCCAGCCAGCCTCAGTAGTTTAGCGGAGTTCCCCAGCCAGCCTCAGTAGTTTATCAGAGTTCCCCAGCCAGCCTCAGTAGTTTAGCAAAGTTCCCCAGCCAGCCTCAGTAGTGTAGCAGAGTTCCCCATCCAGACTCAATAGTTTAGCAAAGTTCCCCAGCCAGCCTCAATAGTTTAGCAAAGTTCCCCAGCCAGCCTCAGTAGTTTAGCAGAGTTCCCCAGCCAGTCTCAGTAGTTTACCAGAGTTCCCCAGCCAGTCTCAGTAGTTTTACCATAGTTCCCCAGCCAGCCTCAGTAGTTTAGCAGAGTTCCCCAGCCAGCCTCAGTAGTTTAGCAGAGTTCCCCAGCCAGGCTCAGTAGTTTAGCAGTTCCCCAGCCAGCCTCAGTAGCTTAGCAGTACCCCAGTCAGCCTCAGTAGTTTAGCAGAGTCCCCAGCCAGTCTCAGTAGTTTACCATGGTTCCCCAGCCAGCCTCAGTAGTTTAGCAGAGTTCCCCAGCCAGTCTCAGTAGTTTAGCAGAGTTCCCCAGCCAGCCTCAGTAGTTTAGCAGTTCCCCAGTCAGCCTCAGTAGTTTAGCAGTTCCCCAGCCAGCCTCAGTAGTTTATCAGAGTTCCCCAGCCAGCCTCAGTAGTTTATCAGAGTTCACCAGCCACCCTTAGTAGTTTAGCAGAGTTCCCCAGCCAGCCTCAGTAGTTTAGCGGAGTTCCCCAGCCAGTCTCAGTAGTTTATCAGCGTTCCCCAGCCAGACTCAGTAGTTTAGCAGAGTTCCCCAGCCAGCCTCAATTGTTTAGCAGAGTTCCCCCGTCAGTCTCAATAGTCTAGAAGAGTTCCCCAGCCATCCTCAGTAGTTTAGCAGAGTTCCCCAGCCAGCCTCAATAGTTTAGCAAAGTTCCCCAGCCAGCCTCAGTAGTTTAGCAGAGTTCCCCAGCCAGTCTCAGTAGTTTACCAGAGTTCCCCAGCCATTCTCAGTAGTTTACCATAGTTCCCCAGCCAGCCTCAGTAGTTTAGCAGAGTTCCCCAGCCAGCCTCAGTAGTTTAGCATAGTTCCCCAGCCAGCCTCAGTAGTTTAGCAGTTCCCCAGCCAGTCTCAGTAGTTTAGCAGTTCTCCAGCCAGCCTCAGTAGTTTATCAGAGTTCCCCAGCCAGCCTCAGTAGTTTAGCAGTTCCCCAGCCAGCCTCAGTAGTTTATCAGAGTTCCCCAGCCAGCCTCAGTAGTTTATCAGAGTTCCCCAGCCACCCTCAGTAGTTTATCAGAGTTCCCCAGCCAGCCTCAGTAGTTTAGCGGAGTTCCCCAGCCAGCCTCAGTAGTTTATCAGAGTTCCCCAGCCAGCCTCAGTAGTTTAGCAGAGTTCCCCAGCCAGCCTCAATAGTTTAGCAGAGTTCCCCCGTCAGTCTCAATAGTCTAGCAGAGTTCCCCAGCCAGCCTCAGTAGTTTAGCAGAGTTCCCCAGCCAGCCTCAGTAGTTTAGCAAAGTTCCCCAGCCAGCCTCAGTAGTGTAGCAGAGTTCCCCAGCCAGACTCAATAGTTTAGCAAAGTTCCCCAGCCAGCCTCAATAGTTTAGCAAAGTTCCCCAGCCAGCCTCAGTAGTTTAGCAGAGTTCCCCAGCCAGTCTCAGTAGTTTACCAGAGTTCCCCAGCCAGTCTCAGTAGTTTACCATAGTTCCCCAGCCAGCCTCAATAGTTTAGCAGAGTTCCCCAGCCAGCCTCAGTAGTTTAGCAGTTCCCCAGCCAGTCTCAGTAGATTAGCAGAGTTCCCCAGCCAGCCTCAGTAGTTTAGCAAAGTTCCCCAGCCAGCCTCAGTAGTTTATCAGAGTTCCCCAGCCAGCCTCAATAGTTTAGCAGAGTTCCCCAGCCAGGCTCAATAGTTTAGCAGAGTTCCCCAGCCAGCCTCAGTAGATTAGCAGAGTTCCCCAGCCAGCCTCAGTAGTTTAGCAGTTCCCCAGCCAGCCTCAGTAGTTTAGCAGTTCCCCAGCCAGCCTCAGTAGTTTATCAGAGTTCCCCAGCCAGCCTCAGTAGTTTAGCAGTTCCCCAGCCAGCCTCAGTAGTTTATCAGAGTTCCCCAGCCAGCCTCAGTAGTTTATCAGAGTTCCCCAGCCACCCTCAGTAGTTTAGCAGAGTTCCCCAGCCAGCCTCAGTAGTTTAGCGGAGTTCCCCAGCCAGCCTCAGTAGTTTATCAGAGTTCCCCAGCCAGCCTCAGTAGTTTAGCAAAGTTCCCCAGCCAGCCTCAGTAGTGTAGCAGAGTTCCCCATCCAGACTCAATAGTTTAGCAAAGTTCCCCAGCCAGCCTCAATAGTTTAGCAAAGTTCCCCAGCCAGCCTCAGTAGTTTAGCAGAGTTCCCCAGCCAGTCTCAGTAGTTTACCAGAGTTCCCCAGCCAGTCTCAGTAGTTTTACCATAGTTCCCCAGCCAGCCTCAGTAGTTTAGCAGAGTTCCCCAGCCAGCCTCAGTAGTTTAGCAGAGTTCCCCAGCCAGGCTCAGTAGTTTAGCAGAGTTCCCCAGCCAGACTCAATAGTTTAGCAGAGTTCCCCAGCCAGCCTCAGTAGTGTAGCAGAGTTCCCCAGCCAGACTCAATAGTTTAGCAAAGTTCCCCAGCCAGCCTCAATAGTTTAGCAAAGTTCCCCAGCCAGCCTCAGTAGTTTAGCAGAGTTCCCCAGCCAGTCTCAGTAGTTTACCAGAGTTCCCCAGCCAGTCTCAGTAGTTTACCATAGTTCCCCAGCCAGCCTCAATAGTTTAGCAGAGTTCCCCAGCCAGCCTCAGTAGTTTAGCAGTTCCCCAGCCAGTCTCAGTAGATTAGCAGAGTTCCCCAGCCAGCCTCAGTAGTTTAGCAAAGTTCCCCAGCCAGCCTCAGTAGTTTATCAGAGTTCCCCAGCCAGCCTCAATAGTTTAGCAGAGTTCCCCAGCCAGGCTCAATAGTTTAGCAGAGTTCCCCAGCCAGCCTCAGTAGATTAGCAGAGTTCCCCAGCCAGCCTCAGTAGTTTAGCAGTTCCCCAGCCAGCCTCAGTAGTTTAGCAGTTCCCCAGCCAGCCTCAGTAGTTTATCAGAGTTCCCCAGCCAGCCTCAGTAGTTTAGCAGTTCCCCAGCCAGCCTCAGTAGTTTATCAGAGTTCCCCAGCCAGCCTCAGTAGTTTATCAGAGTTCCCCAGCCACCCTCAGTAGTTTAGCAGAGTTCCCCAGCCAGCCTCAGTAGTTTAGCGGAGTTCCCCAGCCAGCCTCAGTAGTTTATCAGAGTTCCCCAGCCAGCCTCAGTAGTTTAGCAAAGTTCCCCAGCCAGCCTCAGTAGTGTAGCAGAGTTCCCCAGCCAGACTCAATAGTTTAGCAAAGTTCCCCAGCCAGCCTCAATAGTTTAGCAAAGTTCCCCAGCCAGCCTCAGTAGTTTAGCAGAGTTCCCCAGCCAGACTCAGTAGTTTACCAGAGTTCCCCAGCCAGTCTCAGTAGTTTTACCATAGTTCCCCAGCCAGCCTCAGTAGTTTAGCAGAGTTCCCCAGCCAGCCTCAGTAGTTTAGCAGAGTTCCCCAGCCAGGCTCAGTAGTTTAGCAGAGTTCCCCAGCCAGACTCATTAGTTTAGCAGAGTTCCCCAGCCAGCCTCAGTAGTTAGCAAAGTTCCCCAGCCAGCCTCAGTAGTTTATCAGAGTTCCCCAGCCAGCCTCAGTAGTTTAGCAGTTCCCCAGCCAGCCTCAGTAGCTTAGCAGTACCCCAGTCAGCCTCAGTAGTTTAGCAGAGTCCCCAGCCAGTCTCAGTAGTTTACCATGGTTCCCCAGCCAGCCTCAGTAGTTTAGCAGAGTTCCCCAGCCAGTCTCAGTAGTTTAGCAGAGTTCCCCAGCCAGCCTCAGTAGTTTAGCAGTTCCCCAGTCAGCCTCAGTAGTTTAGCAGTTCCCCAGCCAGCCTCAGTAGTTTATCAGAGTTCCCCAGCCAGCCTCAGTAGTTTATCAGAGTTCACCAGCCACCCTTAGTAGTTTAGCAGAGTTCCCCAGCCAGCCTCAGTAGTTTAGCGGAGTTCCCCAGCCAGTCTCAGTAGTTTATCAGCGTTCCCCAGCCAGACTCAGTAGTTTAGCAGAGTTCCCCAGCCAGCCTCAATTGTTTAGCAGAGTTCCCCCGTCAGTCTCAATAGTCTAGAAGAGTTCCCCAGCCATCCTCAGTAGTTTAGCAGAGTTCCCCAGCCAGCCTCAATAGTTTAGCAAAGTTCCCCAGCCAGCCTCAGTAGTTTAGCAGAGTTCCCCAGCCAGTCTCAGTAGTTTACCAGAGTTCCCCAGCCATTCTCAGTAGTTTACCATAGTTCCCCAGCCAGCCTCAGTAGTTTAGCAGAGTTCCCCAGCCAGCCTCAGTAGTTTAGCATAGTTCCCCAGCCAGCCTCAGTAGTTTAGCAGTTCCCCAGCCAGTCTCAGTAGTTTAGCAGTTCTCCAGCCAGCCTCAGTAGTTTATCAGAGTTCCCCAGCCAGCCTCAGTAGTTTAGCAGTTCCCCAGCCAGCCTCAGTAGTTTATCAGAGTTCCCCAGCCAGCCTCAGTAGTTTATCAGAGTTCCCCAGCCACCCTCAGTAGTTTATCAGAGTTCCCCAGCCAGCCTCAGTAGTTTAGCGGAGTTCCCCAGCCAGCCTCAGTAGTTTATCAGAGTTCCCCAGCCAGCCTCAGTAGTTTAGCAGAGTTCCCCAGCCAGCCTCAATAGTTTAGCAGAGTTCCCCCGTCAGTCTCAATAGTCTAGCAGAGTTCCCCAGCCAGCCTCAGTAGTTTAGCAGAGTTCCCCAGCCAGCCTCAGTAGTTTAGCAAAGTTCCCCAGCCAGCCTCAGTAGTGTAGCAGAGTTCCCCAGCCAGACTCAATAGTTTAGCAAAGTTCCCCAGCCAGCCTCAATAGTTTAGCAAAGTTCCCCAGCCAGCCTCAGTAGTTTAGCAGAGTTCCCCAGCCAGTCTCAGTAGTTTACCAGAGTTCCCCAGCCAGTCTCAGTAGTTTACCATAGTTCCCCAGCCAGCCTCAATAGTTTAGCAGAGTTCCCCAGCCAGCCTCAGTAGTTTAGCAGTTCCCCAGCCAGTCTCAGTAGATTAGCAGAGTTCCCCAGCCAGCCTCAGTAGTTTAGCAAAGTTCCCCAGCCAGCCTCAGTAGTTTATCAGAGTTCCCCAGCCAGCCTCAATAGTTTAGCAGAGTTCCCCAGCCAGGCTCAATAGTTTAGCAGAGTTCCCCAGCCAGCCTCAGTAGATTAGCAGAGTTCCCCAGCCAGCCTCAGTAGTTTAGCAGTTCCCCAGCCAGCCTCAGTAGTTTAGCAGTTCCCCAGCCAGCCTCAGTAGTTTATCAGAGTTCCCCAGCCAGCCTCAGTAGTTTAGCAGTTCCCCAGCCAGCCTCAGTAGTTTATCAGAGTTCCCCAGCCAGCCTCAGTAGTTTATCAGAGTTCCCCAGCCACCCTCAGTAGTTTAGCAGAGTTCCCCAGCCAGCCTCAGTAGTTTAGCGGAGTTCCCCAGCCAGCCTCAGTAGTTTATCAGAGTTCCCCAGCCAGCCTCAGTAGTTTAGCAAAGTTCCCCAGCCAGCCTCAGTAGTGTAGCAGAGTTCCCCATCCAGACTCAATAGTTTAGCAAAGTTCCCCAGCCAGCCTCAATAGTTTAGCAAAGTTCCCCAGCCAGCCTCAGTAGTTTAGCAGAGTTCCCCAGCCAGTCTCAGTAGTTTACCAGAGTTCCCCAGCCAGTCTCAGTAGTTTTACCATAGTTCCCCAGCCAGCCTCAGTAGTTTAGCAGAGTTCCCCAGCCAGCCTCAGTAGTTTAGCAGAGTTCCCCAGCCAGGCTCAGTAGTTTAGCAGAGTTCCCCAGCCAGACTCAATAGTTTAGCAGAGTTCCCCAGCCAGCCTCAGTAGTTAGCAAAGTTCCCCAGCCAGCCTCAGTAGTTTATCAGAGTTCCCCAGCCAGCCTCAGTAGTTTAGCAGTTCCCCAGCCAGCCTCAGTAGCTTAGCAGTACCCCAGTCAGCCTCAGTAGTTTAGCAGAGTCCCCAGCCAGTCTCAGTAGTTTACCATGGTTCCCCAGCCAGCCTCAGTAGTTTAGCAGAGTTCCCCAGCCAGCCTCAGTAGTTTAGCAGAGTTCCCCAGCCAGCCTCAGTAGTTTAGCAGTTCCCCAGTCAGCCTCAGTAGTTTAGCAGTTCCCCAGCCAGCCTCAGTAGTTTATCAGAGTTCCCCAGCCAGCCTCAGTAGTTTATCAGAGTTCCCCAGCCACCCTTAGTAGTTTAGCAGAGTTCCCCAGCCAGCCTCAGTAGTTTAGCGGAGTTCCCCAGCCAGCCTCAGTAGTTTATCAGAGTTCCCCAGCCAGACTCAGTAGTTTAGCAGAGTTCCCCAGCCAGCCTCAATTGTTTAGCAGAGTTCCCCCGTCAGTCTCAATAGTCTAGAAGAGTTCCCCAGCCATCCTCAGTAGTTTAGCAGAGTTCCCCAGCCAGCCTCAGTAGTTTAGCAAAGTTCCCCAGCCAGCCTCAGTAGTTTAGCAGAGTTCCCCAGCCAGCCTCAGTAGTTAGCAAAGTTCCCCAGCCAGCCTCAGTAGTTTAGCAGAGTTCCCCAGCCAGCCTCAGTAGTTTAGCAGTTCCCCAGCCAGCCTCAGTAGTTTATCAGAGTTCCCCAGCCAGCCTCAGTAGTTTATCAGAGTTCCCCAGCCACCCTCAGTAGTTTATCAGAGTTCCCCAGCCAGCCTCAGTAGTTTAGCGGAGTTCCCCAGCCAGCCTCAGTAGTTTATCAGAGTTCCCCAGCCAGCCTCAGTAGTTTAGCAGAGTTCCCCAGCCAGCCTCAATAGTTTAGCAGAGTTCCCCCGTCAGTCTCAATAGTCTAGCAGAGTTCCCCAGCCAGCCTCAGTAGTTTAGCAGAGTTCCCCAGCCAGCCTCAGTAGTTTAGCAAAGTTCCCCAGCCAGCCTCAGTAGTGTAGCAGAGTTCCCCAGCCAGACTCAATAGTTTAGCAAAGTTCCCCAGCCAGCCTCAATAGTTTAGCAAAGTTCCCCAGCCAGCCTCAGTAGTTTAGCAGAGTTCCCCAGCCAGTCTCAGTAGTTTACCAGAGTTCCCCAGCCAGTCTCAGTAGTTTACCATAGTTCCCCAGCCAGCCTCAATAGTTTAGCAGAGTTCCCCAGCCAGCCTCAGTAGTTTAGCAGTTCCCCAGCCAGTCTCAGTAGATTAGCAGAGTTCCCCAGCCAGCCTCAGTAGTTTAGCAGAGTTCCCCAGCCAGCCTCAGTAGTTTAGCAGTTCCCCAGCCAGCCTCAGTAGTTTAGCAGTTCCCCAGCCAGCCTCAGTAGTTTATCAGAGTTCCCCAGCCAGCCTCAGTAGTTTAGCATTTCCCCAGCCAGCCTCAGTAGTTTATCAGAGTTCCCCAGCCAGCCTCAGTAGTTTATCAGAGTTCCCCAGCCACCCTCAGTAGTTTAGCAGAGTTCCCCAGCCAGCCTCAGTAGTTTAGCGGAGTTCCCCAGCCATCCTCAGTAGTTTATCAGAGTTCCCCAGCCAGCCTCAGTAGTTTAGCAGAGTTCCCCAGCCAGCCTCAATAGTTTAGCAGAGTTCCCCCGTCAGTCTCAACAGTCTAGCAGAGTTCCCCAGCCAGCCTCAGTAGTTTAGCAGAGTTCCCCAGCCAGCCTCAGTAGTTTAGCAAAGTTCCCCAGCCAGCCTCAGTAGTGTAGCAGAGTTCCCCAGCCAGACTCAATAGTTTAGCAAAGTTTCCCAGCCAGCCTCAATAGTTTAGCAAAGTTCCCCAGCCAGCCTCAGTAGTTTAGCAGAGTTCCCCAGCCAGTCTCAGTAGTTTACCAGAGTTCCCCAGCCAGTCTCAGTAGTTTTACCATAGTTCCCCAGCCAGCCTCAGTAGTTTAGCAGAGTTCCCCAGCCAGCCTCAGTAGTTTAGCAGAGTTCCCCAGCCAGGCTCAGTAGTTTAGCAGAGTTCCCCAGCCAGACTCAGTAGTTTAGCAGAGTTCCCCAGCCAGCCTCAGTAGTTAGCAAAGTTCCCCAGCCAGCCTCAGTAGTTTATCAGAGTTCCCCAGCCAGCCTCAGTAGTTTAGCAGTTCCCCAGCCAGCCTCAGTAGCTTAGCAGTACCCCAGTCAGCCTCAGTAGTTTAGCAGAGTCCCCAGCCAGTCTCAGTAGTTTACCATGGTTCCCCAGCCAGCCTCAGTAGTTTAGCAGAGTTCCCCAGCCAGCCTCAGTAGTTTAGCAGAGTTCCCCAGCCAGCCTCAGTAGTTTAGCAGTTCCCCAGCCAGCCTCAGTAGTTTAGCAGTTCCCCAGCCAGCCTCAGTAGTTTAACAGAGTTCCCCAGCCACCCTTAGTAGTTTAGCAGAGTTCCCCAGCCAGCCTCAGTAGTTTAGCGGAGTTCCCCAGCCAGCCTCAATAGTTTATCAGAGGTCCCCAGCCAGACTCAGTAGTTTAGCAGAGTTCCCCAGCCAGCCTCAATTGTTTAGCAGAGTTCCCCCGTCAGTCTCAATAGTCTAGAAGAGTTCCCCAGCCATCCTCAGTAGTTTAGCAGAGTTCCCCAGCCAGCCTCAGTAGTTTAGCAAAGTTCCCCAGCCAGCCTCAGTAGTGTAGCAGAGTTCCCCAGCCAGACTCAATAGTTTAGCAAAGTTCCCCAGCCAGCCTCAATAGTTTAGCAAAGTTCCCCAGCCAGCCTCAGTAGTTTAGCAGAGTTCCCCAGCCAGTCTCAGTAGTTTACCAGAGTTCCCCAGCCATTCTCAGTAGTTTACCATAGTTCCCCAGCCAGCCTCAGTAGTTTAGCAAAGTTCCCCAGCCAGCCTCAGTAGTTTAGCAGAGTTCCCCAGCCAGCCTCAGTAGTTAGCAAAGTTCCCCAGCCAGCCTCAGTAGTTTATCAGAGTTCCCCAGCCAGCCTCAGTAGTTTAGCAGTTCCCCAGCCAGCCTCAGTAGTTTAGCAGTACCCCAGTCAGCCTCAGTAGTTTAGCAGAGTCCCCAGCCAGCCTCAGTAGTTTATCAGAGTTCCCCAGCCAGCCTCACTAGTTTAGCAGAGTTCTCGAGCCAGACTCAATAGTTTAGCAGAGTTCCCCAGCCAGCCTCAATAGTTTAGCAGAGTTTGCCCAGCCAGCCTCAATAGTTTAGCAGAGTTCCCCAGCCAGCCTCAGTAGTTTAGCAGAGTTCCCCAGCCAGCCTCAATAGTTTAGCAGAGTTCCCCAGCCAGCCTCAGTAGTTTAGCAGTTCCCCAGCCAGCCTCAGTAGTGTAGCAGAGTTCCCCAGCCAGTCTCAGTAGTTTTACCATAGTTCCCCAGCCAGCCTCAGTAGTTTAGCAGAGTTCCCCAGCCAGCCTCAGTAGTTTAGCAGAGTTCCCCAGCCAGGCTCAGTAGTTTAGCAGAGTTCCCCAGCCAGACTCAGTAGTTTAGCAGAGTTCCCCAGCCAGCCTCAGTAGTTAGCAAAGTTCCCCAGCCAGCCTCAGTAGTTTATCAGAGTTCCCCAGCCAGCCTCAGTAGTTTAGCAGTTCCCCAGCCAGCCTCAGTAGCTTAGCAGTACCCCAGTCAGCCTCAGTAGTTTAGCAGAGTCCCCAGCCAGTCTCAGTAGTTTACCATGGTTCCCCAGCCAGCCTCAGTAGTTTAGCAGAGTTCCCCAGCCAGCCTCAGTAGTTTAGCAGAGTTCCCCAGCCAGCCTCAGTAGTTTAGCAGTTCCCCAGCCAGCCTCAGTAGTTTAGCAGTTCCCCAGCCAGCCTCAGTAGTTTATCAGAGTTCCCCAGCCAGCCTCAGTAGTTTCGCAGTTCCCCAGCCAGCCTCAGTAGTTTATCAGAGTTTCCCAGCCAGCCTCAGTAGTTTAACAGAGTTCCCCAGCCACCCTTAGTAGTTTAGCAGAGTTCCCCAGCCAGCCTCAGTAGTTTAGCGGAGTTCCCCAGCCAGCCTCAATAGTTTATCAGAGTTCCCCAGCCAGACTCAGTAGTTTAGCAGAGTTCCCCAGCCAGCCTCAATTGTTTAGCAGAGTTCCCCCGTCAGTCTCAATAGTCTAGAAGAGTTCCCCAGCCATCCTCAGTAGTTTAGCAGAGTTCCCCAGCCAGCCTCAGTAGTTTAGCAAAGTTCCCCAGCCAGCCTCAGTAGTGTAGCAGAGTTCCCCAGCCAGACTCAATAGTTTAGCAAAGTTCCCCAGCCAGCCTCAATAGTTTAGCAAAGTTCCCCAGCCAGCCTCAGTAGTTTAGCAGAGTTCCCCAGCCAGTCTCAGTAGTTTACCAGAGTTCCCCAGCCATTCTCAGTAGTTTACCATAGTTCCCCAGCCAGCCTCAGTAGTTTAGCAGTTCCCCAGCCAGCCTCAGTAGTTTAGCAGTACCCCAGTCAGCCTCAGTAGTTTAGCAGAGTCCCCAGCCAGCCTCAGTAGTTTATCAGAGTTCCCCAGCCAGCCTCACTAGTTTAGCAGAGTTCTCCAGCCAGACTCAATAGTTTAGCAGAGTTCCCCAGCCAGCCTCAATAGTTTAGCAGAGTTTGCCCAGCCAGCCTCAATAGTTTAGCAGAGTTCCCCAGCCAGCCTCAGTAGTTTAGCAGAGTTCCCCAGCCAGCCTCAATAGTTTAGCAGAGTTCCCCAGCCAGCCTCAGTAGTTTAGCAGTTCCCCAGCCAGCCTCAGTAGTGTAGCAGAGTTCCCCAGCCAGCCTCAGTAGTTTAGCAGAGTTCTCCAGCCAGCCTCAGTAGATTAGCAGAGTTCCCCAGCCAGCCTCAGTAGTTTAGCAAAGTTCCCCAGCCAGCCTCAGTAGTTTTTCAGAGTTCCCCTGCCAGGCTCAATAGTTTAGCAGAGTTCCCCAGCCAGGCTCAATAGTTTAGCAGAGTTCCCCAGCCAGCCTCAGTAGATTAGCAGAGTTCCCCAGCCAGCCTCAGTAGTTTAGCAGTTCCCCAGCCAGCCTCAGTAGTTTAGCAGTTCCCCAGCCAGCCTCAGTAGTTTATCAGAGTTCCCCAGCCAGACTCAGTAGTTTAGCAGAGTTCCCCAGCCAGCCTCAGTAGTTTAGCAAAGTTCCCCAGCCAGCCTCAGTAGTTTAGCAGAGTTCCCCAGCCAGCCTCAGTAGTTAGCAAAGTTCCCCAGCCAGCCTCAGTAGTTTATCAGAGTTCCCCAGCCAGCCTCAGTAGTTTAGCAGTTCCCCAGCCAGCCTCAGTAGCTTAGCAGTACCCCAGTCAGCCTCAGTAGTTTAGCAGAGTCCCCAGCCAGCCTCAGTAGTTTATCAGAGTTCCCCAGCCAGCCTCAGTAGTTTAGCAGAGTTCTCCAGCCAGACTCAATAGTTTAGCAGAGTTCCCCAGCCAGCCTCAATAGTTTAGCAGAGTTTGCCCAGCCAGCCTCAATAGTTTAGCAGAGTTCCCCAGCCAGCCTCAGTAGTTTAGCAGAGTTCCCCAGCCAGCCTCAATAGTTTAGCAGAGTTCCCCAGCCAGCCTCAGTAGTTTAGCAGTTCCCCAGCCAGCCTCAGTAGTGTAGCAGAGTTCCCCAGCCAGCCTCAGTAGTTTAGCAGAGTTCTCCAGCCAGCCTCAGTAGATTAGCAGAGTTCCCCAGCCAGCCTCAGTAGTTTAGCAAAGTTCCCCAGCCAGCCTCAGTAGTTTTTCAGAGTTCCCCTGCCAGTCTCAATAGTTTAGCAGAGTTCCCCAGCCAGGCTCAATAGTTTAGCAGAGTTCCCCAGCCAGCCTCAGTAGATTAGCAGAGTTCCCCAGCCAGCCTCAGTAGTTTAGCAGTTCCCCAGCCAGCCTCAGTAGTTTAGCAGTTCCCCAGCCAGCCTCAGTAGTTTATCAGAGTTCCCCAGCCAGCCTCAGTAGTTTAGCAGTTCCCCAGCCAGCCTCAGTAGTTTATCAGAGTTCCCCAGCCAGCCTCAGTAGTTTATCAGAGTCCCCAGCCAGCCTCAGCAGTTTAGCAGAGTTCCCCAGCCAGCCTCAATAGTTTAGCAGAGTTCCCCAGCCAGCCTCAGTAGTTTAGCAGAGTTCCCCAGCCAGTCTCAGTAGTTTAGCAGAGTTCCCCAGCCAGCCTCAGTAGTTTAGCAGAGTTCCCCAGCCAGCCTCAGTAGTTTAGCAGAGTTCCCCAGCCAGGCTCAGTAGTTTAGCAGAGTTCCCCAGCCAGACTCAGTAGTTTAGCAGAGTTCCCCAGCCAGCCTCAGTAGTTTAGCAGTTCCCCAGCCAGCCTCAGTAGTGTAGCAGAGTTCCCCAGCCAGCCTCAGTAGTTTAGCAGAGTTCTCCAGCCAGCCTCAGTAGATTAGCAGAGTTCCCCAGCCAGCCTCAGTAGTTTAGCAAAGTTCCCCAGCCAGCCTCAGTAGTTTTTCAGAGTTCCCCTGCCAGTCTCAATAGTTTAGCAGAGTTCCCCAGCCAGGCTCAATAGTTTAGCAGAGTTCCCCAGCCAGCCTCAGTAGTTAGCAAAGTTCCCCAGCCAGCCTCAGTAGTTTATCAGAGTTCCCCAGCCAGCCTCAGTAGTTTAGCAGTTCCCCAGCCAGCCTCAGTAGCTTAGCAGTACCCCAGTCAGCCTCAGTAGTTTAGCAGAGTCCCCAGCCAGTCTCAGTAGTTTACCATGGTTCCCCAGCCAGCCTCAGTAGTTTAGCAGAGTTCCCCAGCCAGCCTCAGTAGTTTAGCAGAGTTCCCCAGCCAGCCTCAGTAGTTTAGCAGTTCCCCAGCCAGCCTCAGTAGTTTAGCAGTTCCCCAGCCAGCCTCAGTAGTTTATCAGAGTTCCCCAGCCAGCCTCAGTAGTTTCGCAGTTCCCCAGCCAGCCTCAGTAGTTTATCAGAGTTTCCCAGCCAGCCTCAGTAGTTTAACAGAGTTCCCCAGCCACCCTTAGTAGTTTAGCAGAGTTCCCCAGCCAGCCTCAGTAGTTTAGCGGAGTTCCCCAGCCAGCCTCAGTAGTTTATCAGAGTTCCCCAGCCAGACTCAGTAGTTTAGCAGAGTTCCCCAGCCAGCCTCAATTGTTTAGCAGAGTTCCCCCGTCAGTCTCAATAGTCTAGAAGAGTTCCCCAGCCATCCTCAGTAGTTTAGCAGAGTTCCCCAGCCAGCCTCAGTAGTTTAGCAAAGTTCCCCAGCCAGCCTCAGTAGTGTAGCAGAGTTCCCCAGCCAGACTCAATAGTTTAGCAAAGTTCCCCAGCCAGCCTCAATAGTTTAGCAAAGTTCCCCAGCCAGCCTCAGTAGTTTAGCAGAGTTCCCCAGCCAGTCTCAGTAGTTTACCAGAGTTCCCCAGCCATTCTCAGTAGTTTACCATAGTTCCCCAGCCAGCCTCAGTAGTTTAGCAAAGTTCCCCAGCCAGCCTCAGTAGTTTAGCAGAGTTCCCCAGCCAGCCTCAGTAGTTAGCAAAGTTCCCCAGCCAGCCTCAGTAGTTTATCAGAGTTCCCCAGCCAGCCTCAGTAGTTTAGCAGTTCCCCAGCCAGCCTCAGTAGTTTAGCAGTACCCTAGTCAGCCTCAGTAGTTTAGCAGAGTCCCCAGCCAGCCTCAGTAGTTTATCAGAGTTCCCCAGCCAGCCTCACTAGTTTAGCAGAGTTCTCCAGCCAGACTCAATAGTTTAGCAGAGTTCCCCAGCCAGCCTCAATAGTTTACCAGAGTTTGCCCAGCCAGCCTCAATAGTTTAGCAGAGTTCCCCAGCCAGCCTCAGTAGTTTAGCAGAGTTCCCCAGCCAGCCTCAATAGTTTAGCAGAGTTCCCCAGCCAGCCTCAGTAGTTTAGCAGTTCCCCAGCCAGCCTCAGTAGTGTAGCAGAGTTCCCCAGCCAGCCTCAGTAGTTTAGCAGAGTTCTCCAGCCAGCCTCAGTAGATTAGCAGAGTTCCCCAGCCAGCCTCAGTAGTTTAGCAAAGTTCCCCAGCCAGCCTCAGTAGTTTTTCAGAGTTCCCCTGCCAGGCTCAATAGTTTAGCAGAGTTCCCCAGCCAGGCTCAATAGTTTAGCAGAGTTCCCCAGCCAGCCTCAGTAGTTTATCAGAGTTCCCCAGCCAGACTCAGTAGTTTAGCAGAGTTCCCCAGCCAGCCTCAATTGTTTAGCAGAGTTCCCCCGTCAGTCTCAATAGTCTAGAAGAGTTCCCCAGCCATCCTCAGTAGTTTAGCAGAGTTCCCCAGCCAGCCTCAGTAGTTTAGCAAAGTTCCCCAGCCAGCCTCAGTAGTGTAGCAGAGTTCCCCAGCCAGACTCAATAGTTTAGCAAAGTTCCCCAGCCAGCCTCAATAGTTTAGCAAAGTTCCCCAGCCAGCCTCAGTAGTTTAGCAGAGTTCCCCAGCCAGTCTCAGTAGTTTACCAGAGTTCCCCAGCCATTCTCAGTAGTTTACCATAGTTCCCCAGCCAGCCTCAGTAGTTTAGCAAAGTTCCCCAGCCAGCCTCAGTAGTTTAGCAGAGTTCCCCAGCCAGCCTCAGTAGTTAGCAAAGTTCCCCAGCCAGCCTCAGTAGTTTATCAGAGTTCCCCAGCCAGCCTCAGTAGTTTAGCAGTTCCCCAGCCAGCCTCAGTAGTTTAGCAGTACCCTAGTCAGCCTCAGTAGTTTAGCAGAGTCCCCAGCCAGCCTCAGTAGTTTATCAGAGTTCCCCAGCCAGCCTCACTAGTTTAGCAGAGTTCTCCAGCCAGACTCAATAGTTTAGCAGAGTTCCCCAGCCAGCCTCAATAGTTTAGCAGAGTTTGCCCAGCCAGCCTCAATAGTTTAGCAGAGTTCCCCAGCCAGCCTCAGTAGTTTAGCAGAGTTCCCCAGCCAGCCTCAATAGTTTAGCAGAGTTCCCCAGCCAGCCTCAGTAGTTTAGCAGTTCCCCAGCCAGCCTCAGTAGTGTAGCAGAGTTCCCCAGCCAGCCTCAGTAGTTTAGCAGAGTTCTCCAGCCAGCCTCAGTAGATTAGCAGAGTTCCCCAGCCAGCCTCAGTAGTTTAGCAAAGTTCCCCAGCCAGCCTCAGTAGTTTTTCAGAGTTCCCCTGCCAGGCTCAATAGTTTAGCAGAGTTCCCCAGCCAGGCTCAATAGTTTAGCAGAGTTCCCCAGCCAGCCTCAGTAGATTAGCAGAGTTCCCCAGCCAGCCTCAGTAGTTTAGCAGTTCCCCAGCCAGCCTCAGTAGTTTAGCAGTTCCCCAGCCAGCCTCAGTAGTTTATCAGAGTTCCCCAGCCAGACTCAGTAGTTTAGCAGAGTTCCCCAGCCAGCCTCAGTAGTTTAGCAAAGTTCCCCAGCCAGCCTCAGTAGTTTAGCAGAGTTCCCCAGCCAGCCTCAGTAGTTAGCAAAGTTCCCCAGCCAGCCTCAGTAGTTTATCAGAGTTCCCCAGCCAGCCTCAGTAGTTTAGCAGTTCCCCAGCCAGCCTCAGTAGCTTAGCAGTACCCCAGTCAGCCTCAGTAGTTTAGCAGAGTCCCCAGCCAGCCTCAGTAGTTTATCAGAGTTCCCCAGCCAGCCTCAGTAGTTTAGCAGAGTTCTCCAGCCAGACTCAATAGTTTAGCAGAGTTCCCCAGCCAGCCTCAATAGTTTAGCAGAGTTTGCCCAGCCAGCCTCAATAGTTTAGCAGAGTTCCCCAGCCAGCCTCAGTAGTTTAGCAGAGTTCCCCAGCCAGCCTCAATAGTTTAGCAGAGTTCCCCAGCCAGCCTCAGTAGTTTAGCAGTTCCCCAGCCAGCCTCAGTAGTGTAGCAGAGTTCCCAGCCAGCCTCAGTAGTTTAGCAGAGTTCTCCAGCCAGCCTCAGTAGATTAGCAGAGTTCCCCAGCCAGCCTCAGTAGTTTAGCAAAGTTCCCCAGCCAGCCTCAGTAGTTTTTCAGAGTTCCCCTGCCAGTCTCAATAGTTTAGCAGAGTTCCCCAGCCAGGCTCAATAGTTTAGCAGAGTTCCCCAGCCAGCCTCAGTAGATTAGCAGAGTTCCCCAGCCAGCCTCAGTAGTTTAGCAGTTCCCCAGCCAGCCTCAGTAGTTTAGCAGTTCCCCAGCCAGCCTCAGTAGTTTATCAGAGTTCCCCAGCCAGCCTCAGTAGTTTAGCAGTTCCCCAGCCAGCCTCAGTAGTTTATCAGAGTTCCCCAGCCAGCCTCAGTAGTTTATCAGAGTCCCCAGCCAGCCTCAGCAGTTTAGCAGAGTTCCCCAGCCATCCTCAATAGTTTAGCAGAGTTCCCCAGCCAGCCTCAGTAGTTTAGCAGAGTTCCCCAGCCAGTCTCAGTAGTTTAGCAGAGTTCCCCAGCCAGCCTCAGTAGTTTAGCAGAGTTCCCCAGCCAGCCTCAGTAGTTTAGCAGAGTTCCCCAGCCAGGCTCAGTAGTTTAGCAGAGTTCCCCAGCCAGACTCAGTAGTTTAGCAGAGTTCCCCAGCCAGCCTCAGTAGTTTAGCAGTTCCCCAGCCAGCCTCAGTAGTGTAGCAGAGTTCCCCAGCCAGCCTCAGTAGTTTAGCAGAATTCTCCAGCCAGCCTCAGTAGATTAGCAGAGTTCCCCAGCCAGCCTCAGTAGTTTAGCAAAGTTCCCCAGCCAGCCTCAGTAGTTTTTCAGAGTTCCCCTGCCAGTCTCAATAGTTTAGCAGAGTTCCCCAGCCAGGCTCAATAGTTTAGCAGAGTTCCCCAGCCAGCCTCAGTAGATTAGCAGAGTTCCCCAGCCAGCCTCAGTAGTTTAGCAGTTCCCCAGCCAGCCTCAGTAGTTTAGCAGTTCCTCAGCCAGCCTCAGTAGTTTATCAGAGTTCCCCAGCCAGCCTCAGTAGTTTAGCAGTTCCCCAGCCAGCCTCAGTAGTTTATCAGAGTTCCCCAGCCAGCCTCAGTAGTTTATCAGAGTCCCCAGCCAGCCTCAGCAGTTTAGCAGAGTTCCCCAGCCAGCCTCAATAGTTTAGCAGAGTTCCCCAGCCAGCCTCAGTAGTTTAGCAGAGTTCCCCAGCCAGTCTCAGTAGCTTAGCAGAGTTCCCCAGCCAGCCTCAGTAGTTTAGCAGAGTTCCCCAGCCAGCCTCAGTAGTTTAGCAGAGTTCCCCAGCCAGGCTCAGTAGTTTAGCAGAGTTCCCCAGCCAGACTCAGTAGTTTAGCAGAGTTCCCCAGCCAGCCTCAGTAGTTTAGCAAAGTTCCCCAGCCAGCCTCAGTAGTTTAGCAGAGTTCCCCAGCCAGCCTCAGTAGTTAGCAAAGTTCCCCAGCCATCCTCAGTAGTTTATCAGAGTTCCCCAGCCAGCCTCAGTAGTTTAGCAGTTCCCCAGCCAGCCTCAGTAGCTTAGCAGTACCCCAGTCAGCTTCAGTAGTTTAGCAGAGTTCCCCAGCCAGCCTCAATAGTTTAGCAGAGTTTGCCCAGCCAGCCTCAATAGTTTAGCAGAGTTCCCCAGTCAGCCTCAATAGTTTAGCAGAGTTCCCCAGCCAGCATCAATAGTTTAGCAGAGTTCCCCAGCCAGCCTCAGTAGTTTAGCAGTTCCCCAGCCAGCCTCAGTAGTGTAGCAGAGTTCCCCAGCCAGCCTCAGTAGTTTAGCAGAGTGCCACATCCAGCCTCAGTAGTTTAGCAGAGTTCCCCAGCCAGCCTCAGTAGTTTAGCGGAGTTCCCAAGCCAGCCTCAGTAGTTTATCAGAGTTCCCCAGCCAGCCTCAGTAGTTTAGCAGAGTTCCCCAGCCAGCCTCAATAGTTTAGCAGAGTTCCCCCGTCAGTCTCAATAGTCTAGCAGAGTTCCCCAGCCAGCCTCAGTAGTTTAGCAGTTCCCCAGCCAGCCTCAGTAGTGTAGCAGAGTTCCCCAGCCAGCCTCAGTAGTTTAGCAGAGTTCTCCAGCCAGCCTCAGTAGATTAGCAGAGTTCCCCAGCCAGCCTCAGTAGTTTATCAGAGTTCCCCAGCCAGCCTCAGTAGTTTATCAGAGTTCCCCAGCGAGCCTCAGTAGTTTATCAGAGTTCCCCAGCCAGCCTCAGTAGTTTATCAGAGTTCTCCAGCCAGACTCAATAGTTTAGCAGAGTTCCCCAGCCAGCCTCAATAGTTTAGCAGAGTTCCCCAGCCAGACTCAGTAGATTATCAGAGTTCCCCAGCCAGCCTCAGTAGTTTAGCAGTTCCCCAGCCAGCCTCAGTAGCTTAGCAGTACCCCAGTCAGCCTCAGTAGTTTAGCAGAGTTCCCCAGCCAGCCTCAGTAGTTTATCAGAGTTCCCCAGCAAGCCTCAGTAGTTTATCAGAGTTCCCCAGCGAGCCTCAGTAGTTTAGCAGAGTTCCCCAGCCAGCCTCAGTAGTTTAGCAGAGTTCTCCAGCCAGACTCAATAGTTTAGCAGAGTTCCCCAGCCAGCCTCAATAGTTTAGCAGAGTTCCCCAGCCAGGCTCAATAGTTTAGCAGAGTTCCCTATCCAGCCTCAGTAGATTAGCAGAGTTCCCCAGCCAGCCTCAGTAGTTTAGCAGTTCCCCAGCCAGCCTCAGCAGTTTAGCAGTTCCCCAGCCAGCCTCAGTAGTTTAGCAGTTCCCCAGCCAGCCTCAGTAGTTTAGCAGAGTTCTCCAGCCAGACTCAATAGTTTAGCAGAGTTCCCCAGCCAGCCTCAATAGTTTAGCAGAGTTTGCCCAGCCAGTCTCAATAGTTTAGCAGAGTTCCCCAGCCAGCCTCAGTAGTTTAGCAGTTCCCCAGCCAGCCTCAGTAGTTTAGCAGTTCCCCAGCCAGCCTCAGTAGTTTATCAGAGTTCCCCAGCCAGCCTCAGTAGTTTAGCAGTTCCCCAGCCAGCCTCAGTAGTTTATCAGAGTTCCCCAGCCAGCCTCAGTAGTTTATCAGAGTCCCCAGCCAGCCTCAGCAGTTTAGCAGAGTTCCCCAGCCAGCCTCAATAGTTTAGCAGAGTTCCCCAGCCAGCCTCAGTAGTTTAGCAGAGTTCCCCAGCCAGTCTCAGTAGTTTAGCAGAGTTCCCCAGCCAGCCTCAGTAGTTTAGCAGAGTTCCCCAGCCAGCCTCAGTAGTTTAGCAGAGTTCCCCAGCCAGGCTCAGTAGTTTAGCAGAGTTCCCCAGCCAGACTCAGTAGTTTAGCAGAGTTCCCCAGCCAGCCTCAGTAGTTTAGCAGTTCCCCAGCCAGCCTCAGTAGTGTAGCAGAGTTCCCCAGCCAGCCTCAGTAGTTTAGCAGAGTTCTCCAGCCAGCCTCAGTAGATTAGCAGAGTTCCCCAGCCAGCCTCAGTAGTTTAGCAAAGTTCCCCAGCCAGCCTCAGTAGTTTTTCAGAGTTCCCCTGCCAGTCTCAATAGTTTAGCAGAGTTCCCCAGCCAGGCTCAATAGTTTAGCAGAGTTCCCCAGCCAGCCTCAGTAGATTAGCAGAGTTCCCCAGCCAGCCTCAGTAGTTTAGCAGTTCCCCAGCCAGCCTCAGTAGTTTAGCAGTTCCTCAGCCAGCCTCAGTAGTTTATCAGAGTTCCCCAGCCAGCCTCAGTAGTTTAGCAGTTCCCCAGCCAGCCTCAGTAGTTTATCAGAGTTCCCCAGCCAGCCTCAGTAGTTTATCAGAGTCCCCAGCCAGCCTCAGCAGTTTAGCAGAGTTCCCCAGCCAGCCTCAATAGTTTAGCAGAGTTCCCCAGCCAGCCTCAGTAGTTTAGCAGAGTTCCCCAGCCAGTCTCAGTAGCTTAGCAGAGTTCCCCAGCCAGCCTCAGTAGTTTAGCAGAGTTCCCCAGCCAGCCTCAGTAGTTTAGCAGAGTTCCCCAGCCAGGCTCAGTAGTTTAGCAGAGTTCCCCAGCCAGACTCAGTAGTTTAGCAGAGTTCCCCAGCCAGCCTCAGTAGTTTAGCAAAGTTCCCCAGCCAGCCTCAGTAGTTTAGCAGAGTTCCCCAGCCAGCCTCAGTAGTTAGCAAAGTTCCCCAGCCATCCTCAGTAGTTTATCAGAGTTCCCCAGCCAGCCTCAGTAGTTTAGCAGTTCCCCAGCCAGCCTCAGTAGCTTAGCAGTACCCCAGTCAGCTTCAGTAGTTTAGCAGAGTTCCCCAGCCAGCCTCAATAGTTTAGCAGAGTTTGCCCAGCCAGCCTCAATAGTTTAGCAGAGTTCCCCAGTCAGCCTCAATAGTTTAGCAGAGTTCCCCAGCCAGCATCAATAGTTTAGCAGAGTTCCCCAGCCAGCCTCAGTAGTTTAGCAGTTCCCCAGCCAGCCTCAGTAGTGTAGCAGAGTTCCCCAGCCAGCCTCAGTAGTTTAGCAGAGTGCCACATCCAGCCTCAGTAGTTTAGCAGAGTTCCCCAGCCAGCCTCAGTAGTTTAGCGGAGTTCCCAAGCCAGCCTCAGTAGTTTATCAGAGTTCCCCAGCCAGCCTCAGTAGTTTAGCAGAGTTCCCCAGCCAGCCTCAATAGTTTAGCAGAGTTCCCCCGTCAGTCTCAATAGTCTAGCAGAGTTCCCCAGCCAGCCTCAGTAGTTTAGCAGTTCCCCAGCCAGCCTCAGTAGTGTAGCAGAGTTCCCCAGCCAGCCTCAGTAGTTTAGCAGAGTTCTCCAGCCAGCCTCAGTAGATTAGCAGAGTTCCCCAGCCAGCCTCAGTAGTTTATCAGAGTTCCCCAGCCAGCCTCAGTAGTTTATCAGAGTTCCCCAGCGAGCCTCAGTAGTTTATCAGAGTTCCCCAGCCAGCCTCAGTAGTTTATCAGAGTTCTCCAGCCAGACTCAATAGTTTAGCAGAGTTCCCCAGCCAGCCTCAATAGTTTAGCAGAGTTCCCCAGCCAGACTCAGTAGATTATCAGAGTTCCCCAGCCAGCCTCAGTAGTTTAGCAGTTCCCCAGCCAGCCTCAGTAGCTTAGCAGTACCCCAGTCAGCCTCAGTAGTTTAGCAGAGTTCCCCAGCCAGCCTCAGTAGTTTATCAGAGTTCCCCAGCAAGCCTCAGTAGTTTATCAGAGTTCCCCAGCGAGCCTCAGTAGTTTAGCAGAGTTCCCCAGCCAGCCTCAGTAGTTTAGCAGAGTTCTCCAGCCAGACTCAATAGTTTAGCAGAGTTCCCCAGCCAGCCTCAATAGTTTAGCAGAGTTCCCCAGCCAGGCTCAATAGTTTAGCAGAGTTCCCTATCCAGCCTCAGTAGATTAGCAGAGTTCCCCAGCCAGCCTCAGTAGTTTAGCAGTTCCCCAGCCAGCCTCAGCAGTTTAGCAGTTCCCCAGCCAGCCTCAGTAGTTTAGCAGTTCCCCAGCCAGCCTCAGTAGTTTATCAGAGTTCCCCAGCCAGCCCCAGTAGTTTAGCAGAGTTCCCCAGCCAGTCTCAGTAGTTTAGCAGAGTTCTCCAGCCAGACTCAATAGTTTAGCAGAGTTCCCCAGCCAGCCTCAATAGTTTAGCAGAGTTTGCCCAGCCAGTCTCAATAGTTTAGCAGAGTTCCCCAGCCAGCCTCAGTAGTTTAGCAGAGTTCCCCAGCCAGCCTCAATAGTTTAGCAGAGTTCCCCAGCCAGCCTCAGTAGTTTAGCAGTTCCCCAGCCAGCCTCAGTAGTGTAGCAGAGTTCCCCAGCCAGCCTCAGTAGTTTAGCAGAGTTCCCCAGCCAGCCTCAGTAGTTTAGCAGTTCCCCAGCCAGCCTCAGTAGTTTAGCAGTTCCCCAGCCAGCCTCAGTAGTTTATCAGAGTTCCCCAGCCAGCCTCAGTAGTTTAGCAGTTCCCCAGCCAGCCTCAGTAGTTTATCAGAGTTCCCCAGCCAGCCTCAGTAGTTTATCAGAGTTCCCCAGCGAGCCTCAGTAGTTTAGCAGAGTTCCCCAGCCAGCCTCAGTAGTTTAGCAGAGTTCTCCAGCCAGACTCAATAGTTTAGCAGAGTTCCCCAGCCAGCCTCAATAGTTTAGCAGAGTTCCCCAGCCAGGCTCAATAGTTTAGCAGAGTTCCCTATCCAGCCTCAGTAGATTAGCAGAGTTCCCCAGCCAGCCTCAGTAGTTTAGCAGTTCCCCAGCCAGCCTCAGCAGTTTAGCAGTTCCCCAGCCAGCCTCAGTAGTTTAGCAGTTCCCCAGCCAGCCTCAGTAGTTTATCAGAGTTCCCCAGCCAGCCCCAGTAGTTTAGCAGAGTTCCCCAGCCAGTCTCAGTAGTTTAGCAGAGTTCTCCAGCCAGACTCAATAGTTTAGCAGAGTTCCCCAGCCAGCCTCAATAGTTTAGCAGAGTTTGCCCAGCCAGTCTCAATAGTTTAGCAGAGTTCCCCAGCCAGCCTCAGTAGTTTAGCAGAGTTCCCCAGCCAGCCTCAATAGTTTAGCAGAGTTCCCCAGCCAGCCTCAGTAGTTTAGCAGTTCCCCAGCCAGCCTCAGTAGTGTAGCAGAGTTCCCCAGCCAGCCTCAGTAGTTTAGCAGAGTTCCCCAGCCAGCCTCAGTAGTTTAGCAGTTCCCCAGCCAGCCTCAGTAGTTTAGCAGTTCCCCAGCCAGCCTCAGTAGTTTATCAGAGTTCCCCAGCCAGCCTCAGTAGTTTAGCAGTTCCCCAGCCAGCCTCAGTAGTTTATCAGAGTTCCCCAGCCAGCCTCAGTAGTTTAGCAGAGTTCCCCAGCCAGCCTCAATAGTTTAGCAGAGTTCCCCAGCCAGCCTCAGTAGTTTAGCAGAGTTCCCCAGCCAGTCTCAGTAGTTTAGCAGAGTTCCCCAGCCAGCCTCAGTAGTTTAGCAGAGTTCCCCAGCCAGCCTCAGTAGTTTAGCAGAGTTCCCCAGCCAGGCTCAGTAGTTTAGCAGAGTTCCCCAGCCAGACTCAGTAGTTTAGCAGAGTTCCCCAGCCAGCCTCAGTAGTTTAGCAAAGTTCCCCAGCCAGCCTCAGTAGTTTAGCAGAGTTCCCCAGCCAGCCTCAGTAGTTAGCAAAGTTCCCCAGCCAGCCTCAGTAGTTTATCAGAGTTCCCCAGCCAGCCTCAGTAGTTTAGCAGTTCCCCAGCCAGCCTCAGTAGCTTAGCAGTACCCCAGTCAGACTCAGTAGTTTAGCAGAGTTCCCCAGCCAGCCTCAATAGTTTAGCAGAGTTTGCCCAGCCAGCCTCAATAGTTTAGCAGAGTTCCCCAGCCAGCCTCAATAGTTTAGCAGAGTTCCCCAGCCAGCATCAATAGTTTAGCAGAGTTCCCCAGCCAGCCTCAGTAGTTTAGCAGTTCCCCAGCCAGCCTCAGTAGTGTAGCAGAGTTCCCCAGCCAGCCTCAGTAGTTTAGCAGAGTTCCCCAGCCAGCCTCAGTAGTTTAGCAGAGTTCCCCAGCCAGGCTCAATAGTTTAGCAGAGTTCCCCAGCCAGCCTCAGTAGATTAGCAGAATTCCCCAGCCAGCCTCAGTAGATTAGCAGAGTTCCCCAGCCAGCCTCAGTAGTTTAGCAGTTCCCCAGCCAGCCTCAGTAGTTTAGCAGTTCCCCAGCCAGCCTCAGTAGTTTATAAGAGTTCACCAGCCAGCCTCAGTAGTTTAGCAGTTCCCCAGCCAGCCTCAGTAGTTTATCAGAGTTCCCCAGCCAGCCTCAGTAGTTTAGCAGAGTTCCCCAGCCAGCCTCAGTAGTTTAGCAGAGTTCCCCAGCCAGCCTCAATAGTTTAGCAGAGTTCCCCAGCCAGCCTCAGTAGTTTAGCAGAGTTCCCCAGCCAGTCTCAGTAGTTTAGCAGAGTTCCCCAGCCACCCTCAGTAGTTTAGCAAAGTTCCCCAGCCAGCCTCAGTAGTTTAGCGGAGTTCCCAAGCCAGCCTCAGTAGTTTATCAGAGTTCCCCAGCCAGCCTCAGTAGTTTAGCAGAGTTCCCCGGCCAGCCTCAATAGTTTAGCAGAGTTCCCCCGTCTGTCTCAATAGTCTAGCAGAGTTCCCCAGCCAGCCTCAGTAGTTTAGCAGTTCCCCAGCCAGCCTCAGTAGTGTAGCAGAGTTCCCCAGCCAGCCTCAGTAGTTTAGCAGAGTTCTCCAGCCAGCCTCAGTAGATTAGCAGAGTTCCCCAGCCAGCCTCAGTAGTTTAGCAGAGTTCCCCAGCCAGCCTCAGTAGTTTAGCAGAGTTCCCCAGCCAGCCTCAGTAGATTAGCAGAGTTCCCCAGCCAGCCTCAGTAGTTTAGCAGTTCCCCAGCCAGCCTCAGTAGTTTAGCAGTTCCCCAGCCAGCCTCAGTAGTTTATAAGAGTTCACCAGCCAGCCTCAGTAGTTTAGCAGTTCCCCAGCCAGCCTCAGTAGTTTATCAGAGTTCCCCAGCCAGCCTCAGTAGTTTAGCAGAGTTCCCCAGCCAGCCTCAGTAGTTTAGCAGAGTTCCCCAGCCAGCCTCAATAGTTTAGCAGAGTTCCCCAGCCAGCCTCAGTAGTTTAGCAGAGTTCCCCAGACAGTCTCAGTAGTTTAGCAGAGTTCCCCAGCCACCCTCAGTAGTTTAGCAAAGTTCCCCAGCCAGCCTCAGTAGTTTAGCGGAGTTCCCAAGCCAGCCTCAGTAGTTTAGCAGAGTTCCCCGGCCAGCCTCAATAGTTTAGCAGAGTTCCCCCGTCTGTCTCAATAGTCTAGCAGAGTTCCCCAGCCAGCCTCAGTAGTTTAGCAGTTCCCCAGCCAGCCTCAGTAGTGTAGCAGAGTTCCCCAGCCAGCCTCAGTAGTTTAGCAGAGTTCTCCAGCCAGCCTCAGTAGATTAGCAGAGTTCCCCAGCCAGCCTCAGTAGTTTAGCAGAGTTCCCCAGTTTAGCAGAGTTCCCCAGCCAGCCTCAGTAGTTTATCAGAGTTCCCCAGCGAGCCTCAGTAGATTATCAGAGTTCCCCAGCCAGCCTCAGTAGTATATCAGAGTTCTCCAGCCAGACTCAATAGTTTAGCAGAGTTCCCCAGCCAGACTCAATAGATTAGCAGAGTTCCCCAGCCAGCCTCGGTAGTTTAGCAGTTCCCCAGCCAGCCTCAGTAGCTTAGCAGTACCCCAGTCAGCCTCAGTAGCTTAGCAGAGTTCCCCAGCCAGCCTCAGTAGTTTATCAGAGTTCCCCAGCAAGCCTCAGTAGTTTATCAGAGTTCCCCAGCGAGCCTCAGTAGTTTAGCAGAGTTCCCCAGCCAGCCTCAGTAGTTTAGCAGAGTTCTCCAGCCAGACTCAATAGTTTAGCAGAGTTCCCCAGCCTGTCTCAATAGTTTAGCAGAGTTCCCCAGCCAGCCTCAATAGTTTAGCAGAGTTCCCCAGCCAGCCTCAGTAGTTTAGCAGTTCCCCAGCCAGCCTCAGTAGATTAGCAGAGTTCCCCAGCCAGCCTCAGTAGTTTAGCAAAGTTCCCCAGCCAGCCTCAGTAGTTTATCAGAGTTCCCCAGCCAGCCTCAATAGTTTAGCAGAGTTCCCCAGCCAGGCTCAATAGTTTAGCAGAGTTCCCCAGCCAGCCTCAGTAGATTAGCAGAGTTCCCCAGCCAGACTCAGTAGTTTAGCAGTTCCCCAGCCAGCCTCAGTAGTTTAGCAGTTCCCCAGCCAGCCTCAGTAGTTTAGCAGTTCCCCAGCCAGCCTCAGTAGTTTATCAGAGTTCCCGAGCCAGCCTCAGTAGTTTAGCAGTTCCCCAGCCAGCCTCAGTAGTTTATCAGAGTTCCCCAGCCAGCCTCAGTAGTTTATCAGAGTTCCCCAGCCACCCTCAGTAGTTTAGCAGAGTTCCCCAGCCAGCCTCAGTAGTTTAGCGGAGTTCCCCAGCCAGCCTCAGTAGTTTATCAGAGTTCCCCAGCCAGCCTCAGTAGTTTATCAGAGTTCCCCAGCCAGCCTCAATAGTTTAGCAGAGTTCCCCCGTCAGTCTCAACAGTCTAGCAGAGTTCCCCAGCCAGCCTCAGTAGTTTAGCAGAGTTCCCCAGCCAGCCTCAGTAGTTTAGCAAAGTTCCCCAGCCAGCCTCAGTAGTGTAGCAGAGTTCCCCAGCCAGACTCAATAGTTTAGCAAAGTTCCCCAGCCATCCTCAATAATTTAGCAAAGTTCCCCAGCCAGCCTCAGTAGTTTAGCAGAGTTCCCCAGCAAGTCTCAGTAGTTTACCAGAGTTCCCCAGCCAGTCTCAGTAGTTTTACCATAGTTCCCCAGCCAGCCTCAGTAGTTTAGCAGAGTTCCCCAGCCAGGCTCAGTAGTTTAGCAGAGTTCCCCAGCCAGACTCAGTAGTTTAGCAGAGTTCCCCAGCCAGCCTCAGTAGTTTTTCAAAGTTCCCCAGCCAGCCTCAGTAGTTTAGCAGAGTTCCCCAGCCAGCCTCAGTAGTTAGCAAAGCTCCCCAGCCAGCCTCAGTAGTTTATCAGAGTTCCCCAGCCAGCCTCAGTAGTTTAGCAGTTCCCCAGCCAGCCTCAGTAGCTTAGCAGTACCCCAGTCAGCCTCAGTAGTTTAGCAGAGTCCCCAGCCAGCCTCAGTAGTTTATCAGAGTTCCCCAGCCAGCCTCAGTAGTTTATCAGAGGTCCCCAGCGAGCCCCAGTAGTTTAGCAGAGTTCCCCAGCCAGCCTTAGTAGTTTAGCAGAGTTCTCCAGCCAGACTCAATAGTTTAGCAGAGTTCCCCAGCCAGTCTCAGTAGTTTACCAGAGTTCCCCAGCCAGTCTCAGTAGTTTACCATAGTTCCCCAGCCAGCCTGAGTAGTTTAGCAGAGTTCCCCAGCCAGCCTCAGTAGTTTAGCAGTTCCCCAGCCTGTCTCAGTAGATTAGCAGAGTTCCCCAGCCAGCCTCAGTAGTTTAGCAAAGTTCCCCAGCCAGCCTCAGTAGTTTATGAGAGTTCCCCAGCCAGCCTCAATAGTTTAGCAGAGTTCCCCAGCCAGGCTCAATAGTTTAGCAGAGTTCCCCAGCCAGCCTCAGTAGATTAGCAGAGTTCCCCAGCCAGCCTCAGTAGTTTAGCAGTTCCCCAGCCAGCCTCAGTAGTTTAGCAGTTCCCCAGCCAGCCTCAGTAGTTTAGCAGTTCCCCAGCCAGCCTCAGTAGTTTATTAGAGTTCCCCAGCCAGCCTCAGTAGTTTAGCAGTTCCCCAGCCAGCCTCAGTAGTTTATCAGAGTTCCCCAGCCAGCCTCAGTAGTTTATCAGAGTTCCCCAGCCACCCTCAGTAGTTTAGCAGAGTTCACCAGCCAGACTCAGTAGTTTAGCAGAGTTCCCCAGCCAGCCTCAGTAGTTTTTCAAAGTTCCCCAGCCAGCCTCAGTAGTTTAGCAGAGTTCCCCAGCCAGCCTCAGTAGTTAGCAAAGCTCCCCAGCCAGCCTCAGTAGTTTATCAGAGTTCCCCAGCCAGCCTCAGTAGTTTAGCAGTTCCCCAGCCAGCCTCAGTAGCTTAGCAGTACCCCAGTCAGCCTCAGTAGTTTAGCAGAGTTCCCCAGCCAGCCTCAGTAGTTTATCAGTGTTCCCCAGCGAGCCTCAGTAGTTTATCAGTGTTCCCCAGCGAGCCCCAGTAGTTTAGCAGAGTTCCCCAGCCAGACTCAATAGTTTAGCAGAGTTCTCCAGCCAGACTCAATAGTTTAGCAGAGTTCCCCAGCCAGTCTCAGTAGTTTACCAGAGTTCCCCAGCAAGCCTTAGTAGTTTAGCAGAGTTCTCCAGCCAGACTCAATAGTTTAGCAGAGTTCCCCAGCCAGTCTCAGTAGTTTACCAGAGTTCCCCAGCCAGTCTCAGTAGTTTACCATAGTTCCCCAGCCAGCCTCAGTAGTTTAGCAGAGTTCCCCAGCCAGGCTCAGTAGTTTACCAGAGTTCCCCAGCCAGGCTCAGTAGTTTACCAGAGTTCCCCAGCCAGCCTCAGTAGTTTTTCAAAGTTCCCCAGCCAGCCTCAGTAGTTTAGCAGAGTTCCCCAGCCAGCCTCAGTAGTTAGCAAAGCTCCCCAGCCAGCCTCAGTAGTTTATCAGAGTTTCCCAGCCAGCCTCAGTAGTTTAGCAGTTCCCCAGCCAGCCTCAGTAGCTTAGCAGTACCCCAGTCAGCCTCAGTAGTTTAGCAGAGTCCCCAGCCAGCCTCAGTAGTTTATCAGAATTCCCCAGCCAGCCTCAGTAGTTTATCAGTGTTCCCCAGCGAGCCCCAGTAGTTTAGCAGAGTTCCCCAGCCAGCCTTAGTAGTTTAGCAGAGTTCTCCAGCCAGACTCAATAGTTTAGCAGAGTTCCCCAGCCAGGCTCAGTAGTTTAACAGAGTTCCCCAGCCAGGCTCAGTAGTTTAACAGAGTTCCCCAGCCAGTCTCAGTAGTTTACCATAGTTCCCCAGCCAGCCTCAGTAGTTTAGCAGAGTTCCCCAGCCAGCCTCAGTAGTTTAGCAGTTCCCCAGCCTGTCTCAGTAGATTAGCAGAGTTCCCCAGCCAGCCTCAGTAGTTTAGCAAAGTTCCCCAGCCAGCCTCAGTAGTTTATCAGAGTTCCCCAGCCAGCCTCAATAGTTTAGCAGAGTTCCCCAGCCAGGCTCAATAGTTTAGCAGAGTTCCCCAGCCAGCCTCAGTAGATTAGCAGAGTTCCCCAGCCAGCCTCAGTAGTTTAGCAGTTCCCCAGCCAGCCTCAGTAGTTTAGCAGTTCCCCAGCCAGCCTCAGTAGTTTAGCAGTTCCCCAGCCAGCCTCAGTAGTTTATCAGAGTTCCCCAGCCAGCCTCAGTAGTTTAGCAGTTCCCCAGCCAGCCTCAGTAGTTTATCAGAGTTCCCCAGCCAGCCTCAGTAGTTTATCAGAGTTCCCCAGCCACCCTCAGTAGTTTAGCAGAGTTCCCCAGCCAGCCTCAGTAGTTTAGCAGAGTTCCCCAGCCAGCCTCAATAGTTTAGCAGAGTTCCCCCGTCAGTCTCAACAGTCTAGCAGCGTTCCCCAGCCAGCCTCAGTAGTTTAGCAGAGTTCCCCAGCCAGCCTCAGTAGTTTAGCAAAGTTCCCCAGCCAGCCTCAGTAGTGTAGCAGAGTTCCCCAGCCAGCCTCAGTAGATTAGCAGAGTTCCCCAGCCAGCCTCAGTAGTTTAGCAGTTCCCCAGCCAGCCTCAGTAGTTTAGCAGTTCCCCAGCCAGCCTCAGTAGCTTAGCAGTACCCCAGTCAGCCTCAGTAGTTTAGCAGAGTCCCCAGCCAGCCTCAGTAGTTTATCAGAGTTCCCCAGCCAGCCTCAGTAGTTTATCAGTGTTCCCCAGCGAGCCCCAGTAGTTTAGCAGAGTTCCCCACCCAGCCTTAGTAGTTTAGCAGAGTTCTCCAGCCAGACTCAATAGTTTAGCAGAGTTCCCCAGCCAGTCTCAGTAGTTTACCAGAGTTCCCCAGCCAGTCTCAGTAGTTTACCATAGTTCCCCAGCCAGCCTCAGTAGTTTAGCAGAGTTCCCCAGCCAGCCTCAGTAGTTTAGCAGTTCCCCAGCCTGTCTCAGTAGATTAGCAGAGTTCCCCAGCCAGCCTCAGTAGTTTAGCAAAGTTCCCCAGCCAGCCTCAGTAGTTTATCAGAGTTCCCCAGCCAGCCTCAATAGTTTAGCAGAGTTCCCCAGCCAGGCTCAATAGTTTAGCAGAGTTCCCCAGCCAGGCTCAGTAGATTAGCAGAGTTCCCCAGCCAGCCTCAGTAGTTTAGCAGTTCCCCAGCCAGCCTCAGTAGTTTAGCAGTTCCCCAGCCAGCCTCAGTAGTTTAGCAGTTCCCCAGCCAGCCTCAGTAGTTTATCAGAGTTCCCCAGCCAGCCTCAGTAGTTTAGCAGTTCCCCAGCCAGCCTCAGTAGTTTATCAGAGTTCCCCAGCCAGCCTCAGTAGTTTATCAGAGTTCCCCAGCCACCCTCAGTAGTTTATCAGAGTTCCCCAGCCAGCCTCAGTAGTTTAGCAGAGTTCCCCAGCCAGTCTCAATAGTTTAGCAGAGTTCCCCCGTCAGTCTCAACAGTCTAGCAGAGTTCCCCAGCCAGCCTCAGCAGTTTAGCAGAGTTCCCCAGCCAGCCTCAGTAGTTTAGCAAAGTTCCCCAGCCAGCCTCAGTAGTTTAGCAGTTCCCCAGCCAGCCTCAGTAGTTTATCAGAGTTCCCCAGCCAGCCTCAGTAGTTTAGCAGTTCCCCAGCCAGCCTCAGTAGTTTATCAGAGTTCCCCAGCCAGCCTCAGTAGTTTATCAGAGTTCCCCAGCCACCCTCAGTAGTTTAGCAGAGTTCCCCAGCCAGGCTCAGTAGTTTAGCAGAGTTCCCCAGCCAGACTCAGTAGTTTAGCAGAGTTCCCCAGCCAGCCTCAGTAGTTTTTCAAAGTTCCCCAGCCAGCCTCAGTAGTTTAGCAGAGTTCCCCAGCCAGCCTCAGTAGTTAGCAAAGCTCCCCAGCCAGCCTCAGTAGTTTATCAGAGTTCCCCAGCCAGCCTCAGTAGTTTAGCAGTTCCCCAGCCAGCCTCAGTAGCTTAGCAGTACCCCAGTCAGCCTCAGTAGTTTAGCAGAGTCCCCAGCCAGCCTCAGTAGTTTATCAGAGTTCCCCAGCCAGCCTCAGTAGTTTATCAGAGTTCCCCAGCGAGCCCCAGTAGTTTAGCAGAGTTCCCCAGCCAGCCTTAGTAGTTTAGCAGAGTTCTCCAGCCAGACTCAATAGTTTAGCAGAGTTCCCCAGCCAGTCTCAGTAGATTAGCAGAGTTCCCCAGCCAGCCTCAATAGTTTAGCAGAGTTCCCCAGCCAGGCTCAATAGTTTAGCAGAGTTCCCCAGCCAGCCTCAGTAGATTAGCAGAGTTCCCCAGCCAGCCTCAGTAGTTTAGCAGTTCCCCAGCCATCCTCAGTAGTTTAGCAGTTCCCCAGCCAGCCTCAGTAGTTTAGCAGTTCCCCAGCCAGCCTCAGTAGTTTAGCAGTTCCCCAGCCAGCCTCAGTAGTTTATCAGAGTTCCCCAGCCAGCCTCAGTAGTTTAGCAGTTCCCCAGCCAGCCTCAGTAGTTCAGCAGAGTTCCCCAGCCAGCCTCAGTAGTTTAGCGGAGTTCCCCAGCCAGCCTCAGTAGTTTATCAGAGTTCCCCAGCCAGCCTCAGTAGTTTAGCAGAGTTCCCCAGCCAGCCTCAATAGTTTAGCAGAGTTCCCCCGTCAGACTCAACAGTCTAGCAGAGTTCCCCAGCCAGCCTCAGTAGTTTAGCAGAGTTCCCCAGCCAGCCTCAGTAGTTTTTCAAAGTTCCCCAGCCAGCCTCAGTAGTTTAGCAGAGTTCCCCAGCCAGCCTCAGTAGTTAGCAAAGCTCCCCAGCCAGCCTCAGTAGTTTATCAGAGTTCCCCAGCCAGCCTCAGTAGTTTAGCAGTTCCCCAGCCAGCCTCAGTAGCTTAGCAGTACCCCAGTCAGCCTCAGTAGTTTAGCAGAGTTCCCCAGCCAGCCTCAGTAGTTTATCAGTGTTCCCCAGCGAGCCTCAGTAGTTTATCAGTGTTCCCCAGCGAGCCCCAGTAGTTTAGCAGAGTTCCCCAGCCAGACTCAATAGTTTAGCAGAGTTCTCCAGCCAGACTCAATAGTTTAGCAGAGTTCCCCAGCCAGTCTCAGTAGTTTACCAGAGTTCCCCAGCCAGCCTTAGTAGTTTAGCAGAGTTCTCCAGCCAGACTCAATAGTTTAGCAGAGTTCCCCAGCCAGTCTCAGTAGTTTACCAGAGTTCCCCAGCCAGTCTCAGTAGTTTACCATAGTTCCCCAGCCAGCCTCAGTAGTTTAGCAGAGTTCCCCAGCCAGGCTCAGTAGTTTACCAGAGTTCCCCAGCCAGGCTCAGTAGTTTACCAGAGTTCCCCAGCCAGCCTCAGTAGTTTTTCAAAGTTCCCCAGCCAGCCTCAGTAGTTTAGCAGAGTTCCCCAGCCAGCCTCAGTAGTTAGCAAAGCTCCCCAGCCAGCCTCAGTAGTTTATCAGAGTTTCCCAGCCAGCCTCAGTAGTTTAGCAGTTCCCCAGCCAGCCTCAGTAGCTTAGCAGTACCCCAGTCAGCCTCAGTAGTTTAGCAGAGTCCCCAGCCAGCCTCAGTAGTTTATCAGAATTCCCCAGCCAGCCTCAGTAGTTTATCAGTGTTCCCCAGCGAGCCCCAGTAGTTTAGCAGAGTTCCCCAGCCAGCCTTAGTAGTTTAGCAGAGTTCTCCAGCCAGACTCAATAGTTTAGCAGAGTTCCCCAGCCAGGCTCAGTAGTTTAACAGAGTTCCCCAGCCAGTCTCAGTAGTTTACCATAGTTCCCCAGCCAGCCTCAGTAGTTTAGCAGAGTTCCCCAGCCAGCCTCAGTAGTTTAGCAGTTCCCCAGCCTGTCTCAGTAGATTAGCAGAGTTCCCCAGCCAGCCTCAGTAGTTTAGCAAAGTTCCCCAGCCAGCCTCAGTAGTTTATCAGAGTTCCCCAGCCAGCCTCAATAGTTTAGCAGAGTTCCCCAGCCAGGCTCAATAGTTTAGCAGAGTTCCCCAGCCAGCCTCAGTAGATTAGCAGAGTTCCCCAGCCAGCCTCAGTAGTTTAGCAGTTCCCCAGCCAGCCTCAGTAGTTTAGCAGTTCCCCAGCCAGCCTCAGTAGTTTAGCAGTTCCCCAGCCAGCCTCAGTAGTTTATCAGAGTTCCCCAGCCAGCCTCAGTAGTTTAGCAGTTCCCCAGCCAGCCTCAGTAGTTTATCAGAGTTCCCCAGCCAGCCTCAGTAGTTTATCAGAGTTCCCCAGCCACCCTCAGTAGTTTAGCAGAGTTCCCCAGCCAGCCTCAGTAGTTTAGCAGAGTTCCCCAGCCAGCCTCAATAGTTTAGCAGAGTTCCCCCGTCAGTCTCAACAGTCTAGCAGAGTTCCCCAGCCAGCCTCAGTAGTTTAGCAGAGTTCCCCAGCCAGCCTCAGTAGTTTAGCAAAGTTCCCCAGCCAGCCTCAGTAGTGTAGCAGAGTTCCCCAGCCAGCCTCAGTAGATTAGCAGAGTTCCCCAGCCAGCCTCAGTAGTTTAGCAGTTCCCCAGCCAGCCTCAGTAGTTTAGCAGTTCCCCAGCCAGCCTCAGTAGCTTAGCAGTACCCCAGTCAGCCTCAGTAGTTTAGCAGAGTCCCCAGCCAGCCTCAGTAGTTTATCAGAGTTCCCCAGCCAGCCTCAGTAGTTTATCAGTGTTCCCCAGCGAGCCCCAGTAGTTTAGCAGAGTTCCCCACCCAGCCTTAGTAGTTTAGCAGAGTTCTCCAGCCAGACTCAATAGTTTAGCAGAGTTCCCCAGCCAGTCTCAGTAGTTTACCAGAGTTCCCCAGCCAGTCTCAGTAGTTTACCATAGTTCCCCAGCCAGCCTCAGTAGTTTAGCAGAGTTCCCCAGCCAGCCTCAGTAGTTTAGCAGTTCCCCAGCCTGTCTCAGTAGATTAGCAGAGTTCCCCAGCCAGCCTCAGTAGTTTAGCAAAGTTCCCCAGCCAGCCTCAGTAGTTTATCAGAGTTCCCCAGCCAGCCTCAATAGTTTAGCAGAGTTCCCCAGCCAGGCTCAATAGTTTAGCAGAGTTCCCCAGCCAGCCTCAGTAGATTAGCAGTTCCCCAGCCAGCCTCAGTAGTTTAGCAGTTCCCCAGCCAGCCTCAGTAGTTTAGCAGTTCCCCAGCCAGCCTCAGTAGTTTATCAGAGTTCCCCAGCCAGCCTCAGTAGTTTAGCAGTTCCCCAGCCAGCCTCAGTAGTTTATCAGAGTTCCCCAGCCAGCCTCAGTAGTTTATCAGAGTTCCCCAGCCACCCTCAGTAGTTTATCAGAGTTCCCCAGCCAGCCTCAGTAGTTTAGCAGAGTTCCCCAGCCAGTCTCAATAGTTTAGCAGAGTTCCCCCGTCAGTCTCAACAGTCTAGCAGAGTTCCCCAGCCAGCCTCAGCAGTTTAGCAGAGTTCCCCAGCCAGCCTCAGTAGTTTAGCAAAGTTCCCCAGCCAGCCTCAGTAGTGTAGCAGAGTTCCCCAGCCAGCCTCAGTAGATTAGCAGAGTTCCCCAGCCAGCCTCAGTAGTTTAGCAGTTCCCCAGCCAGCCTCAGTAGTTTAGCAGTTCCCCAGCCAGCCTCAGTAGTTTAGCAGTTCCCCAGCCAGCCTCGGTAGTTTATCAGAGTTCCCCAGCCAGCCTCAGTAGTTTAGCAGTTCCCCAGCCAGCCTCAGTAGTTTATCAGAGTTCCCCAGCCAGCCTCAGTAGTTTATCAGAGTTCCCCAGCCAGTCTCAGTAGTTTACCATAGTTCCCCAGCCAGCCTCAGTAGTTTAGCAGAGTTCCCCAGCCAGCCTCAGTAGTTTAGCAGTTCCCCAGCCTGTCTCAGTAGATTAGCAGAGTTCCCCAGCCAGCCTCAGTAGTTTAGCAAAGTTCCCCAGCCAGCCTCAGTAGTTTATCAGAGTTCCCCAGCCAGCCTCAATAGTTTAGCAGAGTTCCCCAGCCAGGCTCAATAGTTTAGCAGAGTTCCCCAGCCAGCCTCAGTAGATTAGCAGAGTTCCCCAGCCAGCCTCAGTAGTTTAGCAGTTCCCCAGCCAGCCTCAGTAGTTTAGCAGTTCCCCAGCCAGCCTCAGTAGTTTAGCAGTTCCCCAGCCAGCCTCAGTAGTTTATCAGAGTTCCCCAGCCAGCCTCAGTAGTTTAGCAGTTCCCCAGCCAGCCTCAGTAGTTTATCAGAGTTCCCCAGCCAGCCTCAGTAGTTTATCAGAGTTCCCCAGCCACCCTCAGTAGTTTAGCAGAGTTCCCCAGCCAGCCTCAGTAGTTTAGCAGAGTTCCCCAGCCAGCCTCAATAGTTTAGCAGAGTTCCCCCGTCAGTCTCAACAGTCTAGCAGAGTTCCCCAGCCAGCCTCAGTAGTTTAGCAGAGTTCCCCAGCCAGCCTCAGTAGTTTAGCAAAGTTCCCCAGCCAGCCTCAGTAGTGTAGCAGAGTTCCCCAGCCAGCCTCAGTAGATTAGCAGAGTTCCCCAGCCAGCCTCAGTAGTTTAGCAGTTCCCCAGCCAGCCTCAGTAGTTTAGCAGTTCCCCAGCCAGCCTCAGTAGCTTAGCAGTACCCCAGTCAGCCTCAGTAGTTTAGCAGAGTCCCCAGCCAGCCTCAGTAGTTTATCAGAGTTCCCCAGCCAGCCTCAGTAGTTTATCAGTGTTCCCCAGCGAGCCCCAGTAGTTTAGCAGAGTTCCCCACCCAGCCTTAGTAGTTTAGCAGAGTTCTCCAGCCAGACTCAATAGTTTAGCAGAGTTCCCCAGCCAGTCTCAGTAGTTTACCAGAGTTCCCCAGCCAGTCTCAGTAGTTTACCATAGTTCCCCAGCCAGCCTCAGTAGTTTAGCAGAGTTCCCCAGCCAGCCTCAGTAGTTTAGCAGTTCCCCAGCCTGTCTCAGTAGATTAGCAGAGTTCCCCAGCCAGCCTCAGTAGTTTAGCAAAGTTCCCCAGCCAGCCTCAGTAGTTTATCAGAGTTCCCCAGCCAGCCTCAATAGTTTAGCAGAGTTCCCCAGCCAGGCTCAATAGTTTAGCAGAGTTCCCCAGCCAGCCTCAGTAGATTAGCAGTTCCCCAGCCAGCCTCAGTAGTTTAGCAGTTCCCCAGCCAGCCTCAGTAGTTTAGCAGTTCCCCAGCCAGCCTCAGTAGTTTATCAGAGTTCCCCAGCCAGCCTCAGTAGTTTAGCAGTTCCCCAGCCAGCCTCAGTAGTTTATCAGAGTTCCCCAGCCAGCCTCAGTAGTTTATCAGAGTTCCCCAGCCACCCTCAGTAGTTTATCAGAGTTCCCCAGCCAGCCTCAGTAGTTTAGCAGAGTTCCCCAGCCAGTCTCAATAGTTTAGCAGAGTTCCCCCGTCAGTCTCAACAGTCTAGCAGAGTTCCCCAGCCAGCCTCAGCAGTTTAGCAGAGTTCCCCAGCCAGCCTCAGTAGTTTAGCAAAGTTCCCCAGCCAGCCTCAGTAGTGTAGCAGAGTTCCCCAGCCAGCCTCAGTAGATTAGCAGAGTTCCCCAGCCAGCCTCAGTAGTTTAGCAGTTCCCCAGCCAGCCTCAGTAGTTTAGCAGTTCCCCAGCCAGCCTCAGTAGTTTAGCAGTTCCCCAGCCAGCCTCGGTAGTTTATCAGAGTTCCCCAGCCAGCCTCAGTAGTTTAGCAGTTCCCCAGCCAGCCTCAGTAGTTTATCAGAGTTCCCCAGCCAGCCTCAGTAGTTTATCAGAGTTCCCCAGCCACCCTCAGTAGTTTAGCAGAGTTCCCCAGCCAGGCTCAGTAGTTTAGCAGAGTTCCCCAGCCAGACTCAGTAGTTTAGCAGAGTTCCCCAGCCAGCCTCAGTAGTTTTTCAAAGTTCCCCAGCCAGCCTCAGTAGTTTAGCAGAGTTCCCCAGCCAGCCTCAGTAGTTAGCAAAGCTCCCCAGCCAGCCTCAGTAGTTTATCAGAGTTCCCCAGCCAGCCTCAGTAGTTTAGCAGTTCCCCAGCCAGCCTCAGTAGCTTAGCAGTACCCCAGTCAGCCTCAGTAGTTTAGCAGAGTCCCCAGCCAGCCTCAGTAGTTTATCAGAGTTCCCCAGCCAGCCTCAGTAGTTTATCAGAGTTCCCCAGCGAGCCCCAGTAGTTTAGCAGAGTTCCCCAGCCAGCCTTAGTAGTTTAGCAGAGTTCTCCAGCCAGACTCAATAGTTTAGCGGAGTTCCCCAGCCAGTCTCAGTAGATTAGCAGAGTTCCCCAGCCAGCCTCAATAGTTTAGCAGAGTTCCCCAGCCAGGCTCAATAGTTTAGCAGAGTTCCCCAGCCAGCCTCAGTAGATTAGCAGAGTTCCCCAGCCAGCCTCAGTAGTTTAGCAGTTCCCCAGCCAGCCTCAGTAGTTTAGCAGTTCCCCAGCCAGCCTCAGTAGTTTAGCAGTTCCCCAGCCAGCCTCAGTAGTTTAGCAGTTCCCCAGCCAGCCTCAGTAGTTTATCAGAGTTCCCCAGCCAGCCTCAGTAGTTTAGCAGTTCCCCAGCCAGCCTCAGTAGTTCAGCAGAGTTCCCCAGCCAGCCTCAGTAGTTTAGCGGAGTTCCCCAGCCAGCCTCAGTAGTTTATCAGAGTTCCCCAGCCAGCCTCAGTAGTTTAGCAGAGTTCCCCAGCCAGCCTCAATAGTTTAGCAGAGTTCCCCCGTCAGACTCAACAGTCTAGCAGAGTTCCCCAGCCAGCCTCAGTAGTTTAGCAGAGTTCCCCAGCCAGCCTCAGTAGTTTAGCAAAGTTCCCCAGCCAGCCTCAGTAGTGTAGCAGAGTTCCCCAGCCAGACTCAATAGTTTAGCAAAGTTCCCCAGCCATCCTCAATAGTTTAGCAAAGTTCCCCAGCCAGCCTCAGTAGTTTAGCAGAGTTCCCCAGCCAGTCTCAGTAGTTTACCAGAGTTCCCCAGCCAGTCTCAGTAGTTTTACCATAGTTCCCCAGCCAGCCTCAGTAGTTTAGCAGAGTTCCCCAGCCAGCCTCAGTAGTTTAGCAGAGTTCCCCAGCCAGGCTCAGTAGTTTAGCAGTTCCCCAGCCAGCCTCAGTAGCTTAGCAGTACCCCAGTCAGCCTCAGTAGTTTAGCAGAGTCCCCATCCAACCTCAGTAGTTTATCAGAGTTCCCCAGCCAGCCTCAGTAGTTTATCAGAGTTCCCCAGCGAGCCCCAGTAGTTTAGCAGAGTTCCCCAGCCAGCCTTAGTAGTTTAGCAGAGTTCTCCAGCCAGACTCAATAGTTTAGCAGAGTTCCCCATCCAGTCTCAGTAGTTTACCAGAGTTCCCCAGCCAGTCTCAGTAGTTTACCATAGTTCCCCAGCCAGCCTCAGTAGTTTAGCAGAGTTCCCCAGCCAGCCTCAGTAGTTTAGCAGAGTTCCCCTGCCAGCCTCAGTAGTTTAGCAGTTCCCCAGCCAGCCTCAGTAGTTTAGCAGTTCCCCAGCCAGCCTCAGTAGTTTATCAGAGTTCCACAGCCAGCCTCAGTAGTTTAGCAGTTCCCCAGCCAGCCTCAGTAGTTTATCAGAGTTCCCCAGCCAGCCTCAGTAGTTTATCAGAGTTCCCCAGCCAGCCTCAATAGTTTAGCAGAGTTCCCCAAGCAGTCTCAATAGTCTAGCAGAGTTCCCCAGCCAGCCTCAGTAGTTTAGCAGAGTTCCCCAGCCAGCCTCAGTAGTTTAGCAAAGTTCCCCAGCCAGCCTCAGTAGTGTAGCAGAGTTCCCCAGCCAGCCTCAATAGTTTAGCAAAGTTCCCCAGCCAGCCTCAATAGTTTAGCAAAGTTCCCCAGCCAGCCTCAGTAGTTTAGCAGAGTTCCCCAGCCAGTCTCAGTAGTTTACCAGAGTTCCCCAGCCAGTCTCAGTAGTTTAGCAGAGTTCCCCAGCCAGCCTCAGTAGTTTAGCAGAGTTCCCCAGCCAGGCTCAGTAGTTTAGCAGAGTTCCCCAGCCAGACTCAGTAGTTTAGCAGAGTTCCCCAGCCAGCCTCAGTAGTTTAGCAAAGTTCCCCAGCCAGCCTCAGTAGTTTAGCAGTTCCCCAGCCTGTCTCAGTAGATTAGCAGAGTTCCCCAGCCAGCCTCAGTAGTTTAGCAAAGTTCCCCAGCCAGCCTCAGTAGTTTATCAGAGTTCCCCAGCCAGCCTCAATAGTTTAGCAGAGTTCCCCAGCCAGGCTCAATAGTTTAGCAGAGTTCCCCAGCCAGCCTCAGTAGATTAGCAGTTCCCCAGCCAGCCTCAGTAGTTTAGCAGTTCCCCAGCCAGCCTCAGTAGTTTAGCAGTTCCCCAGCCAGCCTCAGTAGTTTATCAGAGTTCCCCAGCCAGCCTCAGTAGTTTAGCAGTTCCCCAGCCAGCCTCAGTAGTTTATCAGAGTTCCCCAGCCAGCCTCAGTAGTTTATCAGAGTTCCCCAGCCAGCCTCAGTAGTTTATCAGAGTTCCCCAGCCAGCCTCAGTAGTTTAGCAGAGTTCCCCAGCCAGTCTCAATAGTTTAGCAGAGTTCCCCCGTCAGTCTCAACAGTCTAGCAGAGTTCCCCAGCCAGCCTCAGCAGTTTAGCAGAGTTCCCCAGCCAGCCTCAGTAGTTTAGCAAAGTTCCCCAGCCAGCCTCAGTAGTGTAGCAGAGTTCCCCAGCCAGCCTCAGTAGATTAGCAGAGTTCCCCAGCCAGCCTCAGTAGTTTAGCAGTTCCCCAGCCAGCCTCAGTAGTTTAGCAGTTCCCCAGCCAGCCTCAGTAGTTTAGCAGTTCCCCAGCCAGCCTCGGTAGTTTATCAGAGTTCCCCAGCCAGCCTCAGTAGTTTAGCAGTTCCCCAGCCAGCCTCAGTAGTTTATCAGAGTTCCCCAGCCAGCCTCAGTAGTTTATCAGAGTTCCCCAGCCACCCTCAGTAGTTTAGCAGAGTTCCCCAGCCAGGCTCAGTAGTTTAGCAGAGTTCCCCAGCCAGACTCAGTAGTTTAGCAGAGTTCCCCAGCCAGCCTCAGTAGTTTTTCAAAGTTCCCCAGCCAGCCTCAGTAGTTTAGCAGAGTTCCCCAGCCAGCCTCAGTAGTTAGCAAAGCTCCCCAGCCAGCCTCAGTAGTTTATCAGAGTTCCCCAGCCAGCCTCAGTAGTTTAGCAGTTCCCCAGCCAGCCTCAGTAGCTTAGCAGTACCCCAGTCAGCCTCAGTAGTTTAGCAGAGTCCCCAGCCAGCCTCAGTAGTTTATCAGAGTTCCCCAGCCAGCCTCAGTAGTTTATCAGAGTTCCCCAGCGAGCCCCAGTAGTTTAGCAGAGTTCCCCAGCCAGCCTTAGTAGTTTAGCAGAGTTCTCCAGCCAGACTCAATAGTTTAGCGGAGTTCCCCAGCCAGTCTCAGTAGATTAGCAGAGTTCCCCAGCCAGCCTCAATAGTTTAGCAGAGTTCCCCAGCCAGGCTCAATAGTTTAGCAGAGTTCCCCAGCCAGCCTCAGTAGATTAGCAGAGTTCCCCAGCCAGCCTCAGTAGTTTAGCAGTTCCCCAGCCAGCCTCAGTAGTTTAGCAGTTCCCCAGCCAGCCTCAGTAGTTTAGCAGTTCCCCAGCCAGCCTCAGTAGTTTAGCAGTTCCCCAGCCAGCCTCAGTAGTTTATCAGAGTTCCCCAGCCAGCCTCAGTAGTTTAGCAGTTCCCCAGCCAGCCTCAGTAGTTCAGCAGAGTTCCCCAGCCAGCCTCAGTAGTTTAGCGGAGTTCCCCAGCCAGCCTCAGTAGTTTATCAGAGTTCCCCAGCCAGCCTCAGTAGTTTAGCAGAGTTCCCCAGCCAGCCTCAATAGTTTAGCAGAGTTCCCCCGTCAGACTCAACAGTCTAGCAGAGTTCCCCAGCCAGCCTCAGTAGTTTAGCAGAGTTCCCCAGCCAGCCTCAGTAGTTTAGCAAAGTTCCCCAGCCAGCCTCAGTAGTGTAGCAGAGTTCCCCAGCCAGACTCAATAGTTTAGCAAAGTTCCCCAGCCATCCTCAATAGTTTAGCAAAGTTCCCCAGCCAGCCTCAGTAGTTTAGCAGAGTTCCCCAGCCAGTCTCAGTAGTTTACCAGAGTTCCCCAGCCAGTCTCAGTAGTTTTACCATAGTTCCCCAGCCAGCCTCAGTAGTCTAGCAGAGTTCCCCAGCCAGCCTCAGTAGTTTAGCAGAGTTCCCCAGCCAGGCTCAGTAGTTTAGCAGTTCCCCAGCCAGCCTCAGTAGCTTAGCAGTACCCCAGTCAGCCTCAGTAGTTTAGCAGAGTCCCCAGCCAGCCTCAGTAGTTTATCAGAGTTCCCCAGCCAGCCTCAGTAGTTTATCAGAGTTCCCCAGCGAGCCCCAGTAGTTTAGCAGAGTTCCCCAGCCAGCCTTAGTAGTTTAGCAGAGTTCTCCAGCCAGACTCAATAGTTTAGCAGAGTTCCCCATCCAGTCTCAGTAGTTTACCAGAGTTCCCCAGCCAGTCTCAGTAGTTTACCATAGTTCCCCAGCCAGCCTCAGTAGTTTAGCAGAGTTCCCCAGCCAGCCTCAGTAGTTTAGCAGAGTTCCCCTGCCAGCCTCAGTAGTTTAGCAGTTCCCCAGCCAGCCTCAGTAGTTTAGCAGTTCCCCAGCCAGCCTCAGTAGTTTATCAGAGTTCCACAGCCAGCCTCAGTAGTTTAGCAGTTCCCCAGCCAGCCTCAGTAGTTTATCAGAGTTCCCCAGCCAGCCTCAGTAGTTTATCAGAGTTCCCCAGCCAGCCTCAATAGTTTAGCAGAGTTCCCCAAGCAGTCTCAATAGTCTAGCAGAGTTCCCCAGCCAGCCTCAGTAGTTTAGCAGAGTTCCCCAGCCAGCCTCAGTAGTTTAGCAAAGTTCCCCAGCCAGCCTCAGTAGTGTAGCAGAGTTCCCCAGCCAGCCTCAATAGTTTAGCAAAGTTCCCCAGCCAGCCTCAATAGTTTAGCAAAGTTCCCCAGCCAGCCTCAGTAGTTTAGCAGAGTTCCCCAGCCAGTCTCAGTAGTTTACCAGAGTTCCCCAGCCAGTCTCAGTAGTTTAGCAGAGTTCCCCAGCCAGCCTCAGTAGTTTAGCAGAGTTCCCCAGCCAGCCTCAGTAGTTTAGCAGAGTTCCCCAGCCAGACTCAGTAGTTTAGCAGAGTTCCCCAGCCAGCCTCAGTAGTTTAGCAAAGTTCCCCAGCCAGCCTCAGTAGTTTAGCAGAGTTCCCCAGCCAGCCTCAGTAGTTAGCAAAGTTCCCCAGCCAGACTCAGTAGTTTATCAGAGTTCCCCAGCCAGCCTCAGTAGTTTAGCAGTTCCCCAGCCAGCCTCAGTAGCTTAGCAGTACCCCAGTCAGCCTCAGTAGTTTAGCAGAGTCCCCAGCCAGCCTCAGTAGTTTATCAGAGTTCCCCAGCCAGCCTCAGTAGTTTATCAGAGTTCCCCAGCGAGCCCCAGTAGTTTAGCAGAGTTCCCCAGCCAGCCTCAGTAGTTTAGCAGAGTTCTCCAGCCAGACTCAATAGTTTAGCAGAGTTCCCCAGCCAGCCTCAATAGTTTAGCAGAGTTTGCCCAGCCAGCCTCAATAGTTTAGCAGAGTTCCCCAGCCAGCCTCAGTAGTTTAGCAGAGTTCCCCAGCCAGCCTCAATAGTATAGCAGAGTTCCCCAGCCAGCCTCAGTAGCTTAGCAGTACCCCAGTCAGCCTCAGTAGTTTAGCAGAGTCCCCAGCCAGCCTCAGTAGTTTATCAGAGTTCCCCAGCCAGCCTCAGTAGTTTATCAGAGTTCCCCAGCGAGCCCCAGTAGTTTAGCAGAGTTCCCCAGCCAGCCTCAGTAGTTAGCAAAGTTCCCCAGCCAGCCTCAGTAGTTTATCAGAGTTCCCCAGCCAGCCTCAGTAGTTTAGCAGTTCCCCAGCCAGCCTCAGTAGTTTAGCAGTTCCCCAGCCAGCCTCAGTAGCTTAGCAGTACCCCAGTCAGCCTCAGTAGTTTAGCAGAGTTCCCCAGCCAGCCTCAGTAGTTTAGCAGAGTTCCCCAGCCAGCCTCAATAGTTTAGCAGAGTTCCCCCGTCAGTCTCAACAGTCTAGCAGAGTTCCCCAGCCAGCCTCAGTAGTTTAGCAGAGTTCCCCAGCCAGCCTCAGTAGTTTAGCAAAGTTCCCCAGCCATCCTCAATAGTTTAGCAAAGTTCCCCAGCCAGCCTCAGTAGTTTAGCAGAGTTCCCCAGCCAGTCTCAGTAGTTTACCAGAGTTCCCCAGCCAGTCTCAGTAGTTTTACCATAGTTCCCCAGCCAGCCTCAGTAGTTTAGCAGAGTTCCCCAGCCAGCCTCAGTAGTTTAGCAGAGTTCCCCAGCCAGGCTCAGTAGTTTAGCAGTTCCCCAGCCAGCCTCAGTAGCTTAGCAGTACCCCAGTCAGCCTCAGTAGTTTAGCAGAGTCCCCAGCCAGCCTCAGTAGTTTATCAGAGTTCCCCAGCCAGCCTCAGTAGTTTATCAGAGTTCCCCAGCGAGCCCCAGTAGTTTAGCAGAGTTCCCCAGCCAGCCTTAGTAGTTTAGCAGAGTTCTCCAGCCAGACTCAATAGTTTAGCAGAGTTCCCCATCCAGTCTCAGTAGTTTACCAGAGTTCCCCAGCCAGTCTCAGTAGTTTACCATAGTTCCCCAGCCAGCCTCAGTAGTTTAGCAGAGTTCCCCAGCCAGCCTCAGTAGTTTAGCAGAGTTCCCCTGCCAGCCTCAGTAGTTTAGCAGTTCCCCAGCCAGCCTCAGTAGTTTAGCAGTTCCCCAGCCAGCCTCAGTAGTTTATCAGAGTTCCCCAGCCAGCCTCAGTAGTTTAGCAGTTCCCCAGCCAGCCTCAGTAGTTTATCAGAGTTCCCCAGCCAGCCTCAGTAGTTTATCAGAGTTCCCCAGCCACCCTCAGTAGTTTAGCAGAGTTCCCCAGCCAGCCTCAGTAGTTTAGCAGAGTTCCCCAGCCAGTCTCAATAGTTTAGCAGAGTTCCCCCGTCAGTCTCAACAGTCTAGCAGAGTTCCCCAGCCAGCCTCAGTAGTTTAGCAGAGTTCCCCAGCCAGCCTCAGTAGTTTAGCAAAGTTCCCCAGCCAGCCTCAGTAGTGTAGCAGAGTTCCCCAGCCAGCCTCAGTAGATTAGCAGAGTTCCCCAGCCAGCCTCAGTAGTTTAGCAGTTCCCCAGCCAGCCTCAGTAGTTTAGCAGTTCCCCAGCCAGCCTCAGTAGTTTATCAGAGTTCCCCAGCCAGCCTCAGTAGTTTATCAGAGTTCCCCAGCCAGCCTCAGTAGTTTATCAGAGTTCCCCAGCCAGCTTCAGTAGTTTATCAGAGTTCCCCAGCCACCCTCAGTAGTTTAGCAGAGTTCCCCAGCCAGGCTCAGTAGTTTAGCAGAGTTCCCCAGCCAGACTCAGTAGTTTAGCAGAGTTCCCCAGCCAGCCTCAGTAGTTTTTCAAAGTTCCCCAGCCAGCCTCAGTAGTTTAGCAGAGTTCCCCAGCCAGCCTCAGTAGTTAGCAAAGCTCCCCAGCCAGCCTCAGTAGTTTATCAGAGTTCCCCAGCCAGCCTCAGTAGTTTAGCAGTTCCCCAGCCAGCCTCAGTAGCTTAGCAGTACCCCAGTCAGCCTCAGTAGTTTAGCAGAGTCCCCAGCCAGCCTCAGTAGTTTATCAGAGTTCCCCAGCCAGCCTCAGTAGTTTATCAGAGTTCCCCAGCGAGCCCCAGTAGTTTAGCAGAGTTCCCCAGCCAGCCTTAGTAGTTTAGCAGAGTTCTCCAGCCAGACTCAATAGTTTAGCAGAGTTCCCCAGCCAGTCTCAGTAGATTAGCAGAGTTCCCCAGCCAGCCTCAATAGTTTAGCAGAGTTCCCCAGCCAGGCTCAATAGTTTAGCAGAGTTCCCCAGCCAGCCTCAGTAGATTAGCAGAGTTCCCCAGCCAGCCTCAGTAGTTTAGCAGTTCCCCAGCCAGCCTCAGTAGTTTAGCAGTTCCCCAGCCAGCCTCAGTAGTTTAGCAGTTCCCCAGCCAGCCTCAGTAGTTTAGCAGTTCCCCAGCCAGCCTCAGTAGTTTATCAGAGTTCCCCAGCCAGCCTCAGTAGTTTAGCAGTTCCCCAGCCAGCCTCAGTAGTTCAGCAGAGTTCCCCAGCCAGCCTCAGTAGTTTAGCGGAGTTCCCCAGCCAGCCTCAGTAGTTTATCAGAGTTCCCCAGCCAGCCTCAGTAGTTTAGCAGAGTTCCCCAGCCAGCCTCAATAGTTTAGCAGAGTTCCCCCGTCAGACTCAACAGTCTAGCAGAGTTCCCCAGCCAGCCTCAGTAGTTTAGCAGAGTTCCCCAGCCAGCCTCAGTAGTTTAGCAAAGTTCCCCAGCCAGCCTCAGTAGTGTAGCAGAGTTCCCCAGCCAGACTCAATAGTTTAGCAAAGTTCCCCAGCCATCCTCAATAGTTTAGCAAAGTTCCCCAGCCAGCCTCAGTAGTTTAGCAGAGTTCCCCAGCCAGTCTCAGTAGTTTACCAGAGTTCCCCAGCCAGTCTCAGTAGTTTTACCATAGTTCCCCAGCCAGCCTCAGTAGTTTAGCAGAGTTCCCCAGCCAGCCTCAGTAGTTTAGCAGAGTTCCCCAGCCAGGCTCAGTAGTTTAGCAGTTCCCCAGCCAGCCTCAGTAGCTTAGCAGTACCCCAGTCAGCCTCAGTAGTTTAGCAGAGTCCCCAGCCAGCCTCAGTAGTTTATCAGAGTTCCCCAGCCAGCCTCAGTAGTTTATCAGAGTTCCCCAGCGAGCCCCAGTAGTTTAGCAGAGTTCCCCAGCCAGCCTTAGTAGTTTAGCAGAGTTCTCCAGCCAGACTCAATAGTTTAGCAGAGTTCCCCATCCAGTCTCAGTAGTTTACCAGAGTTCCCCAGCCAGTCTCAGTAGTTTACCATAGTTCCCCAGCCAGCCTCAGTAGTTTAGCAGAGTTCCCCAGCCAGCCTCAGTAGTTTAGCAGAGTTCCCCTGCCAGCCTCAGTAGTTTAGCAGTTCCCCAGCCAGCCTCAGTAGTTTAGCAGTTCCCCAGCCAGCCTCAGTAGTTTATCAGAGTTCCACAGCCAGCCTCAGTAGTTTAGCAAAGTTCCCCAGCCAGCCTCAGTAGTGTAGCAGAGTTCCCCAGCCAGACTCAATAGTTTAGCAAAGTTCCCCAGCCATCCTCAATAGTTTAGCAAAGTTCCCCAGCCAGCCTCAGTAGTTTAGCAGAGTTCCCCAGCCAGTCTCAGTAGTTTACCAGAGTTCCCCAGCCAGTCTCAGTAGTTTTACCATAGTTCCCCAGCCAGTCTCAGTAGTTTAGCAGAGTTCCCCAGCCAGCCTCAGTAGTTTAGCAGTTCCCCAGCCAGCCTCAGTAGTTTATCAGAGTTCCCCAGCCAGCCTCAGTAGTTTATCAGAGTTCCCCAGCCACCCTCAGTAGTTTAGCAGAGTTCCCCAGCCAGCCTCAGTAGTTTAGCAGAGTTCCCCAGCCAGTCTCAATAGTTTAGCAGAGTTCCCCCGTCAGTCTCAACAGTCTAGCAGAGTTCCCCAGCCAGCCTCAGTAGTTTAGCAGAGTTCCCCAGCCAGCCTCAGTAGTTTAGCAAAGTTCCCCAGCCAGCCTCAGTAGTGTAGCAGAGTTCCCCAGCCAGCCTCAGTAGATTAGCAGAGTTCCCCAGCCAGCCTCAGTAGTTTAGCAGTTCCCCAGCCAGCCTCAGTAGTTTAGCAGTTCCCCAGCCAGCCTCAGTAGTTTATCAGAGTTCCCCAGCCAGCCTCAGTAGTTTATCAGAGTTCCCCAGCCAGCCTCAGTAGTTTATCAGAGTTCCCCAGCCAGCTTCAGTAGTTTATCAGAGTTCCCCAGCCACCCTCAGTAGTTTAGCAGAGTTCCCCAGCCAGGCTCAGTAGTTTAGCAGAGTTCCCCAGCCAGACTCAGTAGTTTAGCAGAGTTCCCCAGCCAGCCTCAGTAGTTTTTCAAAGTTCCCCAGCCAGCCTCAGTAGTTTAGCAGAGTTCCCCAGCCAGCCTCAGTAGTTAGCAAAGCTCCCCAGCCAGCCTCAGTAGTTTATCAGAGTTCCCCAGCCAGCCTCAGTAGTTTAGCAGTTCCCCAGCCAGCCTCAGTAGCTTAGCAGTACCCCAGTCAGCCTCAGTAGTTTAGCAGAGTCCCCAGCCAGCCTCAGTAGTTTATCAGAGTTCCCCAGCCAGCCTCAGTAGTTTATCAGAGTTCCCCAGCGAGCCCCAGTAGTTTAGCAGAGTTCCCCAGCCAGCCTTAGTAGTTTAGCAGAGTTCTCCAGCCAGACTCAATAGTTTAGCAGAGTTCCCCAGCCAGTCTCAGTAGATTAGCAGAGTTCCCCAGCCAGCCTCAATAGTTTAGCAGAGTTCCCCAGCCAGGCTCAATAGTTTAGCAGAGTTCCCCAGCCAGCCTCAGTAGATTAGCAGAGTTCCCCAGCCAGCCTCAGTAGTTTAGCAGTTCCCCAGCCAGCCTCAGTAGTTTAGCAGTTCCCCAGCCAGCCTCAGTAGTTTAGCAGTTCCCCAGCCAGCCTCAGTAGTTTAGCAGTTCCCCAGCCAGCCTCAGTAGTTTATCAGAGTTCCCCAGCCAGCCTCAGTAGTTTAGCAGTTCCCCAGCCAGCCTCAGTAGTTCAGCAGAGTTCCCCAGCCAGCCTCAGTAGTTTAGCGGAGTTCCCCAGCCAGCCTCAGTAGTTTATCAGAGTTCCCCAGCCAGCCTCAGTAGTTTAGCAGAGTTCCCCAGCCAGCCTCAATAGTTTAGCAGAGTTCCCCCGTCAGACTCAACAGTCTAGCAGAGTTCCCCAGCCAGCCTCAGTAGTTTAGCAGAGTTCCCCAGCCAGCCTCAGTAGTTTAGCAAAGTTCCCCAGCCAGCCTCAGTAGTGTAGCAGAGTTCCCCAGCCAGACTCAATAGTTTAGCAAAGTTCCCCAGCCATCCTCAATAGTTTAGCAAAGTTCCCCAGCCAGCCTCAGTAGTTTAGCAGAGTTCCCCAGCCAGTCTCAGTAGTTTACCAGAGTTCCCCAGCCAGTCTCAGTAGTTTTACCATAGTTCCCCAGCCAGCCTCAGTAGTTTAGCAGAGTTCCCCAGCCAGCCTCAGTAGTTTAGCAGAGTTCCCCAGCCAGGCTCAGTAGTTTAGCAGTTCCCCAGCCAGCCTCAGTAGCTTAGCAGTACCCCAGTCAGCCTCAGTAGTTTAGCAGAGTCCCCAGCCAGCCTCAGTAGTTTATCAGAGTTCCCCAGCCAGCCTCAGTAGTTTATCAGAGTTCCCCAGCGAGCCCCAGTAGTTTAGCAGAGTTCCCCAGCCAGCCTTAGTAGTTTAGCAGAGTTCTCCAGCCAGACTCAATAGTTTAGCAGAGTTCCCCATCCAGTCTCAGTAGTTTACCAGAGTTCCCCAGCCAGTCTCAGTAGTTTACCATAGTTCCCCAGCCAGCCTCAGTAGTTTAGCAGAGTTCCCCAGCCAGCCTCAGTAGTTTAGCAGAGTTCCCCTGCCAGCCTCAGTAGTTTAGCAGTTCCCCAGCCAGCCTCAGTAGTTTAGCAGTTCCCCAGCCAGCCTCAGTAGTTTATCAGAGTTCCACAGCCAGCCTCAGTAGTTTAGCAAAGTTCCCCAGCCAGCCTCAGTAGTGTAGCAGAGTTCCCCAGCCAGACTCAATAGTTTAGCAAAGTTCCCCAGCCATCCTCAATAGTTTAGCAAAGTTCCCCAGCCAGCCTCAGTAGTTTAGCAGAGTTCCCCAGCCAGTCTCAGTAGTTTACCAGAGTTCCCCAGCCAGTCTCAGTAGTTTTACCATAGTTCCCCAGCCAGTCTCAGTAGTTTAGCAGAGTTCCCCAGCCAGCCTCAGTAGTTTAGCAGAGTTCCCCAGCCAGGCTCAGTAGTTTAGCAGTTCCCCAGCCAGCCTCAGTAGCTTAGCAGTACCCCAGTCAGCCTCAGTAGTTTAGCAGAGTCCCCAGCCAGCCTCAGTAGTTTATCAGAGTTCCCCAGCCAGCCTCAGTAGTTTATCAGAGTTCCCCAGCGAGCCCCAGTAGTTTAGCAGAGTTCCCCAGCCAGCCTTAGTAGTTTAGCAGAGTTCTCCAGCCAGACTCAATAGTTTAGCAGAGTTCCCCATCCAGTCTCAGTAGTTTACCAGAGTTCCCCAGCCAGTCTCAGTAGTTTACCATAGTTCCCCAGCCAGCCTCAGTAGTTTAGCAGAGTTCCCCAGCCAGCCTCAGTAGTTTAGCAGAGTTCCCCTGCCAGCCTCAGTAGTTTAGCAGTTCCCCAGCCAGCCTCAGTAGTTTAGCAGTTCCCCAGCCAGCCTCAGTAGTTTATCAGAGTTCCACAGCCAGCCTCAGTAGTTTAGCAGTTCCCCAGCCAGCCTCAGTAGTTTATCAGAGTTCCCCAGCCAGCCTCAGTAGTTTATCAGAGTTCCCCAGCCAGCCTCAATAGTTTAGCAGAGTTCCCCAAGCAGTCTCAATAGTCTAGCAGAGTTCCCCAGCCAGCCTCAGTAGTTTAGCAGAGTTCCCCAGCCAGCCTCAGTAGTTTAGCAAAGTTCCCCAGCCAGCCTCAGTAGTGTAGCAGAGTTCCCCAGCCAGCCTCAATAGTTTAGCAAAGTTCCCCAGCCAGCCTCAATAGTTTAGCAAAGTTCCCCAGCCAGCCTCAGTAGTTTAGCAGAGTTCCCCAGCCAGTCTCAGTAGTTTACCAGAGTTCCCCAGCCAGTCTCAGTAGTTTAGCAGAGTTCCCCAGCCAGCCTCAGTAGTTTAGCAGAGTTCCCCAGCCAGCCTCAGTAGTTTAGCAGAGTTCCCCAGCCAGACTCAGTAGTTTAGCAGAGTTCCCCAGCCAGCCTCAGTAGTTTAGCAAAGTTCCCCAGCCAGCCTCAGTAGTTTAGCAGAGTTCCCCAGCCAGCCTCAGTAGTTAGCAAAGTTCCCCAGCCAGACTCAGTAGTTTATCAGAGTTCCCCAGCCAGCCTCAGTAGTTTAGCAGTTCCCCAGCCAGCCTCAGTAGCTTAGCAGTACCCCAGTCAGCCTCAGTAGTTTATCAGAGTTCCCCAGCCAGCCTCAGTAGTTTATCAGAGTTCCCCAGCGAGCCCCAGTAGTTTAGCAGAGTTCCCCAGCCAGCCTCAGTAGTTTAGCAGAGTTCTCCAGCCAGACTCAATAGTTTAGCGGAGTTCCCCAGCCAGCCTCAATAGTTTAGCAGAGTTTGCCCAGCCAGCCTCAATAGTTTAGCAGAGTTCCCCAGCCAGCCTCAGTAGTTTAGCAGAGTTCCCCAGCCAGCCTCAATAGTATAGCAGAGTTCCCCAGCCAGCCTCAGTAGCTTAGCAGTACCCCAGTCAGCCTCAGTAGTTTAGCAGAGTCCCCAGCCAGCCTCAGTAGTTTATCAGAGTTCCCCAGCCAGCCTCAGTAGTTTATCAGAGTTCCCCAGCGAGCCCCAGTAGTTTAGCAGAGTTCCCCAGCCAGCCTCAGTAGTTAGCAAAGTTCCCCAGCCAGCCTCAGTAGTTTATCAGAGTTCCCCAGCCAGCCTCAGTAGTTTAGCAGTTCCCCAGCCAGCCTCAGTAGTTTAGCAGTTCCCCAGCCAGCCTCAGTAGCTTAGCAGTACCCCAGTCAGCCTCAGTAGTTTAGCAGAGTTCCCCAGCCAGCCTCAATAGTTTAGCAGAGTTCCCCCGTCAGTCTCAACAGTCTAGCAGAGTTCCGCAGCCAGCCTCCGTAGTTTAGCAGAGTTCCCCAGCCAGCCTCAGTAGTTTAGCAAAGTTCCCCAGCCAGCCTCAGTAGTGTAGCAGAGTTCCCCAGCCAGACTCAATAGTTTAGCAAAGTTCCCCAGCCATCCTCAATAGTTTAGCAAAGTTCCCCAGCCAGCCTCAGTAGTTTAGCAGAGTTCCCCAGCCAGTCTCAGTAGTTTACCAGAGTTCCCCAGCCAGTCTCAGTAGTTTTACCATAGTTCCCCAGCCAGCCTCAGTAGTTTAGCAGAGTTCCCCAGCCAGCCTCAGTAGTTTAGCAGAGTTCCCCAGCCAGGCTAAGTAGTTTAGCAGTTCCCCAGCCAGCCTCAGTAGCTTAGCAGTACCCCAGTCAGCCTCAGTAGTTTAGCAGAGTCCCCAGCCAGCCTCAGTAGTTTATCAGAGTTCCCCAGCCAGCCTCAGTAGTTTATCAGAGTTCCCCAGCGAGCCCCAGTAGTTTAGCAGAGTTCCCCAGCCAGCCTTAGTAGTTTAGCAGAGTTCTCCAGCCAGACTCAATAGTTTAGCAGAGTTCCCCATCCAGTCTCAGTAGTTTACCAGAGTTCCCCAGCCAGTCTCAGTAGTTTACCATAGTTCCCCAGCCAGCCTCAGTAGTTTAGCAGAGTTCCCCAGCCAGCCTCAGTAGTTTAGCAGAGTTCCCCTGCCAGCCTCAGTAGTTTAGCAGTTCCCCAGCCAGCCTCAGTAGTTTAGCAGTTCCCCAGCCAGCCTCAGTAGTTTATCAGAGTTCCCCAGCCAGCCTCAGTAGTTTAGCAGTTCCCCAGCCAGCCTCAGTAGTTTACCAGAGTTCCCCAGCCAGTCTCAGTAGTTTAGCAGAGTTCCCCAGCCAGCCTCAGTAGTTTAGCAGAGTTCCCCAGCCAGCCTCAGTAGTTTAGCAGAGTTCCCCAGCCAGACTCAGTAGTTTAGCAGAGTTCCCCAGCCAGCCTCAGTAGTTTAGCAAAGTTCCCCAGCCAGCCTCAGTAGTTTAGCAGAGTTCCCCAGCCAGCCTCAGTAGTTAGCAAAGTTCCCCAGCCAGACTCAGTAGTTTATCAGAGTTCCCCAGCCAGCCTCAGTAGTTTAGCAGTTCCCCAGCCAGACTCAGTTGCTTAGCAGTACCCCAGTCAGCCTCAGTAGTTTATCAGAGTTCCCCAGCCAGCCTCAGTAGTTTATCAGAGTTCCCCAGCGAGCCCCAGTAGTTTAGCAGAGTTCCCCAGCCAGCCTCAGTAGTTTAGCAGAGTTCTCCAGCCAGACTCAATAGTTTAGCGGAGTTCCCCAGCCAGCCTCAATAGTTTAGCAGAGTTTGCCCAGCCAGCCTCAATAGTTTAGCAGAGTTCCCCAGCCAGCCTCAGTAGTTTAGCAGAGTTCCCCAGCCAGCCTCAATAGTATAGCAGAGTTCCCCAGCCAGCCTCAGTAGCTTAGCAGTACCCCAGTCAGCCTCAGTAGTTTAGCAGAGTCCCCAGCCAGCCTCAGTAGTTTATCAGAGTTCCCCAGCCAGCCTCAGTAGTTTATCAGAGTTCCCCAGCGAGCCCCAGTAGTTTAGCAGAGTTCCCCAGCCAGCCTCAGTAGTTAGCAAAGTTCCCCAGCCAGCCTCAGTAGTTTATCAGAGTTCCCCAGCCAGCCTCAGTAGTTTAGCAGTTCCCCAGCCAGCCTCAGTAGTTTAGCAGTTCCCCAGCCAGCCTCAGTAGCTTAGCAGTACCCCAGTCAGCCTCAGTAGTTTAGCAGAGTTCCCCAGCCAGCCTCAGTAGTTTAGCAGAGTTCCCCAGCCAGCCTCAATAGTTTAGCAGAGTTCCCCCGTCAGTCTCAACAGTCTAGCAGAGTTCCCCAGCCAGCCTCCGTAGTTTAGCAGAGTTCCCCAGCCAGCCTCAGTAGTTTAGCAAAGTTCCCCAGCCAGCCTCAGTAGTGTAGCAGAGTTCCCCAGCCAGACTCAATAGTTTAGCAAAGTTCCCCAGCCATCCTCAATAGTTTAGCAAAGTTCCCCAGCCAGCCTCAGTAGTTTAGCAGAGTTCCCCAGCCAGTCTCAGTAGTTTACCAGAGTTCCCCAGCCAGTCTCAGTAGTTTTACCATAGTTCCCCAGCCAGCCTCAGTAGTTTAGCAGAGTTCCCCAGCCAGCCTCAGTAGTTTAGCAGAGTTCCCCAGCCAGGCTAAGTAGTTTAGCAGTTCCCCAGCCAGCCTCAGTAGCTTAGCAGTACCCCAGTCAGCCTCAGTAGTTTAGCAGAGTCCCCAGCCAGCCTCAGTAGTTTATCAGAGTTCCCCAGCCAGCCTCAGTAGTTTATCAGAGTTCCCCAGCGAGCCCCAGTAGTTTAGCAGAGTTTCCCAGCCAGCCTTAGTAGTTTAGCAGAGTTCTCCAGCCAGACTCAATAGTTTAGCAGAGTTCCCCATCCAGTCTCAGTAGTTTACCAGAGTTCCCCAGCCAGTCTCAGTAGTTTACCATAGTTCCCCAGCCAGCCTCAGTAGTTTAGCAGAGTTCCCCAGCCAGCCTCAGTAGTTTAGCAGAGTTCCCCTGCCAGCCTCAGTAGTTTAGCAGTTCCCCAGCCAGCCTCAGTAGTTTAGCAGTTCCCCAGCCAGCCTCAGTAGTTTATCAGAGTTCCCCAGCCAGCCTCAGTAGTTTAGCAGTTCCCCAGCCAGCCTCAGTAGTTTATCAGAGTTCCCCAGCCAGCCTCAGTAGTTTAGCAGAGTTCCCCAGCCACCCTCAGTAGTTTAGCAGAGTTCCCCAGCCAGCCTCAGTAGTTTATCAGAGTTCCCCAGCCAGCTTCAGTAGTTTAGCAGAGTTCCCCAGCCAGCCTCAATAGTTTAGCAGAGTTCCCCAAGCAGTCTCAATAGTCTAGCAGAGTTCCCCAGCCAGCCTCAGTAGTTTAGCAGAGTTCCCCAGCCAGTCTCAGTAGTTTACCAGAGTTCCCCAGCCAGTCTCAGTAGTTTTACCATAGTTCCCCAGCCAGCCTCAGTAGTTTAGCAGAGTTCCCCAGCCAGCCTCAGTAGTTTAGCAGAGTTCCCCAGCCAGGCTCAGTAGTTTAGCAGTTCCCCAGCCAGCCTCAGTAGCTTAGCAGTACCCCAGTCAGCCTCAGTAGTTTAGCAGAGTCCCCAGCCAGCCTCAGTAGTTTATCAGAGTTCCCCAGCCAGCCTCAGTAGTTTATCAGAGTTCCCCAGCGAGCCCCAGTAGTTTAGCAGAGTTCCCCAGCCAGCCTTAGTAGTTTAGCAGAGTTCTCCAGCCAGACTCAATAGTTTAGCAGAGTTCCCCATCCAGTCTCAGTAGTTTACCAGAGTTCCCCAGCCAGTCTCAGTAGTTTACCATAGTTCCCCAGCCAGCCTCAGTAGTTTAGCAGAGTTCCCCAGCCAGCCTCAGTAGTTTAGCAGAGTTCCCCTGCCAGCCTCAGTAGTTTAGCAGTTCCCCAGCCAGCCTCAGTAGTTTAGCAGTTCCCCAGCCAGCCTCAGTAGTTTATCAGAGTTCCCCAGCCAGCCTCAGTAGTTTAGCAGTTCCCCAGCCAGCCTCAGTAGTTTATCAGAGTTCCCCAGCCAGCCTCAGTAGTTTATCAGAGTTCCCCAGCCACCCTCAGTAGTTTATCAGAGTTCCCCAGCCAGCCTCAGTAGTTTAGCCGAGTTCCCCAGCCAGCCTCAGTAGTTTATCAGAGTTCCCCAGCCAGCTTCAGTAGTTTAGCAGAGTTCCCCAGCCAGCCTCAATAGTTTAGCAGAGTTCCCCAAGCAGTCTCAATAGTCTAGCAGAGTTCCCCAGCCAGCCTCAGTAGTTTAGCAGAGTTCCCCAGCCAGCCTCAGTAGTTTAGCAAAGTTCCCCAGCCAGCCTCAGTAGTGTAGCAGAGTTCCCCAGCCAGCCTCAATAGTTTAGCAAAGTTCCCCAGCCAGCCTCAATAGTTTAGCAAAGTTCCCCAGCCAGCCTCAGTAGTTTAGCAGAGTTCCCCAGCCAGTCTCAGTAGTTTACCAGAGTTCCCCAGCCAGTCTCAGTAGTTTAGCAGAGTTCCCCAGCCAGCCTCAGTAGTTTAGCAAAGTTCCCCAGCCAGCCTCAGTAGTTTAGCAGAGTTCCCCAGCCAGCCTCAGTAGTTAGCAAAGTTCCCCAGCCAGACTCAGTAGTTTATCAGAGTTCCCCAGCCAGCCTCAGTAGTTTAGCAGTTCCCCAGCCAGCCTCAGTAGCTTAGCAGTACCCCAGTCAGCCTCAGTAGTTTAGCAGAGTCCCCAGCCAGCCTCAGTAGTTTATCAGAGTTCCCCAGCCAGCCTCAGTAGTTTATCAGAGTTCCCCAGCGAGCCCCAGTAGTTTAGCAGAGTTCCCCAGCCAGCCTCAGTAGTTTAGCAGAGTTCTCCAGCCAGACTCAATAGTTTAGCAGAGTTCCCCAGCCAGCCTCAATAGTTTAGCAGAGTTCCCCAGCCAGCCTCAATAGTTTAGCAGAGTTTGCCCAGCCAGCCTCAATAGTTTAGCAGAGTTCCCCAGCCAGCCTCAGTAGTTTAGCAGAGTTCCCCAGCCAGCCTCAATAGTTTAGCAGAGTTCCCCAGCCAGCCTCAGTAGTTTAGCAAAGTTCCCCAGCCAGCCTCAGTAGTGTAGCAGAGTTCCCCAGCCAGACTCAATAGTTTAGCAAAGTTCCCCAGCCATCCTCAATAGTTTAGCAAAGTTCCCCAGCCAGCCTCAGTAGTTTAGCAGAGTTCCCCAGCCAGTCTCAGTAGTTTACCAGAGTTCCCCAGCCAGTCTCAGTAGTTTTACCATAGTTCCCCAGCCAGCCTCAGTAGTTTAGCAGAGTTCCCCAGCCAGCCTCAGTAGTTTAGCAGAGTTCCCCAGCCAGGCTCAGTAGTTTAGCAGTTCCCCAGCCAGCCTCAGTAGCTTAGCAGTACCCCAGTCAGCCTCAGTAGTTTAGCAGAGTCCCCAGCCAGCCTCAGTAGTTTATCAGAGTTCCCCAGCCAGCCTCAGTAGTTTATCAGAGTTCCCCAGCGAGCCCCAGTAGTTTAGCAGAGTTCCCCAGCCAGCCTTAGTAGTTTAGCAGAGTTCTCCAGCCAGACTCAATAGTTTAGCAGAGTTCCCCATCCAGTCTCAGTAGTTTACCAGAGTTCCCCAGCCAGTCTCAGTAGTTTACCATAGTTCCCCAGCCAGCCTCAGTAGTTTAGCAGAGTTCCCCAGCCAGCCTCAGTAGTTTAGCAGAGTTCCCCTGCCAGCCTCAGTAGTTTAGCAGTTCCCCAGCCAGCCTCAGTAGTTTAGCAGTTCCCCAGCCAGCCTCAGTACTTTATCAGAGTTCCCCAGCCAGCCTCAGTAGTTTAGCAGTTCCCCAGCCAGCCTCAGTAGTTTCAGAGTTCCCCAGCCAGCCTCAGTAGTTTATCAGAGTTCCCCAGCCACCCTCAGTAGTTTAGCAGAGTTCCCCAGCCAGCCTCAGTAGTTTAGCCGAGTTCCCCAGCCAGCCTCAGTAGTTTATCAGAGTTCCCCAGCCAGCTTCAGTAGTTTAGCAGAGTTCCCCAGCCAGCCTCAATAGTTTAGCAGAGTTCCCCAGCCAGTCTCAGTAGTTTACCAGAGTTCCCCAGCCAGTCTCAGTAGTTTAGCAGAGTTCCCCAGCCAGCCTCAGTAGTTTAGCAAAGTTCCCCAGCCAGCCTCAGTAGTTTAGCAGAGTTCCCCAGCCAGCCTCAGTAGTTAGCAAAGTTCCCCAGCCAGACTCAGTAGTTTATCAGAGTTCCCCAGCCAGCCTCAGTAGTTTAGCAGTTCCCCAGCCAGCCTCAGTAGCTTAGCAGTACCCCAGTCAGCCTCAGTAGTTTAGCAGAGTCCCCAGCCAGCCTCAGTAGTTTATCAGAGTTCCCCAGCCAGCCTCAGTAGTTTATCAGAGTTCCCCAGCGAGCCCCAGTAGTTTAGCAGAGTTCCCCAGCCAGCCTCAGTAGTTTAGCAGAGTTCTCCAGCCAGACTCAATAGTTTAGCAGAGTTCCCCAGCCAGCCTCAATAGTTTAGCAGAGTTTGCCCAGCCAGCCTCAATAGTTTAGCAGAGTTCCCCAGCCAGCCTCAGTAGTTTAGCAGAGTTCCCCAGCCAGCCTCAATAGTTTAGCAGAGTTCCCCAGCCAGCCTCAGTAGCTTAGCAGTACCCCAGTCAGCCTCAGTAGTTTAGCAGAGTCCCCAGCCAGCCTCAGTAGTTTATCAGAGTTCCCCAGCCAGCCTCAGTAGTTTATCAGAGTTCCCCAGCGAGCCCCAGTAGTTTAGCAGAGTTCCCCAGCCAGCCTCAGTAGTTAGCAAAGTTCCCCAGCCAGCCTCAGTAGTTTATCAGAGTTCCCCAGCCAGCCTCAGTAGTTTAGCAGTTCCCCAGCCAGCCTCAGTAGCTTAGCAGTACCCCAGTCAGCCTCAGTAGTTTAGCAGAGTCCCCAGCCAGCCTCAGTAGTTTATCAGAGTTCCCCAGCCAGCCTCAGTAGTTTATCAGAGTTCCCCAGCGAGCCCCAGTAGTTTAGCAGAGTTCCCCAGCCAGCCTTAGTAGTTTAGCAGAGTTCTCCAGCCAGACTCAATAGTTTAGCAGAGTTCCCCATCCAGTCTCAGTAGTTTACCAGAGTTCCCCAGCCAGTCTCAGTAGTTTACCATAGTTCCCCAGCCAGCCTCAATAGTTTAGCAGAGTTCCCCAGCCAGCCTCAGTAGTTTAGCAGAGTTCCCCAGCCAGCCTCAATAGTTTAGCAGTTCCCCAGCCAGCCTCAGTAGTTTAGCAGTTCCCCAGCCAGCCTCAGTAGTTTATCAGAGTTCCCCAGCCAGCCTCAGTAGTTTAGCAGTTCCCCAGCCAGCCTCAGTAGTTTATCAGAGTTCCCCAGCGAGCCTCAGTAGTTTATCAGAGTTCCCCAGCCACCCTCAGTAGTTTAGCAGAGTTCCCCAGCCAGCCTCAGTAGTTTAGCGGAGTTCCCCAGCCAGCCTCAGTAGTTTATCAGAGTTCCCCAGCCAGCCTCAGTAGTTTAGCAGAGTTCCCCAGCCAGCCTCAATAGTTTAGCAGAGTTCCCCAAGCAGTCTCAATAGTCTAGCAGAGTTCCCCAGCCAGCCTCAGTAGTTTAGCAGAGTTCCCCAGCCAGCCTCAGTAGTTTAGCAAAGTTCCCTAGCCAGCCTCAGTAGTGTAGCAGAGTTCCCCAGCCAGACTCAATAGTTTAGCAAAGTTCCCCAGCCAGCCTCAATAGTTTAGCAAAGTTCCCCAGCCAGCCTCAGTAGTTTAGCAGAGTTCCCCAGCCAGTCTCAGTAGTTTACCAGAGTTCCCCAGCCAATCTCAGTAGTTTAGCAGAGTTCCCCAGCCAGCCTCAGTAGTTTAGCAGAGTTCCCCAGCCAGGCTCAGTAGTTTAGCAGAGTTCCCCAGCCAGACTCAGTAGTTTAGCAGAGTTCCCCAGCCAGCCTCAGTAGTTTAGCAAAGTTCCCCAGCCAGGCTCAGTAGTTTAGCAGAGTTCCCCAGCCAGCCTCAGTAGTTAGCAAAGTTCCCCAGCCAGCCTCAGTAGTTTATCAGAGTTCCCCAGCGAGCCCCAGTAGTTTAGCAGAGTTCCCCAGCCAGCCTCAGTAGTTTAGCAGAGTTCTCCAGCCAGACTCAGTAGTTTAGCAGAGTTCCCCAGCAAGCCTCAGTAGTTTAGCAGAGTTCCCCAGCCAGCCTCAATAGTTTAGCAGAGTTCCCCCGTCAGTCTCAATAGTCTAGCAGAGTTCCCCAGCCAGCCTCAGTAGTTTAGCAGTTCCCCAGCCAGCCTCAGTAGTTTAGCAGTTCCCCAGCCAGCCTCAGTAGTTTATCAGAGTTCCCCAGCCAGCCTCAGTAGTTTAGCAGAGTTCCCCAGCCAGCCTCAGGAGTTTATCAGAGTTCCCCAGCCAGCCTCAGTAGTTTAGCAGAGTTCCCCAGCCAGCCTCAGTAGTTTAGCAGAGTTCCCCAGCCAGCCTCAGTAGTTTATCAGAGTTCCCCAGCCAGCCTCAGTAGTTTATCAGAGTTCCCCAGCAAGCCTCAGTAGTTTAGCAGAGTTCCCCAGCCAGCCTCAGTAGTTTAGCAGAGTTCCCCAGCCAGCCTCAGTAGTTTATCAGAGTTCCCCAGCCAGTCTCAGTAGTTTATCAGAGTTCCCCAGCCAGCCTCAGTAGTTTATCAGAGTTCCCCAGCCAGTCTCAGTAGTTTAGCAGAATTCCCCAGCCAGCCTCAGTAGTTTAGCAGAGTTCCCCAGCCAGCCTCAGTAGTTTAGCAGAGTTCCCCAGCCAGTATCAGTAGTTTAGCAGAGTTCCCCAGCCACCCTCAGTAGTTTAGCAAAGTTTCCCAGCCAGCCTCAGTAGTTTATCAGAGTTACCCAGCCAGCCTCAGTAGTTTAGCAGAGTTCCCCAGCCAGCTTCAGTAGTTTATCAGAGTTCCCCAGCCAGCCTCAGTAGTTTATCAGAGTTCCCCAGCCAGCCTCAGTAGTATAGCAGAGTTCCCCAGCCAGCCTCAGTAGTTTAGCAGAGTTCCCCAGCCAGCCTCAGTAGTTTAGCAGAGTTCCCCAGCCAGCCTCAGTAGTTTAGCAGAGTTCCCCAGCCACCCTCAGTAGTTTAGCAAAGTTTCCCAGCCAGCCTCAGTAGTTTAGCAGAGTTCCCCAGCCAGCCTCAGTAGTTTATCAGAGTTCCCCAGCCAGCCTCAGTAGTCTAGCAGAGTTCCCCAGCCAGCCTCAGTAGTCTAGCAGAGTTCCCCAGCCAGCCTCAGTAGTTTAGCAGAGTTCCCCAGCCAGCCTCAATAGTGTAGCAGAGTTCCCCAGCCAGCCTCAATAGTTTAGCAGAGTTCCCCAGCCAGCCTCAATAGTTTAGCAGTTCCCCAGCCAGCCTCAGTAGTGTAGCAGAGTTCCCCAGCCAGCCTCAGTAGTTTAGCAGAGTTCCCCAGCCAGTCTCAGTAGGTTAGCAGAGTTCCCCAGCCAGCCTCAGTAGTTTAGCAGAGTTCCCCAGCCAGACTCAATAGTTTAGCAGAGTTCCCCAGCCAGCCTCAATAGTTTAGCAGAGTTCCCCAGCCAGCCTCAGTAGTTTAGCAGTTCCCTAGCCAGCCTTAGTAATGTCGCAGAGTTCCCCAGCCAGCCTCAGTAGTTTAGCAGAGTTCCCCAGCCAGCCTCAGTAGTTTAGCAGAGTTCCCCAGCCAGCCTCAGGAGTTTATCAGAGTTCCCCAGCCAGCCTCAGTAGTTTAGCAGAGTTCCCCAGCCAGCCTCAGTAGTTTAGCAGAGTTCCCCAGCCAGCCTCAGTAGTTTATCAGAGTTCCCCAGCCAGCCTCAGTAGTTTATCAGAGTTCCCCAGCAAGCCTCAGTAGTTTAGCAGAGTTCCCCAGCCAGCCTCAGTAGTTTAGCAGAGTTCCCCAGCCAGCCTCAGTAGTTTATCAGAGTTCCCCAGCCAGTCTCAGTAGTTTATCAGAGTTCCCCAGCCAGCCTCAGTAGTTTATCAGAGTTCCCCAGCCAGTCTCAGTAGTTTAGCAGAATTCCCCAGCCAGCCTCAGTAGTTTAGCAGAGTTCCCCAGCCAGCCTCAGTAGTTTAGCAGAGTTCCCCAGCCAGTATCAGTAGTTTAGCAGAGTTCCCCAGCCACCCTCAGTAGTTTAGCAAAGTTTCCCAGCCAGCCTCAGTAGTTTATCAGAGTTACCAAGCCAGCCTCAGTAGTTTAGCAGAGTTCCCCAGCCAGCTTCAGTAGTTTATCAGAGTTCCCCAGCCAGCCTCAGTAGTTTATCAGAGTTCCCCAGCCAGCCTCAGTAGTATAGCAGAGTTCCCCAGCCAGCCTCAGTAGTTTAGCAGAGTTCCCCAGCCAGCCTCAGTAGTTTAGCAGAGTTCCCCAGCCAGCCTCAGTAGTTTAGCAGAGTTCCCCAGCCACCCTCAGTAGTTTAGCAAAGTTTCCCAGCCAGCCTCAGTAGTTTAGCAGAGTTCCCCAGCCAGCCTCAGTAGTCTAGCAGAGTTCCCCAGCCAGCCTCAGTAGTCTAGCAGAGTTCCCCAGCCAGCCTCAGTAGTTTAGCAGAGTTCCCCAGCCAGCCTCAATAGTGTAGCAGAGTTCCCCAGCCAGCCTCAATAGTTTAGCAGAGTTCCCCAGCCAGCCTCAATAGTTTAGCAGTTCCCCAGCCAGCCTCAGTAGTGTAGCAGAGTTCCCCAGCCAGCCTCAGTAGTTTAGCAGAGTTCCCCAGCCAGTCTCAGTAGGTTAGCAGAGTTCCCCAGCCAGCCTCAGTAGTTTAGCAGAGTTCCCCAGCCAGACTCAATAGTTTAGCAGAGTTCCCCAGCCAGCCTCAATAGTTTAGCAGAGTTCCCCAGCCAGCCTCAGTAGTTTAGCAGTTCCCTAGCCAGCCTTAGTAATGTCGCAGAGTTCCCCAGCCAGCCTCAGTAGTTTAGCAGAGTTCCCCAGCCAGCCTCAGTAGTTTAGCAGAGTTCCCCAGCCAGACTCAATAGTTTAGCAGAGTTCCCCAGCCAGCCTCAATAGTTTAGCAGAGTTCCCCCGTCAGTCTCAATAGTCTAGCAGAGTTCCCCAGCCAGCCTCAGTAGTTTAGCAGTTCCCCAGCCAGCCTCAGTAGTTTAGCAGTTCCCCAGCCAGCCTCAGTAGTTTATCAGAGTTCCCCAGCCAGCCTCAGTAGTTTAGCAGAGTTCCCCAGCCAGCCTCAGGAGTTTATCAGAGTTCCCCAGCCAGCCTCAGTAGTTTAGCAGAGTTCCCCAGCCAGCCTCAGTAGTTTAGCAGAGTTCCCCAGCCAGCCTCAGTAGTTTATCAGAGTTCCCCAGCCAGCCTCAGTAGTTTATCAGAGTTCCCCAGCAAGCCTCAGTAGTTTAGCAGAGTTCCCCAGCCAGCCTCAGTAGTTTAGCAGAGTTCCCCAGCCAGCCTCAGTAGTTTATCAGAGTTCCCCAGCCAGTCTCAGTAGTTTATCAGAGTTCCCCAGCCAGCCTCAGTAGTTTATCAGAGTTCCCCAGCCAGTCTCAGTAGTTTAGCAGAATTCCCCAGCCAGCCTCAGTAGTTTAGCAGAGTTCCCCAGCCAGCCTCAGTAGTTTAGCAGAGTTCCCCAGCCAGTATCAGTAGTTTAGCAGAGTTCCCCAGCCACCCTCAGTACTTTAGCAAAGTTTCCCAGCCAGCCTCAGTAGTTTATCAGAGTTACCCAGCCAGCCTCAGTAGTTTAGCAGAGTTCCCCAGCCAGCTTCAGTAGTTTATCAGAGTTCCCCAGCCAGCCTCAGTAGTTTATCAGAGTTCCCCAGCCAGCCTCAGTAGTATAGCAGAGTTCCCCAGCCATTCTCAGTAGTTTAGCAGAGTTCCCCAGCCAGCCTCAGTAGTTTAGCAGAGTTCCCCAGCCACTCTCAGTAGTTTAGCAGAGTTCCCCAGCCACCCTCAGTAGTTTAGCAAAGTTTCCCAGCCAGCCTCAGTAGTTTAGCAGAGTTCCCCAGCCAGCCTCAGTAGTTTATCAGAGTTCCCCAGCCAGCCTCAGTAGTCTAGCAGAGTTCCCCAGCCAGCCTCAGTAGTCTAGCAGAGTTCCCCAGCCAGCCTCAGTAGTTTAGCAGAGTTCCCCAGCCAGCCTCAATAGTGTAGCAGAGTTCCCCAGCCAGCCTCAATAGTTTAGCAGAGTTCCCCAGCCAGCCTCAATAGTTTAGCAGTTCCCCAGCCAGCCTCAGTAGTGTAGCAGAGTTCCCCAGCCAGCCTCAGTAGTTTAGCAGAGTTCCCCAGCCAGTCTCAGTAGGTTAGCAGAGTTCCCCAGCCAGCCTCAGTAGTTTAGCAGAGTTCCCAGCCAGACTCAATAGTTTAGCAGAGTTCCCCAGCCAGCCTCAATAGTTTAGCAGAGTTCCCCAGCCAGCCTCAGTAGTTTAGCAGTTCCCTAGCCAGCCTTAGTAATGTCGCAGAGTTCCCCAGCCAGCCTCAGTAGTTTAGCAGAGTTCCCCAGCCAGCCTCAGTAGTTTATATGTGACAGGCTGTCTTCGATTGTATGCAGATCATACCTCAGAGCTGTGCAGAGTATACATTTTTTCTTCACATTGCACCCTATTAAGAGCTCTACTTTTGACCAGGGCCCAGGTCAAACGTTGTGCACTTTATAGGAAATAGGGAGCCATTTGGACTGAGATCGCTACATCACTAGTTTTATTACCCTGATAAAACTTAACACAGCCATTCATATCAATGCTATTGGTCATCAGTGTTTGACTCAGCCACATACTGTATATGTGATGAACGCTGGGCAGAGGCTTCTACTCTGTCTACCTTGGCCGGGTTGGACCCCAGTCTCTCACATGCAATGCTGTGGGTGTTTATATTTCTTAGTGCTGGGTAGGCCTGCTGACAGACCAGCAGTACTGTAGGAGTGTGGCTCTGGGTTTCCACTGGAACTGTTACACTAATGAGGAATTCACATTCTGCATTTGCATTTTTTAGATATACGAAGTGAAGTCTAAAACATTGTTGTAAATGTGTGCTGCATTAAAGTGTGTTAACCTATATCTAATTCCCATTGAACATTATTCAACAATGCAATTGTGGCTATAAGCTCTTCATTACAATGTATAAACTCTTCATGAGAATTAGTATGGAAATACTTGATATTGTAAGGGCTGTCGTGAGAGAGAGACCAAGGTGCAGCGGAGTTAGTGTTCATCATTATTTTAAATTTACTAAAGAACACTACACAAAACGAGAAAACTGACAGCCAAACAGTCCTGTCAGGTGCAAAACACTCACCAGAAACAATTACCCACAAAACCCAAAGGAAAAACATGGTCCTTATGTGTGACTCCCAATCAGCAACAACGAGCTTTAGCTGTGCCTGATTGGGAGCCACACATGGCCCAAAACAAAGAAATACAAAAACATAGAAAAAGGAACATAGAACGCCCACCCAATGTAACACCCTGGCCTAACCAAAATAAAGAACAAAAACCCCTCTCTATGGCCAGGGCGTTACAGATATGCATTTTAGTCACTCAGACAAGCGTGTACATCAGACGTCTCTGGCATAGCAGTCATGACATAGCATACCTGGCATAGCAGACCTGACATAGCAGACCTGACATAGCAGACCTGGCATAGCAGACCTGACAGAGCAGACCTGACATAGCAGGCCTGACATAGAAGACCTGTCATAGCAGACCTGACATAGCAGACCTGAAATAGCAGACCTGGCATACTGTAGCAGACCTGGCATTGCAGACCTGACATTGCAGACCTGACATAGCAAACCTGAAATAGCAGACCTGAAATAGCAGACTTGACATAGCAGCCCTGACATAATAGCAGACCTGGCATACTGTAGCAGACCTGGCATTGCAGACCTGACATAGCAGACCTGACATAGCAGACCTGAAATAGTAGACCTGGAATTCTGTAGCAGACCTGGCATTGCAGACCTGACATAGCAGACCTGACATAGCAGACCTTGCATACTGTACCAGACCTGGCATTGCAGACCTGACATAGCAGACCTGACATAGCAGACCTGAAATAGCAGACCTGGCATACTGTAGCAGACCTGGCATTGCAGACCTGACATAGCAGACCTGATATAGCAGACCTGAAATAGCAGACCTGGCATAGCAGCCCTGACATTGCAGACCTGGCATAGCAGACCTGGCATAACAGCCCTGAAATAGCAGACCTGACATAGCAGACCTGGCATAGCAGCCCTGACATAGCAGACCTGGCATACCAGACCTGGCATAGCAGCCCTAAAATAGCAGACCAGACATAGCAGACCTGGCATAGCAGCCCTGAAGTAGCAGACCTGACATAGCAGTGTAGCTCCTTCCACACTTTGTTTATGCAGTAGGCTCAGGCAGGCCAGACGGAGAAGGGTATCCCCATTACAGTGGTGTGTGTTGTGCTATGCAGTGATAGGTATCAGTGGTTTTGTGCTATGCAGTGGTGTGCATGATTATCGACCGGCCTGGCGGCGCTGTGCTGTGGTGTGTCGTGCAGGATAATGGCCGTGGCAGCGTGGCTCTGTTGACTGCTCTGTGGTCAGATCATCAGCTCAGCCCTGCAGGGAGGAGGCTTGTGGTTAGACTGCAGACACACAGATACAAAGAGAGCAGGTCAGGCCGTGTAAGAGGAGCAGCTGCTGGAATAGGATTCCCTATTGCTTTGTCTCTCTCTATATATCTATATCTCCTTCTGTCTGTCTGTCTGTCTGTCTGTCTGTCTGTCTGTCTGTCTGTCTGTCTGTCTGTCTGTCTGTCTGTCTGTCTGTCTGTCTGTCTGTCTGTCTGTCTGTCTGTCTGTCTGTCTGTCTGTCTGTCTGTCTGTCTGTCTCTGTCTCTGTCTCTGTCTCTGTCTCTGTCTCTGTATGTCCTCTTTCTTTCTCTCTCTTCACCCAAACCTCATTTCTCTTCATTCCTGTCCTTTGCCATCCAGCATGTTGGGGCAGCATCTCACCATGGCCACCCTTCCTAATGGCCCCTGCTGTGAGAGAGTTCACACACACACACACACACACACACACACACACACACACACACACACACACACACACACACACACACACACACACACACACACACAGACACACACAGACACACACACACACACACACACACACACACACACACACACACACACACACACACACACACAACATACACACACACACACACACACACACACACACACACACACACACACACACACACACACACACACACAACATGCAACCACACATGCATCCCAGCCAAGTGCCTGGAGCTAATGCAGCGGTCTGATAAATGGTGGAATCAGCCTGAGGGGAAGCGGGGAGTACTGCGTGCAGCCTGGCATAGCGCTCTGATTCAGCCCTGCTGCTGACGATACTCACATGGTTTCATCAATTCTGCATGGGCTTCAACACACAACACAAACACTATCTGGCTGAGGTTTGCCACAAGCACACCCACAGTTTCACATGCACCTTTCAGTATATTTGGCAATGTGGTGATATTTTGACATCCTTCTAATAGTTTTTGGACATCATCAAATATATTGATTTATATTATGTTTGATTGCTATAGAAACATACTGGCCATTGATCTTGGTCCAAGTGAAATAGTGAGATTGTGTTTACTTGTTGGTTTCAGATACACCAGTGGTTATATGAGTGTGAAGATTAATTGAATTCACTATGATCTCCAATGATCTATCTATCTATCTATCTATCTATCTATCTATCTATCTATCTATCTATCTATCTATCTATCTATCTATCTATCTATCTATCTATCTATCTATCTATCTATCTATCTATCTATCTATCTATCTATCTATCTATCTATCTATCTATCTATCTATCTATCTATCTATCTATCTATCTATCTATCTATCTATCTATCTATCTATCTATCTAGAAGTGAGGATTGGGATGAGATAGTTGATATATGATTTTATTTGAATAACAGCCAAACCTCTGTAACCAAGAGATGAAAAGCCTAATTAGTTATATTCAAGCGTTTGTTCCGGCCCACCTTGATTTATCCCAGCTCATACATTATAAGTACCAGAGGCTCCCATCTCATGTCCTGGTATAACTCCATTAGCATCATTTGTGTCTAACCGTGAAAGCGATTGGATTGACAGTTTGTATAATTGAGAGAATTTCATGTCATTGCCTTTGCTTGGTTTTCTATGGTAGGCAAGTACAATGGTTATTGAAACCACAAGAGTAGTTAGTTAAATTAGTTTCTTGAGTTTCAGAAAATGGCTATGGAAACGCCAAGTTAGATTAGTTAGCTTGTCAGTTATGACAAGGTCATTTCCATGTAAATGGACTCATGAGCACCAACATGTGAAGCTCATGGGAGCATGTCAACTTGGGTGTCAAATGAAAGCTAAGAGTCTATATTTTTGAGAAATTAAGGCATAGGTATATCCATTTTCCAATCTAAAAATTAGGATGGAAACACTTACTGTCACGTCCCGACCATAGAAAATTGTTATTTTCTATGGTATAGTAGGTCAGAGCGTGTCCGTTTTTTTTTCTAGTTTAGATTTTCTATGTTGTTATGTTCTAGTTTTTGTATTTCTATGTTGGGCTTTTTTTGGGATGATCTCCAATTAGAGGCAGCTGGTCATCGTTGTCTCTAATTGGAGATCATACTTAAGTAGTTGTTTTTCCCACCTGGGTTTGTGGGAGATTGTTTTTGAGTAAGTGTATGTTGTAACTCTTCGTCACGGTTTGTTGTTGTGTTCATTCAGTTTATTTGTATGTATTGCATAGTTTCACAGTTTAATAAAGAAAATGTGGAACGATGTACACGCTGCGCTTTGGTCCGCTCCTTCATCCTACAACAACCGTGACAGAATCTCCCACCACCAAAGGACCAAGCAGCATGGTAAACAGGAATGGACATGGGAGGAAAATCCTGGATGGGGCAGGACCCTGGACAAGGCCCGGGGTGTATTGCCGTCCTAAGGAGGAGATTGAAGCAGTGAGAGCAGAACGGCGATATTACGAGGCATTATACCATCAATGCAAGCAGGCGGAGACAGAGAGAGATGAACGGCGACAATACGAGGAACTAGCACGGCAACGACGGAAGCCCGAGAGGCAGCTCCAACAAACATTTTTGCGGGGGCACACAGGGAGTTTGGTGGAGTCAGGTTTGGGACCTGAGCCAACTCCTCGTGCTTACCGTGGTGAGCTGAGGGGTGAACCAGAGCCAGTCAGGGAGACGAGTGAGGAACTCGACGGAAGACTCCAGAGAGAGGGGTGTTAGCATTGAGAATGCTGCAGAGCGGGCGTGCTGAGGAGCGTGACACGAGTCCGGTGTCATATGCACCTGTTTCACGCATCAGGCCTTCAGTGCACCTCCCCAGTCTGGTACGTCCTGTGTCTCCTTCACGCACTTGCTTGAGGGAGCGTGTGACCTGTCAGGCACCATGTTTTGCGGTGATACGCATGGTGTCTCCAGTGCGCGTTCACAGCCCAGTGTGTCCTGTGCCAGCGCCCTGCGCTTGCCGGGCTAAAGTGAGCATCCAGCCAGGACGGATTGTGCCAGCCCTATGCTCCAGACCTCCAGAGCGCCTACACAGCCCAGTACGCCCTGTGCCTGCTCCTCGTACTCGCCCTGAAGTGCGTGTCACCAGTCTGGTGCCACCTGTGCCAGCCCCACGCATCAAGCATCCAGGGCGCCTGCCCAGTCCGGGGAGTCCTGTTCCTGCTCCCCGCACTCGCCCTGAGGTGCGTGTTACCAGTCTGGCGCCACCTGTGCCAGCCCCACGCATCAGGCCTTCAGTGCGCATTCCCAGTCTGGAGTGTCCTGTTCCTGCTCCCCACACTCGCCCTGAGGTGCGTGTTACCAGTTTGGCGCCACATGTACAAGCCCCATGCATCAGGCTTCCAGTGCGCCTGCCCAGTCCGGGGTGTCCTGTTCCTGCTCCCCGCACTCGCCCTGAGGTGCATGTTACCAGTCTGGCGCCACCTGTGCCAGCCCCACGCATCAGGCCTCCAGTGCGCATTCCCAGTCCAGAGCTTCCGGCGACAGTTCCCAGTCCAGAGCTTCCGGCAACAGTTCCCAGTCCAGAGCTTCCGGCAACAGTTCCCAGTCCAGAGCTTCCGGCTGACAGTTCCCAGTCCAGAGCTTCCGGCGACAGTTCCCAGTCCGGAACCTCCTGAGACGGCCCCCAGTCCGGAGCCTCCAGCGACGGCCCCCAGTCCGGAGCCTCCAGCGACGGCCCCCAGTCCGGGGTCTCCAGCGACGGCCCCCAGTCCGGAGCCTCCAGAGTCGGCCCCCAGTCCGGAGCCTCCTGAGACGGCCCCCAGTCCGGAGTCTTCTGAGACGGCCCCCAGTCCGAGGTCTCCAGCGACGGCCCCCAGTCCGGGGTCTCCTGAGACGGCCCCCAGTCCGGGGTCTCCAGCGACGGCCCCCAGTCCGGGGTCTCCAGCGACGGCCCCCAGTCCGGGGTCTCCAGCGACGGCCCGCGGTCCGGAGTCTCCAGCGGCGGTCTGCAGTCCAGAACCTCCAGTGATGATCCACGGTCCGGGTCCTTCGGCGACGAACCAGGGTCCAGTGACACAAAAGCGGAGGGATCACATTAGTCACCCACCCTAACCCTCCCTCCCTCCCTCCGTTTTTTTTGTTTTTGTTTTTGTTTTAGGTGGCGTTCGGAGTCCGCACCTTTGGGGGGGGGGGGTGTGCTGTCACATCCTAACCATAGAAAGCTGTTATTTTCTATGGTAGAGTAGGTCAGGGCGTGACAGTTTTTTTTCTAGTTTAGATTTTCTATGTTATGTTCTAGTTTTTGTATTTCTATGTTGGGCTTTTTTGGGTATCTCCAATTAGAGGCAGCTGGTCATCGTTGTCTCTAATTGGAGATCATACTTAAGTAGTTGTTTTTCCCACCTGGGTTTGTTGGAGATTGTTTTTGAGTAAGTGTATGTTGTGACTCTTTGTCACGGTTTGTTGTTTTGTTCTTTCAGTTTATTTGTATGTATTGCATAGTTTCACAGTTTAATAAAGAAAATGTGGAACGATACACACGCTGCGCTTTGGTCCGCTCCTTCATCTTACAACAACCGTGACACTTACTGTATATTTACTTTTTGAGAAATCTTTCTGCCTTCTGTAAGTTTAAGAAATATCGCTTTGTGCCTTGAAATTCCGATACCAAAAACACACACATCTTTAAGATATTTTCTAAATGATTTCCCTCATGAGGATGGAGGATGATTTAAGTTCAGAGAAGTAACAAGTAAAGTTCGACCTATCAATTAGTTGTAATGTTTTTACTGATATCAGTTTTGCTTATTTCTTTAAGTGGTTAAACTGGAATGACGTTACCAAATTGATATCGGAATTTCCGAAAAATCAGTAACGGAATTTCTGCAATTGAATTGGCTACAATGGGAAATCATAGTAGTCACAAACCACAGTTTGGTTCACAAGTTTGAACAGCACAGTAGAGTACAATAAAGAAAAGTACTGTTTAGTAGAGTAGAGTTGAGTACACTATATTGTACTGTACCGAACTATACTCTACTTTACTGTACTCTACCGAACTTTACTCTACTGTACTCTACTGAACTCTACTGTACTCTACTGTACTCTAGTGAACTATACTGTTCTGTGTTGTTCTGTCCTGTACTCTACTGAACTGTACTCTACTGTACTGTACTCCACTGTACTCTACTGAACTATACTCTACTGTACTCTACTGAACTGTACTGTACTCTAGTGAACTCTACTGTACTCTAGTGAACTGTACTGTACTCTAGTGAACTCTACTGTACTCTAGTGAACTCTACTGTTCTGTGTTGTTCTGTACTGTACTCTACTGAACTGTACTGTACTGTACTCTACTGTACTCTACTGAACTGTGTTGTTCTGTCCTGTACTCTACTGAACTGAACTGTACTCTACTGTACTCTACTGAACTGTACTCTACTGTACTCTAGTGAACTCTACTGTACTCTAGCGAACTATACTGTTCTGTGTTGTTCTGTCCTGTACTCTACTGAACTGTACTCTACTGTACTCTACTGAACTGTACTCTACTGTATTCTAGTGAACTCTACTGTACTCTACTGAACTGTACTCTACTGTACTCTACTGAACTGTACTCTACTGTATTCTAGTGAACTCTACTGTACTCTAGTGAACTGTTCTGTCCTGTACTCTACTGAACTGTACTCTACTGTACTGTACTCTACTGTACTCTACTGAACTGTACTCTGTAATATGTGTGTGTAGAATAATACCCAAATATGCAAAGGAGGATATTGGATATTTATACCTTTGTGTACCTATTTAGGATACATAACCATGAAGAGAACGACATTCATAACCATAATTATGCATTTCTGTGTAGTACAGATACGGGACCCATGATGAAGTTCTCCCATCTCATCAGTATTCTCAATGAGCAACACAATATCACAGATCATCCATCTATATGTGTGTCCCAAATCCTATTTCCTATATAGTGCACTCCTTTTGACCAAAGCCCCAGGGAATAGGGTTCCATTGGGGATGCAGACTATGTGTATGTGTTGGTCAGAGTTGATGAGAAGTGCACATGGAGATCAGAGATGTGTCTGTCTGATGCATTTCCTCACGCAGAGTGGTTATTTCTCACGCCTAAGAACATAATGTCACCCCATTTCCTATATAGCGCACTACTTCCCATAATGTACTGGTCAAAAGATGTGCACTATACATGTATAGGGAATAGAGTGCAATTTGGGACGCAGGCATAGCCTCTTGGCTAAAGATCTTTTCCACATCACAATACAGTGCTGCTTCATTGTTCTATCTTACTGTCACAGCCTGCCTATAGAACCAGCAGGCCCCATCCTTCCTGAGCCACCAGGCTCATCCATTACCTGATGAGTGTAGAGCGCTACAGGCCTCTCCACTGTTAACCAGGTCTAATCCGGCTGGGTGCTGTCCGACATCTATCACTAGTTGACTTGGAGCTTTACCATGGAGCTTTAATCCTTATTACCACTCCCCTCTCTGGTGAAATAAATCACACACGCACACACACATCTGGGCAGCAGGGCTGGGGCAGCTCTCTCACTCTCACTCTCTCTCTTTCACTCACACACACACACACACACACACACACACACACACACACACACACACACACACACACACACACACACACACTCCTCAGGGACCAGGCTGAGAGCGGTGCACTCTGCTGTAACTGTAGCTGTACCTCTAACCTCAACCTGTCCCCTTTTATATCGAGTGCAATGGTTGTTTGATTGCCAGGGGTTTAGGCCCTGGAGCAACAATGGAAGGAAACTTCATCATTTAAACTGTTATGATCTTTTACTGTGTTCTATTGCTGCATTATTATCATAGCCTCAGTCCATTGCTGTAGCCTAGGCACTTTCTTTGATATCACTTTCAATAGAAGGAGGCTAAGATCATTTGTATGGTATTTAAGTCATTTGGTGTTTGTGTGAGTGTGAAGGAGACAAACTGAATCGCAGACAATTTTTTATCAGCCTCATCGATCTGGTTCTCCCTCCTCCTTTCTCCTCCTCCCCTCCTCCCTCCTCCCACCTCCTTCCTCTCCTCATCTTCTCTTCCCCCCTCCTCCCCCTCCATCTTCTTCGTCCCTCTCCTCCATCCTCCTCCCCCCTCCCTCCTCCCCTCCCAGACTTGACCTTCAGTGTGGGAGGTATCACAGATTCCTGTTCTCTCTGTTTGTCGTCAGCACCTTCTCAGGTGGTTGAGGTTTCTCCCTCTCCCTCCAAACTCAGCTGAGCGCTGCCATAGGCCTGTGTGTGTGTGTGTGTGTGTGTGTGTGTGTGTGTGTGTGTGTGTGTGTGTGTGTGTGTGTGTGTGTGTGTGTGTGTGTGTGTGTGTGTGTGTGTGTGTGTGTGTGTGTGTGTGTGTGTGTGTGAGGAAGGGGTTCTGCTGTGTGTGGAGCTGCAGGCAGGCAGGGGCCTGTATTGATGTCTGCTAGCTGCCTCCCCTGGGCAGGGCTCTGTGGGATAGTGTGTCAGTAGGACAAAGGGTTGGCGCCACCCGTCCTGCTCTATGCGCCACTAACTACAATTAATTACAAACCAATCGAATTTGTTGCAGCCAATTGGTAAACTAATTGGTCATTTCAGCTGGACATCTAGCCATGGCGATCGCCGGGGTCCTGGGCCAGCCGAGTTCTTTCTCTGAGGGACTTTTGTTCTCTCTGTGACTGTCCGTGGATCTGCCTGAACAAAATAAATGCATTTTATAGCCCGCGGAGGCAGCCGGGGTTGGAGAAAGACGTGAACCAGTTACTCACGCACACACACATACACACACATACACACACACTCCTCCGGCTGCTTGTCCTGTTTGTCTCTTCTAGGCTGTGGACAGAGGGGTGGACAGGGGATACAGAGGGTTCGGGTTACGACTATACCCCTCCTAGAGGCACAGCCCTGGGCTCTGGGTCTTTCCAGACATTCCCCCAAATAGGGCCATTAGCTGGGAGCGAAGCCTTGTTCTCCCGGCCCATTCAGGGCTATGTTCTGGCTTTCAGACTTTCTGTAGGACTGGTAATGTGTCAGGTAGGTGGTGGGGAGGGATGCAGGAGGGGGGCAGACAGGATAACAAGCTTATTTTATATAGTACCAAGACAGGATTTATTTTCTTCAAAAACCTCCCTTTATTTCTCTTTCTCAGTTGGTCAATGCTAGGATAGTGGGTTTGATTCCTGTATATGTTATATTGTGTAATGTCCTTGGTTTTGCATACACTGAATAACTCTCAAAGGGCAATTTCAGTCAGCCAGACGTCAATGTGTCTACTTGTCAGTCTTTCTGAGAGGAAGTGGATGAAAGGGAAAGGAAGGCATGTGGAGGTGATAGGGTTTCTGAGAAGCATCAATCTCCTAATTAGTCCTGAAATAACCTGACTGGGTCTGGAACAGCAGAGACAGGGGAGAGAGAGGGGTTAGAAGGGTGAGAAGGAAGACAGGGAGGAGGGGGATCGGTGCTCAGCTCACTGAGCCTGTCAGTAGTGGAACCAGAGAGGCCGGGAGGAGTGTGGCGGAGAGGGAGAGAGAGAGAGAATGAGAGAGAGAGATGGAAAGAGAGACACCTTCCTCTTGACAGCTCTACCTCCATTTGACTGAAATATTATCATACTGTGAATGGCTGAGTCTCTGCTTCTTGGTAAAACAGCAGTCCAGCATTTCTTAGGAATGCTGGTTGTGTTTCACAAGAAACTGTTATAGTACTGGGATTTCAAACTTGTTTGGACTTATTCCAGTTAAGACGAACAGAGTTTGAACACAGATGCCCAGGATAGGTTGGTTTCCCTGGCTCATTGTGACCAATGTATACCAGTCCCAATGTCAAGAACCCTAAAACTGAAAAACAACTGGCATCATAAACAGAGTGGGTCAATGGGCTGAGCTGTAATTTAAAGTAATCCACCAGTTTATTGGCTCTAACAGAATGACCAGTACACCCATAAATTGATTAAGGCATAAAAGTGCAGGGCTATTACGCAGGGCCACAATTTGTGCTTTTAGCTCAGACTGTACATTGATTGGTTTACTAGTTGTTTGCATACATATGTTACATACGTGGCACATGGCTTTGTTTCCCATAAGGGTAATAACTCAGTTTACTGGATGGAGAAATGTATTTTACATGAGCTAGTTGGTAGTATTACACTGACTCCCCCACTGGGAGGTAGTAATGGTGAACTTCAGTCATCATCAGGGGCGGTAGTAATGGTGAACTTCAGTCATCATCAGGGGAGGTAGTAATGGTGAACTTCAGTCATCATCAGGGGAGGTAGTAATGGTGAACTTCAATCATCATCAGGGGAGGTAGTAATGGTGAACTTCAGTCATCATCAGGGGAGGTAGTAATGGTGAACTTCAGTCATCATCAGGGGAGGTAGTAATGGTGAACTTCAATCATCATCAGGGGAGGTAGTAATGGTGAACTTCAATCATCATCAGGGGAGGTAGTAATGGTGAACTTCAATCATCATCAGGGGAGGTAGTAATGGTGAACTTCAGTCATCATAAGGGGAGGTAGTAATGGTGAACTTCAGTCATCATCAGGGGAGGTAGTAATGGTGAACTTCAGTCATCATCAGGGGAGGTAGTAATGGTGAACTTCAATCATCATCATCGTAATGAAACAGCCTTAGAAAAAATGTATCCACCTAGGACCATAAAGGGTTATTTGGCTTGGCCCTGTGTAGAAAAACTGTTCATGGTTCTAGGTAGAACATTTTCAACCAACAAAAAACTGTTTTAGAACTCTTTGTTTTGGATGAACAAGGTTCCATGTAGAACCTGTGTCCTTGTTGGAGAACCCTTTTATAACCCTTTTATCTAAGAGTGATATCCAGTGCAGTTCTTATGCTGGCTTTTAGTTTTCTGTGAGGTAAAGTTGCAGTATTTTAGGGCTAGATTTCCCGTAACTGATCTGCCATGAGACAATGTGACTTAGAGGTTTCACCTATTACATTAACACTGCTGATCCATGCAGGATAAACAGAAAGGCTAACCAGATTACAAGCACATTCCCTTTTCAAATACCCAGTCTACATTGCCAGGATCCTAGGCCCCCATTGGACTAAAACTAGAGGATCAATCGCTGCCCAAAAATCATTTGTTTAATTCGATTTGTGTGGATTTTCTCTCCTTAAGCACGGAAACAGTGGAAAGAAAAATACAAGTGTAAAAAGTGTGGTTAGAGTCTGCTGAAACATTGGTTCAATATGTACATTATTCTGCAACCCGACACCACAGGAAATAGATATTGATCATGATGACCATTTAGTCACTGTGGAAGCTAATGGAGTGAGTGGGGGCCGGGCTGGACTCAGACAGTGTTAGGGCCAAAGAAGAAGAACAAGAAGAACAAGAACAAGAAGCACAAGAAGAAAAAGAAGTCGAAGAAGAAGAAGTAGAAGAACAAGAAGAACAAGAAGCACAAGAAGAAAAAGAAGTCGAAGAAGAAGTCGAAGAAGAAGAAGTAGAACAAGAACAAGAAGCACAAGAAGAAAAAGAAGTCGAAGAAGAAGAAGTAGAAGAACAAGAAGCACAAGAAGAAAAGGAAGTCGAAGAAGAAGAAGAAGTAGAAGAAGAACAAGAACAAGAAGAAGAACAAGAAGCACAAGAAGAAAAAGAAGTCGAAGAAGAAGAACAAGAAGAAGAAGTAGAAGAAGAAGTAGAAGAAGTGTTACATGTGATGTATGTGTGATCCAGAAGAGCTGGTAGAAATGCACTTCAACCACTGCTGTGAAGTCTGGTTGTGCTGTTACTCACTTAGAGCTATTTGTGTCCTCCCTCTCTCTTTCTTTGGCGTTTGCATTATTCAATCCCAGAAAACTCTCTTTCCGAGGCTAGGGTCACAGCTTGGCTCTCTGCTAGCTTCCGTTAGCATCACTGTTTTATCTGGCTGGCTGTACCTGCCATGTTGAAAGATTAATCAGTAACCAGTCATGCATGTGAGAACAGTCTACATTCTAATGGGTCATGTGGGTGTGCTGGGCTCACCTCTCCTCCTCCTCTTGGCTGATGTCGTACTTCTGCCTGAAGTGGATGAATCTCAACATATTCCTTCCTGCTCCATATCCATAGGAGAACTTTCTTAGTGGGATTTTCCTGTAACAACTGAGCCCTTTCTATGCTTTGAGCTATGCCTTGAATGTAACACATTATTTTACACACCAATACAGTGTATTTAATATGTTGAAAATATGAATGCCTATCTGATTTAGACAGATTGCACTACTAACCTTGTGGTGAACCAAACTGTACCCCTAAAACAAGACAAAAGCTATGGTGTCGAATCGTTCTGGTTCTTAGTCCCCAACACTGATGTCACCAGTCAGTGAATTATTTATATGGAAAT